>NC_140590.1:1533644003-1534074268 GCF_964204655.1 Triturus cristatus | reverse complement strand
TAACTTTGTTATCTGGCACCAAGGTATTGGGCTCCACCTAGTACCAAGCCAGGCGGAATCTGGAACAAAATGAGTGCTACTAGCTCTTTAAGTGAGGCAGATTATGTTCAACCCAGCTAGAACTGATAATAAGAGTACTCTCCCTCACCCTGTTGGTTAACACCCGGTCTTATAAAGTGCAAAATGTTCACCGTTTTCTACGAGCAGTGGGGAGAGTGGTCTAATAAAATATGCCTGTGCCGATTTTGGTTCCCTGTACGGGCCTGGTGTTGCACTGCTGTACTGAGTTACTCTGAGCGGTCAGCTCCCGGTATCAGCCAGCAACTGACAAACCTCGAACCCCCATCCCAAGCATATGAACTAAGAAGACAACAACTAATTATAGAGGCACCACACTACATAAAAACGAATAAGATCTTCAAAGGAGAGAGAAATCCTGAGTCACTCGAGAACCCTGTATTGTAAATATTTGATTAAGTTTCTACACAGACAATAATGAATTAATTGTCACTAACTTCACACAAACTACAGTTATTGGAAACGGCACACATAAGAAAACTGAAAACTTGGCAACCCTAAATCCCCTGCACCGTAAGAGCACTAACAACAGTCGGAGTGTTCGACTAACATTTTAAATGTTCATCCATAAAGACGAATTTCCTTCAGGAAATCAAAATCATTCCGCAATTCTAGTGTATTTTAAGAGGCACTTTAATTTGAGTAACAAAAACTTACGCCCACTCCCCTTGGAGTTTGGCAATCAAGTCTAAAGCTAATGTATAACATATAGCTAGACGAGAACACCACCGCCCTGTTCTACTAAACACCTCAAGTTCCTTCTTAAAGGTACTACGAATACTGCCCTCCTGCACCAATGACGACAGCTGTCCCTTTCTCCTTGCTGTCACTCACCCCTAGCAAGCAGACCTTCAGCTCGCGCAGGGCCATGGTGGGCGGTGGCTCCCCTTCTGTTCCCATCTGTTTGCCTTTTAGTCCAAATCCAAACGCATCCCGACGTCTACCGCCATCATGGAAGAAGGATGCACACACACCACGTCACGTGACCCCTCCCCCTTTTGTCATTCCGAAAGCAGTGCAGATCCTGTCACGTGACTTCAGTCTACAGTCCCTGTCTAGAGATCACTCCGGCTAATTAAGGCCTCAAGAACTGAGGATAGTGGTTCAATACGCGGCAATGGCCTTGATTTAGGAATAGGGAAAGAAGAGATAGGCGTGAGTTACAGCACTTCTCTTCGAATGTTCCGCCCACAATCGAGCAGATGAAAGCAGGTTTATGAAAGAGGCTTGAATACTGAAAAATACAAATTGTAAGGAAAAAAATCATGAAGAGGGTTAACCAGCGCTTACAATAAGATCATTTGATGAGATACATGTTTCTATTTCAAATAAAATACAAATTATTTACTGTGGATACGTCATTGTTCTTCTGGAAAACAGCTTAGTAAACTTAGTTGCCTCAATAAAAGACTTGCTTATAAACAGAATAGAGGGCTGGACTAAATTTCAATTTCTCGTAGTTTTTCTATGTCTATTGGGGACTAAGGCACAATTGGTTCCAGAATGGGAAACACTCAGTACTGTCACGGTCGCCACGCAACCATAACACCCGCCTTCTTAGAACAGTGCGCTGCGGGCTGTACGAACTGGGACCTTTGCTGATCGGTTGCCTGGCGGTATTGCTTGGCGGCCATCTTTAGAACTGATGTTGTTCCAATTCAAATCAATGGGTAGCCCGTCTAGACTCCGAACCTTCTCTATGGTTGTTGCCCTTCCCTTCTCCCCTTTCAGGAAGTGAGAGGGCAGGGAGGCTCCGCCCCATGTCACTTCCAAGATGGCTGGTGAGTTGGGCTTTGCCCCTCTCCCTGTTTAGGGCAGGGAAGGAGGGGCATGTGAGGGAGGGGAAACCTTCTGCAGAATTGTGTAAATGTTTTTATTATATGATTTGAGTGTTGCCCACGCCGTGTTTGGTTGCTGCCTGCTATTATTTCATCCGGGGTGCTTGTACATCCACATAGCGGCCTTTATGGGATCTCTCTGACTCTCCATAAGCTGTCTGCTTCTTAAAGCCGCTTTGCTTTTTCATGGTTTCTTTGCGACCCCTTGCTCCTACTTGCATCTTCTGGTCTTTTGGAACTTTTCTGTGTTGTCCGGACGGCTTTCCCATGTGCACCGTTTTTCCTCCCTTCAATAACCCGAACACCAGTGTCCTTGTGTGTCCACATAACCCCCCACTCTACTCGCACCGTATGCCACAATATCTAGTTTGGAATGTATAGTTTCCGCTGTCCGTATGTGTTGCATCGGTAGGGTACGTTTGCTGCACTTTGGCCTCCCTATTTTCGCCATGCCCCTGCATAGAACGCTGCTTACACCCGTTGTCTTTTCCAGTATTGCTGTTTTGGGATCTAATATTTGCAATTTAAAATTTTATTGCCTTTCGGTTTTCATTTCGAAACTCCTTTCTTGTGTCTGGTGTTTTTTGAGCATCTTCAAAAGAACACAACGTACTTTTTGTTGCGTGTTACGTTAATTACTCTAACGTAGATTCATTTTGTGTAATTTATTAAACTCAATGTTTTTAAATGATTACACTTAGTAAGAGAATTATTGTTGGAGATGCCTACCTAAATGACATTATCCATTTAAATGTATGCTCTTCCTGCCAGTAAGTTTAAGGCACTGTCGAGTCAAATGCCACGATGAAGAGCATTATGAACACTTCTCATACGTGCTAGTACGTTGTAATGCCTTAGATTTGTTTACCGACGTGGTCGATGATGGAGATATATATATATATCGCTAATGGGTATGATTTATATGGATTGCATTTAAGCTTGCACTGTTAAATACTGTGTCTGTTGTTATCAAACACAATCTGGAGGTAGCTCTATAGGAGTTAACTTAGCATGTTATTTTTGATTACAGTGTTGGGATATTATTTTACTTGTGTTGCTATTTTTTTAACGACCATTATTTGCGTCCTCCCCAAATCCCATATATTTAAAAAAAAAAAAAATAGTATTTATTTCATAATTTAAGTTTTTCTACGTAAGCTTGTTATTTGTATCCAGTTTGAAGGCTGCCATTTTCTTCTGGAAAGTGAGTGTATAAATATAAACAATACAGTTGTGAGGTCACCAGTTCACAGAAAATATTTTTTTTATGTTAAACACTCTCATTACATTTTAATTAGTTGGTGTTGGGGAAATAAACAAGCATTTGCAATGCAACAAGGTCTCGCATTTACGCGAGCTTGAGCTCTTGGCATTGTAAATTACAATACCTTTTATTTAGGTTTTGGTTTATAAAACATAAATAAAAACGCATTGTCATTTACAATGCCAGTAGCTTAAACTCGTGTAAATGCGAGACCTATTGCATTGCAAATGCTTGTTGTGAGTGTCTTTGAAGAATGGATGGCAGGTCTTCCAGACAGCTAACGCTGTTTGTAATAAGACTTCATAGAAGCACACATGTCTGCAGGTTCTTGATTTTACAGATGATGGATATTTTTCCTCCTCTTCAGATTATCCGCAGTGTCTTCACATAGAAACCACAGCACCTGCTAATACTTAGTGATGCGGGAATAATTCTCCTAGAGTCCGGTGCAGTGTTGTGCCCGTGTGTTTGGCAATCAGTCAAGTTGGCGATAAAGCTTTCTCTGTGTCTTTACATTTAAAGCATTAACTCGCTTGCAGTAGGGACGTCAGCAAAATATGCACACAGTAGCCCCGTCTAAGCGTGTGATCCCGTTTTAGGAGGATTGCTTTGAATTCAAGTCATATGAGAGTGGAACCACCCTTCCCCTAGACGTGCTGAAGACATGTCAGTTCTAGACACCCTGCTGCATCGGCAGAAAATCAGTCTGCTGGGATCCCCCTGTCCTCCCCGTGACCCGTGGGCCTCTGCGCTCCGTGCCTGCTTCACAGCTGTCGGGAAGATTTCTCTTATCTGCTTGTTAAATAAACAAGCAGATAAGAGAAGTCTTCACGACAGCTGTGAAGCAGGCACTGGTGTCGGGAGCGACCGTCCAAAAAACGGACAGGGAGGCAACCAAAAACCCTCCTTTCCAATGGGAAGTCTGCGTTTACCATAAACGCTGACGCTACCCAATGGAAATGAGGGGCGGGGCTTAGAGTCCCTTTTAGAAATGTTTTATATACAGTATCTTTCGCAGGCGAGGAGCGCGTGCGTGCTCCACCGCCAGGCGAGACCTAAAAAGGCAGCCGGGAAAGCTTGGACAGTTGAGAAAATTAACAATAAGAGGAGGTGATCAGAGATTTGGTCAGGTTTATTTTTGTTGGACGCTGTCTTATTATACTGAGGAAAAAGTATAAATAAAGGGGCACAGCAACATAAATGTAAAGACAGTAGAAATAAAGAAAATGCAATAAAGCAGTGGTTCCCAAACTTTTCACTCCTGAGGACCCCCATAGAGTCACTATTGGAAGCCGGGGACCCCCAAGCAATTTGTATGATTTACATGTCAAACATTAAAACTGTATTTCGAAAGAATAAACACACACGTGTGCACATCAAACAAAGACTAGACTTGAATTACTAACAGTTTTAGTATTTTTATATTTAAAATATTTGCAAAAATCAAAAAACGTTAATGGGAAGGTTGGTGCTGCATCTTGCGACTAACTTATTGTTTGGTTTTATTTCGCTGCCCGAGGCTCCTGCTCCTGCCAATGGCTGGACTGGAAACCTAAAGCTGCTCTGGCAAATGTTGTCACACCAGTCACTGTACAGTGCACACCAAGTGCAGCGAGTGAGCCTGACCACTACAAACGGGGCTTTGGTGGGCTCTCCCCCAAGAAAATTTGGGGAAAATGGTGCATTTTACAACACATTTGTCATTATATATTGAATTGTATTAACTTTTAAAGAATAGTAAATAGTGAGCTGTCTACGCACCAAAATGCAACAATCTTTTGGCAATCTTCAATGATTGACAATATTCAATGATTCCCTCACTGCTACCCTCCAACAGTGCCTCTCATCTTTCCATAGCCTCACTGTCACATGTATTTAATTTATTTTATAGCACCTATCATACCACTGTAGGCTGTCAGAGCACTTTACATCACACACATACAGAGAATCATACGTGTGTTAATCAGTGAATAGAAAATGTTACATAAGGCAAAGGGGACTACAAGGTGTAGGATTCACATGTTATCCATACGGGTTGGCATTTTTTAAGAGTGCTTGGTCTGGAGAAGCACAAACTCAGGATTCAGAACATAACACAGGGGTTAGCATTGACTTTAATAATAAGGATTTATTTCTACCCAAACAAACCTTTTTAGCAGCATCGGGATAATGAAAGACCGGAAAAAAGCATAACTTACTAACTTGTATCATGCAGTGTGCATGCAGCTCCTTGATGGCAATTCATAGCTCATTGTGCTAGATTACGATTGGAACTTGTAAACTGCACAATAACAAAAGAATCTCTATGGCAAAAGCAGGGACCCTCTGAGCTATGCACAAAACAAAATACTGCTTTTAAAAAATGCATTGTAAACATTCTTCACAACAGGCATATTAACCATCTGCGCTTCCTTAGATTAGTCAAAGCTGCCACTGGACAAAACCCCCATCTCTCTCCAGCAGGTAGTTATCTTGACACTTTTATTGCTGCCCAAAAACTGATGATTATACAAGGAACTTTGCAGTGCTTTTAAAACTGCTGCCTGCGGACCCCGTGGGAATGTGTCACGGACCCCTGGGGGTCCACGGACCCCAGTTTGGGAACCACTGCAATAAAGTACAAAATAAGTAGTGATTAAGACGCAAGTTGAAACAGATGATGAGGCTATGAAGCAGTTTAAATGAAGAGGTCATAGCTACAGTTAGAGTAAGGCATAGTGTATGGGTTATAATTGGGGTAAAAGTTGAGGAATGGGAAACAATTCATTTAAGTTAATCTTTGAGGTTGAATTATAATAAGGAATGATGTTATTGTTACAATAGCTCTGGGCTCTCTGCCCCCTTAAACGGCAGAGACAACATGGTGTAAGGGTGGGGGGAGGTTAGGGTTAAGGAGAAAGTAAACTAGAATAGGTTGAGGGCTAATATATGTCTAGGTGTAGTTTACTGGTGACTTCTAAAGTTTCAAACCTTTACTTTATCACCTTTACGCATTGTCCATAGATGGGTTAGCCATAACTTTTTTGCCAATACTTTTTTAAATCTACTCTTAAGTGTTAATTAAAAAGAAATCTTATCAAGTAATTAGGCTACTAAATCACCTAAGAATTTGATAACTATTTACAAGGTTGTGAAATATTAGTGTCTGAACTCTAAATACTGGACAAGCTGTACAGCCTTATTTACAATACAGGATGTAGTAATTGGGTATTATTATACTGCATGCTCCACTTCACTCAAACATTTTTCCTATTTTATCTTTTAATTTGTAGTCGTTTATTTTATGTGCATTTGGGTAGTTTTTTCTCACTAGTGTTTATTATAAATGTTTTTTTATATTGTGACCCCTCAACTGTCCTCTTA
Organism: Triturus cristatus; assembly: GCF_964204655.1. Lineage (NCBI taxonomy): Eukaryota > Metazoa > Chordata > Amphibia > Caudata > Salamandridae > Triturus > Triturus cristatus. Next base: position 1,534,067,725 of record NC_140590.1, on the reverse strand, counting down.
ATCAAGAGAGAGAGAACCTGAAATCCATTCGGCTTCCAGGCATGAAAAATTAATCAAAAGGGAATGGATCTCTTGTCCTGTAGTGTTACCAGGGTCTTAGGTACTGACGGTCTTAAAAAACCCTCATTCACGTACAGTGGGATGGAGCGATATATCTTGATTATCCGCTTAAGTAACTACGTGAAAAGCATCATCATGGGGTCTTATCATATGCTTTCCTCCACCTGGAGAGAGACCAACTGGTATTTACAGTAGTGATCAGATATGGAAGTGAGTTTAAAATTACCTCCATCTCTCTGAAATGAGACTTTAGTCTATTGGAGATGGGGCAAGGTTAAAATAAAGAAGCGCTGCGTGTCTAGAAAGGCTACTATTCTATAACACCTACTATGAGAACGTGAGAGGTCAATTTGTTTCAGCCCTTTTGGTGCCCTGTCGGGTCGGAGGGCTTTCTTCAGGACCAGGTTATGGCACGTAACTATTTGGTAACGTGCTGAGGTAAGCTTTGCGCTTACCCTTCTTCGCAGTGAGCTAATGGGTCACTGGGTTGTTATTGGTCTATAGTACCTATACCTTATTGTTCAGTGTAATTGCTTCCTCGGGGACGAGTGGAGGTCAATGCCCCGGTGCACAGAAGACGGAGCAAGCACAAGTTGTGACCTCGACTCCTCGAGAAAATGAGCATTGATCTCCGCTCCGCTGAAACATGTTGACCACTCACGTTCTCATAGTAGGTGCTATAGAATAGTAGTCCTTCTAGACACGCACCGCTTCTTTATTTTAACCTTGCCCCATCCCCAATAGAATAAAGTCTCATTTCGGAGAGATAGAGGTAATTTTAAACTCACTTCACTTTCATTTCTGATCACTACTGTAATCACCAGTTGGTCTCCCTCCAGGTGGAGGAAAGCATATGATAAGACCCCATGATGATGCTTTTCACTTAGTTACTTAAGCGGTTAATCAAGATATACAGCTCCATCCTTCTGTACGTGAATGAGAGTTTTTAAAGATGGTCAGTACCCAAGACCCTGGTAACACTTCAGGACAAGTCATCCATTCCCTTTTGATTAATTGTACCTCTCAACTGTATCAGCATATTCTGCTCTTCTCACTCACACAGGGCTCTCATAGCCCATGTGCTATATTGACCCCAAATGCTCTTTAAGTTGGTGTTGCTAATTAACGCAGTTCCTTGTTTGACTACCTGCCATTGGCCTGTATTTCTGTTTTTAACTCCCTCCTCCTACACCATGATCTGTGTGTGTGTCTCCCTTTTTCCGCTCACTTCGTAGTTACTGCTGCATTTACACTTAAATTTCGTGGACATTAGGTTTTATTTATATGCTTCTGTTGTTTGACTCATGAGTGGTAGACTGAAGGCCACTCTACACTCAAGCTGAACACTGTCTATAATTCTATTTTATTTATTTATTTCTCGGGACCCATGGTTCATTATATATTTATTTTTGTTTCCTTCAGGGATCCCTCTGTATTTTGTGGATCTGCAGGATGATCTAGATGACTGTGAGTATAGTTTCCTCCCTCTAAGTCCTTATTTCACCAAGAATCTGTTATAAAATGCCCTCCCAAATTGCTGCTTTCCTTGTTTATGCTACTGTAATGTGTGAAAATAGCGCTGTCACACGCCCTTTTCAAATTAACCCTACATTTCAGTTGTCTTATCCGACTTCCAGATAATTTATTTTCTATATTGTTTTTTTAATTTCATTTTATAACATGCATATATATGCCGAAAATTATGTGCTACATCACAGTCTCTCTCAAATCATTTAGTGATAGGTGTACCGAAACTTAAGTTGCTGAATTAGGCAAACAGTTGTCGGGTGCTCGGCCAGATCACTCATGATATTTATGTTCTATTTTGGACATATACTTCAATAGGGGTGAATATTCTTTGTGTGATTTGAGATCATGAGTTAATTTTTCCAAGGTTAACAGTTACCAACATTTTCTGAACCTTTATGCAATGTTAGTTGGTACTTTTTCCTCTTCGTAGCTATCAGGTTTCTGGCTGCTCCATTCATATGCCACAGCAGTCATTTTTCATTACTGTTGGGTAGGTAGAGGCTTTTATTTTCTAGTTCCAGTTTTTAAAATGCATTGCAAATCGTCTTTTGGTCTGTAAGACTCTGTTTTCAGATAATTGATCTCGATTTGCTGGTCATGGTGTGTTTTACCTCAGAAACGACGACTTGAAGTTCGGAGAAAAGCAGGGCTTGAAAAATCATAAAAATGTTACTAAACCTGCAGTTCTTGTAACTTGAAAAATCTACTCGACCTAACTGTAATGTACTTGACCTCTGTCTCAGAATGTGGAGCAAATGTGACAAGATAACAAGATTTAAAAGCATATTTATTGCTCATCCACTTTGTGAGCAATAAAGATGCCTTTAAATCTAGTTATCTTGTCACATTTGCTCTGCTTTCAGAGACAGAGGTCAAAAGTCAGTTTGTCTTCCAACTTATCAGAAAGGGAGAGTAGGCCCTATAAATAGCTTGTCCTGATTAAATCTGGCTCCCTACAACGAGTGGATTTTCCGATCCCTGAAAAGTGACAGACTGATTTGACCTATAGAAATACTGACTGTATAATCCATTTTCACATTTTAAAGTAGAATTTGCGCCGTGTCTCTGTACCAGCAAACTCAGTTGCAAATTATTTTGGGAATCCAGGAAAGAGCTTTGGAAAGCTAACATCTAGCTTGATATAACAATGCTGTGATTTTAGTGAAGAGTAGATCATAAGGATTGTAGAAGCATTACTAATTGGAATACTGCAGCTCCTTCACAAACTGAATGTTATCTATCCAGTCGTTCAGGTTGCTTCTGGACTTGGTGCGGTTTTTGGATCAACACCAAAGAGTCTTCACCTATTGCTTGAACATTCAGAATACATATACCAAATTTGAGGAAAAACTGGAGAGAAGAGAGGGCTTGGACTGCAGAAGGAAACCATAAGACTGTCTTAGAGATAGCATCAGTGAATTGTTACACTGGACTCTGCTTGGATAGCTCACATGGTTTACATAGCTGAGCTAAATTTGCCATGCATTTGATTCGTTCTCCAAATGTGGAACTCTATGAAGGAATGAAAAAATTCTGTTAATCTTCTAACATTACACGAGAGAGACACTTCCACTGCATGTGATTGAGTTGGAACTCTGTGCACCAATGTGGAATTTTCATTTGCAAATTCAGTGTTTGATTGAGAACTTTTCAATCTCAAATCCTTCCCTGGAAATACAAAGAAAACAAACATCGGCATAGCTAATAGGCCTAGCCTTTTGGACCTTATATGGGTTTCCAGCACACGTCTACCTATGTATTGTTATTTTATACTGTGTATTTTTATATAGCACCCATTCATTTGGCCTCGCAGCACTCAATGGCTCTTTAAAGTTTTTTTACGCTAAATATAAATATATATATTCCTTTTTAATTTTTCAAAAAACCTTTATTGAACAAACATTAAGTATGATACAATCACCAGTCTGTCAAGTAACCCGGCATACACTACAATCATGAAATAGTTGACCCTGATAGAGATGTATTGACTAATGCACATCCTGGCGCAACACTTCAAATGGAAAAGTGGGGGAAAAAAAATATGGCGTTTGTCTGTGTGGCTTGTGAGTAGTCAGTCAAGCGTCTGAGGCTAGTCATGTCTCGATCCGCTTCAGTGGTATGGCGTTGGGGGGAGGGGGTGGGGTTGGGATGGGGGGGGGGGGGGTTGGGGTAGCCCTTCAGGGGTATGTCTGGGTTTGCTAGTCAGTGAATGTAGGATATGAGAGGGCTCCAAATATCTGGAGGCCTGTTTGCAGCTGGCATCAGGTCCCGGAATTCACCCAGGAGCGTATAGCATCAGGCTGCAACGGCTATCCAGTGCTTGGCCTGTGGCGCTGGTTTGTGGCCCCAGTGAATCGCTACCCACCTCTTGTCAAGCACTAGCAGCATTGCAGCAAGTTTACGATTAGCATCTGAAATGTCTTTGACATGTCCCAGGAGGCACAACAGGTGTCAGGAGTTATGCGCTCTTGAGTGATATCACTAACTATGGGGCACACCTCCAGCCAAAAGTCTGAAACCTTGGGGCATGACCAGGCCAGGTGTGCAAAATCCGCGCCAAGAGCTAAGCATCCCACACATCTGTCATTGTCTATCAGACCCATCTTATGCAGTGTTACGAGAGTCCGGTACATCCGTTGTACATATTTAAAATGGATAAGCCACAGGCGATAGTTGGGGGAGAGACGTTTAGTTTGGCCGCAGCAGTATTGCCACTGTGTGGGAGAGAGACTGCCGGCCATGTCTACGCTCCATGCGTTACGAGCGTGCTCATTGTCTACGGGTGAGGCAGCCAATGTGAGGGCGTAGAGCCTTGTGACTATTTTGCATAGTGAAGTTGGGGAGCGTATGTATTCAAGCGCAGTATTGGGCAGGGGAGCAAGCAGAAAGGTCGAGTTATCATTCTTACATGTGGCCCTAATCTGGTAATAGAGCAGTTTATCTAGTGGTGCTGCATTATCAGGCAGTTTGAGAAAAGTGCTGTTGGGGTAAATGTCGGCGTTAGTGCGGATACCCAGGTCTACTGCGCGGCGAGCCATGCCAGCTGTCTGCAGTGGGGGAAATACGGGATAGTTACAAAGCTGCATTGAAGGTACAAAGAGTGTTTTCGTGCAAGTGTATTTGCGCAGCCCATCCCAGGCCCAGCGCACACATTCCACGGTGTCTATCTCGCCTCGGGGGATTCTGTGCGCTAGAAAAAGCTCTGTCTGCAGCGGCCAGGGGGAAGGACAGGTCCGTCTCGAGCGCAACATGCAGCTGGAAAGCAGTTGGATGTATCCAAAAATTCAGGAAGCTAGCTTGGTCGCATAGCGCGTAGAGTCTAAAAATGGGGTTTCCACCTCTCGTTAGGGGTAGCGTTAGGATGTCGTAAGCTATCCGGGGCTGGCGTCCCTCCCAGATCAATGTGATAATGTTGGAACTCTGTTTTTTAAAACATTGTGATGTGAGTGGAATCTGGATGTTAATAAACAAGTATAGGAATATCAGAAGCACAATCATTTTTGTGACGGCGATGCACCCAGCAAATGAGAGAGGAAGGTTTTGCCACGCTTGCATCTTGGTCTCGAGCCAGTCTGTTGCTTTGCAGAAGTTGGACCTCCACAGCTCGTCCATGTCTCTAGTCAGCCAGATGCCCAGGTAGGACCACTAGCCCAAATGAATGGATAGTCGGTGGTGAACGGTTGCGTGGCATCTGTAAGGGGCAAAAGGACGGACCTGCCCCACTTAACCTGGACCCCGGATAGGCAGCAGAAACTGATAACCTCCCTGGTCATGGGAAGCTAGATTCTCCTGCAGTTCGCGGATATACATCGTAACGTCGTCGGCGTACATGGACGTAACCAGGGCACGGGACGATAAGTCAATGATTTTCAGAGTGTTGTGCTGGCGCAGGTGCGCCGACAAAGGCTCAAAAGTGCTTTGTGCCATTTTGGAGACAGTTGGGGTACTGCAGACACTTAGCTCTGTTTCCCTTCTCTCAAACTTCATTGTTATTATACAGCCGAGTTAGCCATGTTCAGCTTGTTCTTCTGTTTTGTGTCACTGACTCGCATTTGTGTTGTTACGTTTGTTGGAGGGCCCCTATTTGGGTCTGCTCCGTGTAGCATGTCACCAGTAGTAGTGTTCCTGTTTCTGCAGGTCTTATTCTTCATTGTATTTACTCTGTCAATGACAGGTTGTCTTTCTTTGTGGCGTGAGGTGGGCCTACTACGTATTGAATAGGTTTTTCTGTTAGTTCTGCTGAAGGGCTCCTCCATTTTGGTATTTCTTTCTCGACCAAGATCGTTTATTTGTGTTACCTGCTCTTAGGGGCACTTGCGGTAGGCATATTGCCATTCTTTATAATAACTTGCTATCCCATACGGGATTCTTTGGTTTGGTTTTCCCTTGGGGAAGGTGTGTACAGTTTGTGAGGTGCCACTACCAGTGCATCGTTGGTGTCTGCTGATTCTCTTAGGGAGCACCCATTATATGAAAGAATTTTCCACTGGAGCATTGGAACATTTGGTAGGGTCTCTACTCGGCAATCCATGTTCAGGGCCTGACCAGTGATTCTGTAGGGGCATCTTTTTCTCTTGTGTCTCAATTTTCTTTTGGCGACATTTCTCGCCTTTCTTCAGCAGGTTACGTAGTGTTATTTCCTCTATTCTGTTTTTCGTCCTGCTGATTTTCTCTATTGTTGGTTTATTCCACATTCTTTATCTGTGTGGTTGTGCATAAGACTCGTATTCTCCATCACTTTTTTTTTACGACCAGCCTCGTGTCCTAGTTCTGCCTCTTTCTGTCAGGTACTGAGTACTATTGTTGCATTTATGCAACATATTAAACTTGTTGCCTCTTGTTGCATGGCATTAAGAGGTTTATATTTATCTTCTTTTGCTATGCTCCTTCAGTAAGGTAATGGCTTCATCCATCTGCATATGGATTCTTGGTCTTACCATTGGTTTGTAACCAATGGATCTGTCTTTTTTTGTTCTTTCACAGACGGTTATGTAAGTTTGTGCTATACTATTTTGTATAGCCTGGTCTTCAGGCTTCTATTGTTGCTATTGTAGTCACTTATGAACTTATTTCTTCATTAAATGATTTTCTCATCTTTTTACTACAGTTACGTCATTTCTATAGTTTTTTAACACATCTCTGAAACCTGTGTTTTTTTCAGTGAATTTCTAAGGTTTTTTTAATTGCTTATTCCGAACTATAACATCCCTGTAACCTTAGTTTTTGTGTGTGTGTGTATGTATGTATGTGTGTGTGTATATATATATATATATATATATATATATGTATAATATTTGTGTCATCAACACTTCACGCCACCGTATTCACAGATGAGAAGGCAGACCCATGATCAGTGCGAAGAAAACGGGTTTATTTACAGAATGCCCACACCACCGCCATAACGCGTTTCAGCCTCCTCTGAGGCCTTGATCACATATATGTGTATATATATATATATATATTCACTTAAAAAACCATACGTTTCACACATGTTATAGTTAGCTGGACATTTCCCTCGTAAAAAAAACCAATAAAATTCCCCCGTTATAGTTAGCGCAGGCAACTATAACTCACGCGACCGCAATCCTCTGCTGATGACGTCAGATATTACATCACTGATTACATATGTGTCTTTCTGAAAAATAAATATTTGTAATATATGTATAGCTAAAGATTAATGGAAGAAGACATGGGTAAATAGGTGTCTAAATACAGTGATGTAATATCTGACGTCATCAGCAGAGGATTGCGGTCGCGTGAGTTATAGTTGCCTGCACTAACTATAACGGGGGAATTTCATTGGTTTTTTACGAGGGAAATGTCCAGCTAACTATAACATGTGTGAATCCTATGGTTTTTTAAGTGAATTTGCAAGGTTTTTTAAATGCTAATTCCTAACTATAATGTGCGTGAAACCTATGGTTTTTTAAGTGAATTTATACGTTTTTTTAAATGCTAAGTTATGCATTTATTAATATTATTTTTTCTTCTGGTTTTTCACCGTGCGCGCGCTGTGGGCACTAGGTGCGCTTCGCGCACCGAGCTCCCACGATGCGTTGTGCGTGCCGTGCGCGCACGGTGCGCGCACCCCGTGCTTTTTTGTCAAAAAAAGTTAATGTTTTTTTCACCCTTGGGGGTCCTTCAGTGACCCCCTGACAAAGGCTAGGGGGTCAGGAACTGTCCACCCTGCCCCCTTTGTTTTTCACTGCCTCAGCCTGCGAGAGACAAAATGGCGGCCGACACTTCCTGATTTCGACCGATTCGAATGTTTACTGACCTCTAACAACCAATCAGAATTGCGCTCGCACAAGTCACCGTGCGCGCACGGTGCGCACCTATAGATATATATGTACTTTTAACTGAAATTTTCTCAGGAACTACTGAAAAGATTGACTCCAGATATTCGAAAGGCACATCCCTGACCTGAGGACTACCTCTCTACCAAATTTCAAGTAATTCTGTTCAGCCGTTTGGGCTGTACCTTGGACTAAAGGTCCCTATGGAAAAATGCATGGGGAAAACGCGTTTTGGGACACCCCTTTTTTCGACACCCCTTTTTTCTCGGCCCCCGCTTGACTAATCACCCCGAGACTTTCAGGGTAGGAGCGGAGCGGAGCGCCCCACCTATTTTGAAAAATTCGCGAAGATTCGTCAACCGTCGTCAAAGTTATTCAAAATAGAATTTTCAGATTTCCTATGGAAACACGGTCCTAACTATAACTATCTAATGGCGGCCGCCAGTAGATAATATGCGTGTGTGTGTGTGTGTGTGTGTATATGTATGTGTGTGTGTGTGTGTGTGTGTATATATATATATCTCAAAATTTAAATGTATATATCTCTTTTGGGTAACATGGCCCCCGTGTCACCCTTTTGAGCTATGTCTAGATGCATTGCTTTTTTTCCAATTGCTGTGGGTATTTGAAGCTTTGCTCTGAAACTGTTTCTTAGGCCCTATTTTTTATGGGCTTCAACTATTATTGGTTCCAATTCCCACCCTGGGTCTGTGTAATATGGGATCATATTGATTGGTGTATTTTGACACCGTGTTTTCCATTGCCATGGGTTCAGCTTACCCATGCATTTCTGTGTCTGTTTTTACTGTTATTAACTGTGGTTATTCCTGGGTTCTTATGGTGGCATGTATTTTTATTCTCACCTGATTTCTCATTCTGCTGGTTCTTTCTGTCTTTCATTTAGTTCTATATTCATATATTTTGTTAAGGGCAGTTTGCAGATCCAGCGCTAAGGATGGTGTTAACTTTGGTATCTAATTTTAAGGTAAAGAATCTGCTGCTATATGTCTCTCGGATGGACATGTTACCTACCTTCTGTAATGCCTCATCTGGTAGTGACATAGTCTAGCCGCAGATTCCTTACTGACCCACTCATCATCCCTGTTCTGCGAACTGTTTTCTTCTTACCTACAACATCTGTTTTTTTAGATTTATTTTACAGTAAATTCCCACTTGTGCTGGTCGATTCAGTATACAGTACGTTACTGCTTGTAGTGGTTAATTTAAATATATAGCTATCTTTTTGGCACGCTGTTCCCATAGCCAATTTCTAAGGGGGCTACGTGTTTTGGTGCAGAAATTTGTCATGGGAGAACTCTAATCTAAGGAATCTGCAGCTAGACTATGTCTCTACCAGATAAGGCGTTAACTTTCTCATGAGAACATTTGCTAGCAGTGGTTGTAGTGAGGTATTTAGATGATTGATTTTCGCTCCTTTGTAAAGTAATGGGCGTGAACAAGTATCTTTGGTGTCAACATGAGGTTCAAGAGTGCAAATATGCATGCAAGAAAGTTGTGGACAGTTAGAAATCCTAATCTACATGGTTTTACTAATATGGGGTGGATGAATATACAACATATTTAAAATTGTGAATTGGGGGGGAAAAATGGAACCCCGATAAGCTAGCTGGACAAATGGTTGGACCAGTGATTCTCGAGGAGCTAGCATTTCCAGTGAGTGAATGAAAATGTTGGTATATGTCAGTAACCACTTTACAGAGGTTTTTAAAAAAGATGAGATATAGGGTTTTGGTATGATAAATCAATGTGGATCCATTGCTCATAGTGCTAATGCTAAAGAGTGTCCCACTTGGGATCTGATTGTAGAAATCGTCAGAAACGAGTACATAGGCAAAGCTTAATAATGTTATGCTGTGACTCATCATAGACCTTTAGAAGTTTCACATGATAACTTCAGCGTTCTGAGTTGCCCTTTATCCCCTTCAATACCTACTGCAACAAGTCGCCCATTGGTAAAATATTGATTAGGGTAATCTTCTGTAGCTGGCCCACTAAATCATAAGCTTCCACTTCCCCTACATCCCTTTCCAGTTTTTGCTGCCTTACGTGTCACCCTGTTTCACTCACCTTGCCCCCTCTGCTACCCTCTATGCTTTTACCTGGCCCTAAAATGGAGCCTTGTTCCTCCCATCACTGCCAGCAGCTAGTGTGCTAATGTCTCCTCTGTGTGGCAGTATTGCGATATCCAATATTTCACCATTTTACCTCACCAACTCATAACCCTATTTTAAAGGCCTCCATGCGCAATCTCTCTTCTCTTTTAAGCAACTCAAGCCCATCCCGTGCCCTGTATCTTGGTTTGCCCCATGCAAGCCCCCCCACAACTATGTTCTACAGATTAACAAAATTGTTACAGGTCAGAAGTGCAGCAATCCAGAGAATGATGTGGTTTATACAATAGGTGTGGCTGTAGGAAATATGTTGCCACATCGAACATAAATGGACTTGATATTGAGGGTATTGGTGGATTCTATATAACAATGTACATTGATTCTGAAATCTTGAGTGTATTTAACAGCCAGGCGTGTTATCTAGAGAAAATCAATGAAAATTCGGGATTTTATGGCGGGAATCAATTAGTTGTTTTTTAAATGTGCAGGAGATTAGGTTTAAAAGAAGTCTCACCAAGGGTAGCTGTAGGCAGCAGAAAAGGCAGACGTTTATTTGGGGTTCAACACGTCAAGTTGAATAACAGATTGTGCTTGTGCCAATTGCTCTGAGTGGACGGCCATGTTAATTCACAAATTGCAATATAGTAGATTAATTGGTTAAATTGTACTGGCAATTGCTTGCTAAGGCGTTATGAAAGATCATTCGATTCAAGAATGGACAGTGATTAAGTTCACCTTTTCAAGGCTCAATACTGACATATACATGTTCATCTAGATCTAATCTAAATCAAATAATATATACATTTCACTTTGTCATCATTTATTAAGCAAAAAAATGAAAAATATCAGAAGCCTTGCATTACAAGCATTTGCAATGCAATAGGTGTCGCATTTATGCGAGTTTAAGCTATTGCCATTGTAAATGACAATGTCTTTTATTTGTTTTAAAAACCAATACCAAAATAAAAGGCATAGCCATTTACAATGCCAATAGCTCAAACTTGCCTAACTGCGAGACCTATTGCATTGCAAATGCTTGTTTTTGATTTTGAAGGCAGCACTCAGGTAAAAATAATACAAAAATATATTGACTTCCCTGCCATGTGATAGAATCAAAGTTGGGTTTTCGGTGACAAGATTCCAGTTCAAAGTTTTTTTCAACTTAAAGGCTCAACTTTAAGGCATGCCTTTTGGTGCTTAGTAATTTTTTTTTGCTACGGTGAGAGTTCCACCGGAGCATGCCAAGTCTCAGACTCTAAACTATTATTTACGGCTTATGGTTGTAGGTCCATGCGTATAACTGTCACACATCATGCTCAATGTAAAGACTGCTGATGGTATAGATCTGATGCAGTGGGGTACGCCCCTAAACGGATATAGTCCAAATATAAGCCAAAATCCTAATGCAATTTATTTGAGCAGATTCAAGCTACATTTTTTTTTCAAACAAGCTCAGTAAGTGAGTGAAAAAATAACCTATATTCCTCTGTTTTGTTGTAAGTATGCAGCATGAGGAAAGACAATGCATTTCTGGGGGTAAATACAAACTCAAAGGCATTGGGCAAAAAAGATAAAAACAAATAGGAGCATACTAGCCTAGACCTCGTAGTCCATAATCGCAGAGATCTAAATTGTACTGAACAAATCCACCAACACAGAAAAATTGGGAAAAAAAGTTTTAACAGCACGCTTAATGTTATGTAGCGGCCTTTTAGTTCTATTTCAGAAATGGTTTCGGCAGCTCTTTTATCATTCCCTTTTAAAGTAGTGAGTAAAAACCTCCAACTGTGTGAACTTAACTAGAGCTAATGAACCAGTAGGGGGCACTGCAGGACGCTCTGGAAAGTAAACCCGGCGTGGTGCCGGGAGCACTGTTAGTTTTCCTCTGCTTTGAGGTATAAACTGGTGTGAGCCAACACAACCAAAACACTGCAGGGCAAATGCTAAAGTAAACAATGTTGCTGTGAGATCATCTTTCTATTTAATACCGGAGGAAGCACGGCCCTACAAGGCCCTGAAGGAGAGCCGACGAACTAGGGTGCTGAACCGATGTGACTAATGAACTCGGCAGCTCATGTCACGACATGCTGCTGAAGGGGGGGATACCAAGGCCAGATGGAAGGAGTGGAAATGGGGGTGTTAGATTAGCTGGAAAATGTGGTAAGCTAGCGAGGTAACTCAAAGAAACGGCCGGGGCAGTTCTGTGTAGTTCAGGACGGGCACAGCACTGACGTCATTCTCTGCATACCTGAGAAAGGCGGATAGGACTTTGAGAATAACAAAAAACATGGTGTGGCAGCGCTTTGAACGAGTGGTGCGCGCGCGCCACAGCGAGACATCTGGTTTCAATTATCATGCCCGTGTCTGGGCACGATAAATGAAACCACATAGCGGCCGTGCGGGTAACCGCCACCAATAGGCCATGGGCGGAGCAATGCGCCCGCCTTTGGCAAATTGCGTGCTGTCTTTGTTAAAAAGACCGGCCAATAGCAGGGCCAAAACAAAAAGCACAAGTGTGTTGATTCTTAGGTTAATTTTCGAAAGCCCTTACATGAAGTCTTCGCCAGAACAGCGCTTGCGTGCTGTTACAGGCTCGACCTAAAAAAGTGCACCCGTACTGCTTCTGTAGAAGTTCAGAAGGTAATTGGATTATTGTGCTATAAAGCAAGTGTAGAACATAATTTAATCATCACAAAGTGCTTCCACTTGCGCAAAAAGTAAAATGCTTTGTCAGTTTGGTCTGGAGCTTTCAGGTTTGTTGAAACATATGTATAGGTCAAAAGATATATGTGACTGTCTCAAAAAAAGAAGTGTGGATGATGCCCATTAGTCTAAGTAGGCTTATATAGCCATCTTCAAAAAAATGTCAAGTCCATCATTCCACAACGAGAGAGAATATTTACAAATGTAGAAGGTTAAAGACTTTTACTAAATTATCATTCCATACCACCCTTTAAATTCATCCAGGATTATTCAGGCCTATGCCAGTACAGTAAGTGGTAGAGTTCATGATTTTACCTCCTGGAAAAGACCTAACAAGCATGGTTTCCATGGAAGTCTAGACAGCACCTAAATAAATCGTAAGACATTTAGAATCGTTGTTGAAAAAGTCTTTTTGAGGCCTGAAGTATTCAAGGGTTTCTTTGGGAAAGTGCTTTCCTACGTAAGGACCCCATTTCCTTCAAGTTAATTTGCTAAAACCGTACATGTAGCACAGTTAATTAAAGTTAAAACTCTGTCTTTTTGGTGTTCTGTTTAATTTGTATTCTTCACGTAAGCACAGTATCTTTTCATATGGGAAGCGTTTTTAGGAGGGTACAGTTAAAGTACATGACTTGGTTCATGTATAGTTTGTCATCACGGGTGGCAATTAACATTCTCAGAACCTAAGGATCTGAATGGTACAATTGGAATGCAAGTGATATTGGAGGATAGACACAGAAGAAGCAAGAGAAATGTTTTTTTAGGTGGACTTCGTAGAGCATTTTTTCAGGCCCGGTGATTGTCCGTGCATGCGAGTGTGGAATGTTTTCTTTTTACATGATTTTGAATTGAGTCTGTGTGTCCAGCCTTCTGTGAGCTGTTTGCATATGTAGCTTTGTATAGATGTATCTATACTTCAGTGTAGCTCATACGTTCTGTGCGTTCTCTTCATTTTCAGTAACAATAAGGACACGCTTCAGTGGAATGCCTAGCCTCTTTTAGAAAAAGATAATTGCTACCATTTGTTTGTGGACCTCAAATAATGTCCGTGTTGCAAGAAACGCATTATAGTTGTTGTGATAACTTGTGGTCCACAAACTGACAAATATCATGAACTTTTATTTTTATTGCAGTAGTGAGCGTTTCTGCTGTGCCTTTGCAAATGGTTTGTTAACTGAAATGTAAGAACATGCTTAAGAGAGAGTGTGTGTGTGTGTGTGTGAGAGAGATATGATATGATATATGATATGATATGGTTGATCTAGAAAACTAAAATCCTGGTATTGGCAAATTTGGTTATCATCGGTGTGTAAAACAAGGGGGCTAAATTATGACCAAAACAATCGACTGCTTGGTGTGCGTTTGAATAGAGGTTGTAATAATAACATTAGTTGCCCAATTTCAGTCTTTAAAAAAAAAAGATTTTTATAAGATCTCAAATGGCAAAAATATGCAGGGATACAAGGATAGATAATCTACTTAGTTTCAAAGACAAATGTTTAGCACTATGTTGAGATCGATCTCAGAACCTTGTTTGGTCTCATGCATATTTTTACTGTATGTATATTGCAATGATTGCCCAGAACCATGAGTACTGATCTATCCATCATTGTGGTTTGAATTATCTGTGTAGTTCCTCTAACATAATACCCATTGAAGCATATCGAGCACTTGGCTCAGCCACCATGTGGCCAAAAAGCATCCTGTTTCTGTACGGTGCATATAAAATCACTTAGAACAAGTTAAAATCTATAAGAGAAATCACATTAATTTTCATAAACTAAATTAAACTGAAATACCTAGCTGTGTAATAAAAGAAATCTTAAATGAAAAGTTTGGCAAACAAAAAGTTGTCCTCAATGATTGACTTATTCACCCTACATGAACGTTGTGTTTCATACTTGATTACCTTGTGAGTTTCCATCCTCAAAGTATCCCTTCCCATAGTGTTATGTTTCAAGAGCCTCCTGCTATTTATATTTTGCATACAGTCTGGGGTGCCCTATTTGAAAGACAGCCATTGAGCTCAAATCTCATTCTGACCCACTAAAAGCCAATGCGGGCCACAAAGAATTTTGGTGATGCAGTGAAATGTATTAGCTAACCAATGAAATGCAGCATGAAGCAAAACTTTGAGAGGAGAACATTCGTATTTAGGTAGTCCACCCAGAACCATACTTATGGAACTCGGTGTAGTACCATGTCCCGAACCACTGTCCAAATGTTGGCTGTAGTAAATGGGTGTTGAATATTTATCAAAATTAAAACTTTTAAGTTGGCTGATTTCACAGTGGCTTAAATGTTTGAAAGCCAAATCTAGACCAGGATGGGAAGACTTGTCCTGAATTGTCAAGATAGTCATTTGACCATCACAATAACTTGTTAGACTCTGTCTGAATTCAGTTTTAAGCAATGCTGGATTATCAACCTGCAACTTTCTCAGAACAGTGACTTTGAGCCGTAATGCCTGGAATTGATAACATTCACTCCCCAATAAAATGGTATGTCTTGAGGCACTCTTGAATAGAGAAACAAAGTATTTCACAACACTTACAACGGTTCTGTGAAGAGGTTAATTTGAAAAAAAAATTCACACCACCACTAATTTTCATTCTTCCTCACCCGTCTTCTCAAACTGCACAGTTTTTAAAAATACAAGGAATGAAAAAACGTTTAAGACAGTACCACAGACTCCATTTAGTTTCTTTCACGATTATGAAGACGGTATAGTCAGTTGTTTCAAAAATTGCAGAGTCTTATCTATGAGCCACTTACATTTCGATTTCTTGGCACTTGCTGCGCTAGGTGAGGAATTTGGGAATATTAATTGGATAAATGCTGCCATGTTCACATTGGCTATATTCCGGAATTGTATAACATATGCCATCTTTCAAGCTATGTGGCAAGGATCCCTCCAGCAGAAAAGTGTTCATCTGTGCTAAAAGGGAAAGGGAAGTTAATTTTGCTATCCATGTGGGTTCATTTTCACAAACAAATGGCCGATGGGTGTCTATTTTGTTTCCCAATATGTCAATTTTATTATGAAGTTCACAGGGTTTTTTGAGGTGTCAATGTTGGGATTACTTAGTAGAGAGCTAGTGTAAATGCTTTAAGCCATTTTTAGTTTGAAACATACGAGACGGCACATCCGTGTGGTTTGCTGCAGACATCTTTGGGACATTCTGAAAGGTTTCCTGGAATGCATTCCGCACATTGCTTACCATTGGCGTTGTGGTTTGTAACTTCAGATATTCTTGCTTTCTATTTGCTGGCTTTATTTGTTTTCTAGGCTGTCCAGCTTGAGTTCGCCCCTGCCGTGGATCATAGCCTGCTTACTATCTATTTCCAACAGTGCTCGCTTTCTGTAAATAGGCCTTTATATCTTATGCTTATGATGTCACATTTGCTGTTCATTTGATAGACAGAGGTCAAATGTCTGACTGTCTTCTGAGAGAGCTTGGTGTTTATTTTTGTTACGCTGGCTTCAAAGTTAGTGGGTGTATGCAACGATCTTACTGGATTTATGGCGATGGCAAAGGAACTGTTTTTTTCTAGCACAAAACAACATTTTAATGTCAGTAAATAAACTGCAAATATTTCAGAATATGTCAGAATTAGGAAAGCACGTATGAAGCACTTATTTTGTTCTAATTCTGAAGTGTGGTGGAAAAAATATTTGAATGTGATTAAAAAAAAATAATACACTGGTGATACCATTTCCACACATCATTTGTGTAGTGTACACTTTTAAGAGTAAAGCTATATGTGCAAATGTAATTGTCACTTCCTCTGCGCCACTCAATTGCACTCTAATTTACTGCATTCTAACCTGTATTCTACTCTGCACCAATCTACTTTAAACCACTGCACTCTACGCCAGTAAACTATGTGCCAGTGCACTGTACATCAATGCACTCTACACCACTGTACTCGAAACCACTGCTGTCTAAGCAACTTTACTCTGCACAACTGCATTCTACCCCACTCTACGGCACTGCATTCTACCCCACTCTACACCACTGCACTCTATGCCACTCTACACCACTGCACTCTATGCCACTCTACACCACTGCACTCTATGCCACTCTATTCTACTTAGTAACACTCTACGTCACTGCACTATGTCACTGCTCTTTACGTCACTCTGCACCACTCTGCCACTGCACTCTGCACCTCTCTGCCACTGCACTCTGCACCACTCTGCCGGCTGCACTCTGCACCTGCACTCTACAACACTCTCTGCCGCTGCACTCTACAACACTCTCTGCCGCTGCACTCTACAACACTCTCTGCCGCTGCACTCTACAACACTCTCTGCCGCTGCACTCTACAACACTCTCTGCCGCTGCACTCTACAACACTCTCTGCCGCTGCACTCTACAACACTCTCTGCCGCTGCACTCTACAACACTCTCTGCCGCTGCACTCTACAACACTCTCTGCCGCTGCACTCTACAACACTCTCTGCCGCTGCACTCTACAACACTCTCTGCCGCTGCACTCTACAACACTCTCTGCCGCTGCACTCTACAACACTCTCTGCCGCTGCACTCTACAACACTCTCTGCCGCTGCACTCTATAGCACTCTCTGCCGCTGCACTCTACAACACTCTCTGCCGCTGCACTCTACAACACTCTGCCGCTGCACTCTACAACACTTCATGCCAGAGCACACCTAAGCACTCAACTCCACTACACTCTAAGTAACTCTACTATGCATAACTCCATGCCACTGTACTCTGCGCAACTGTACTCTATGGCACTGCACTCTGACACTTCCTCTATGCCACTCTACAGCACTGCAATTTACCCACTCTAGTCTGCACCACTCTACACCACTGCACTGTCTTCTATTCTATGCCACTGCACTCTACACCAAATCACTGTACACCACTCTACTTTATTCTGCACCACTGCACTCTACACCACTCTAGTCTGCACCACTCTACACCCACCACTGCACTGTCTTCTGTTCTATGCCACTGCATTCTACGCCACTCTATTCTCTACCACTCTGCGGCCCTCCACCCCCTGGCCCTCTATTCTACGTCACTGACACTCTATTCCAGTTTATGCCACTCTCGGACCCTTCACTCGACAACACTCTACTCTATGACCCTCCATCATATGCCACACCCTGCTCCTCCATGCCACAACACTTTACTCTATAACACTCAGTGCCACTCTGAGACACTATGCCACTCTGAGACACTATGCCACTCTGAGACACTATGCCACTCTGAGACACTATGCCACTCTGAGACACTATGCCACTCTGAGACGCTATGCCACTCTACTTCACTCTACGTTATTCTATCTATGCCTTTCCTTGTCACTTTACTCCACTCTACAACACACTACTCTTCACCCCTCTGCTTCACTGTACAACACTGTATTCCCCTTTATGCTTCTCCTTTCTATGACATTTTAATCCATACAACCACACAATACGCCCGGCCACTCTACTCTATTGAGTAGTCTTTCACTAAGTCTTAACATGCTTTTGTGAATCGGCTTGCCCGAAACATCCAGTACTTTTTTACTATAAGTACAAGTCTTTTCTATTTGTACTATTTGTATATGAATATTCTTTGATTAGTCCCATTTTATTTCCATTTTAGATAATCTGGGGCTAAATCACAAAGGCATATTAGGAGTACATAGAAGAGTAGTTGAGGATTACCAGTTTACATTCTCTAAAATGCCTTTGTGAGTATATGTGTTGTAGATGTTATGCACTTGCTAATCAGCATGTTATTTGTGCTGCATTTAAAATAGTTGCATCTTACATAATGCAAATTCTGTTACATTTCAGGAAAATCATTAATTTTTTTTTCTCTAAACTATCCCAAAATATTACCTCTGATTTCAAAACCAGTTATTTCTGTAGCAGTATAGCATATGGTTCCCAAAGATTCCATCTCACTTACATGATAACTGACCACAGTCAATCTTCCATGAAGTTGATTTTCTTCAAGTCGCTTATTCTCATGTCGTAATTTTTAATTTACGGTCCCCGTACAGCCGTGAAGGAATAACATCAGTAGTGGTTTAGTTTTATTCATGAGCAACCTTCTACCTTGAAATATCCTTTGTTTTTAGAATGTGACTGGAGTATCATACGTTATGGCAGGCCCCTTTTCTGTGCTTAGCAGTAGTAGCTGTAGCTGTTCCAGCCTTGATTATTACTAGGTTCATGGATCACCTTCAGGCACATCCTTCCTATATGCTTTTTACGGATTAAAGAGGTTGAACCTTGAATGAGCAAGTGTAAGATATAGGTATAGGAAGTGGTAGGCAATCTTCTACCGTTGTAACATTAAAGTGGCAAATGGGGCATTGTACCCATGCCATGCGGTAAATCGAAGCATCAAGCTAATTGCATAATTTTTAGAGTTTTGTGCCATCTGCTGCAAGGAAAATATAGTTTTAACTTGTCATTTTAAACATGACTGTAGACCTTCATGTAAGCTTGGTCTGTAAATAGTTGTCGGAATGGATCTGCCCAGAACAAAGAATGGTCTTTGGGAAATGTGACTGGCACAATGCATATGGTCAGTGATCTGCAATGCTATTTAGAGCCGTGGACTTGAAATAGTTTTATATTCAGATTACAAATGTCTTTGTATAGAATTGGCAGACTGTTATCCCACTTCAGATACCAAAGAAGGTAGTTGCGCAGGTTCACAGTAAGCTATGATCCATTATATTGAATGATAAACTTCCCAGAGTGGCCAAAACAGTTTTGTACCGTTCTTCGAGGGAGGGCGGATTTAGGGCCCCAAATGTAAACCATTATATCGTAGCTGCCCAGATTGTCCCCACACTGGATTGGATCTCTGCTCCCACTAAACCCTGGGTCCGTCTCGTCTAGTCCTACTTAAGCATTTGCTGTAATTGCTGCCCCACAGCCTCCCTTATGCTGGCAATCTGTTGTCCTCCATCTTGTCCATTGCACCACTGGAGACGCGCTGCCCATACGCGTCCGTTCCAGCTGTACCAGTCTACATACACCCCGGTTCTTGCTAACTCAGATTCCCCTTTGGCATGTTGGATGGAAGGTTCCGCAACTGGGAGGATGGGGGGGGGTCGACCCCACTCTTCAAGATTTATATGCCGAATAGGTACCCCAGACTTGAGATCAGTGTGCGACCGACTTTTCATTACACCATACCGATTTGTATAGTGCCACAGTTGATCCATTGGTCTAGCTAGACTGCTACCCTCCAGAGAGTTACAAAGGAGATGCACTTGCTAGAGGATATTGTGAGTGGTGTGGACAAAAGAAAATGGATTTGACGTTTTTACAAAGTGCTAGAGCGCCCTCTAGATGTTACCAGAGTAGGCTATATTTTACCGTGGGCGACTGACCTGGGTAATGAGCTGATGGGGGTGGGGAGGTGCAATATGGCGGAGTGCGGTTAAGTCGTCCATGTGCATCCAATACAGGGAGAGTGCTTACACATTGCTCCTACGCTGGTATCTCATCCTGGCCCGACTGTCCCACATGATAGGGGCGAGTAAGAGTTGTATGAGGGGTTGCAAGACTCTAGGCTCATATTTTCACATGTGGTGAGAATTTCCTTTAGCCACAGAGTTTAGAAACGTGTTCTGTCAAATCTCCAAAATCCTACGGATTAAATTCATCCCCTCCATGCACTCTTAGGAGCCCCAGATGAGGAAGAACTTGCCCATTTAAACCCCATTTAAGTACACAAATCACACATTGTTTGGTGGCTGCATGGTTGGTGATTCCCTTTTTAGGTCTCGGCTAGCGAAGGCTGCGCTTGCGCTGTTTCGCTCGCAAGATTTAATTCAATGTTTTTCAGAAGAGGTGCTTGAACCCGCCCCTCTTCTCCCCTCTTCTCCATTGGCTGGCCTCTTAAATGCTGGTCAGCCATTGGAGAAGAGCTTTGTCTCTCTAAACAAGCCCCGTCTTTTTCGGATTCGGGGGCGTGTTTTTCGTGTCGTTCTCTTTTTTTGTACTCCCTGCACCTTTTACACGTGGTGGGCGTGTTTTTTTTATTTTTTACATTGGAAGGATCGGCCATTTTGTGCGCGGCGGGACTGGGAACGGAGCATTTTTTTTATCCTCGGCAGACAAGAGTCTGCAAAGGTACAGAGCGGTGGCTGTACTCCCCCCCTCTCTCACCTCCGTTGGTGCGCACCGGAACGGCCCCAACATCAAATAATAATTAGTATGGCTGTAAAGGGGGGCTTCCCTTGTCGAGGTGTCGCGGCACCCCGGCAGTCACCGGGTCTGAGGGGGAATGCGTAGTAGGCTCCGGGTCCGCCCCCTGTTCTCGTGCTTCTCCCGATTTGGAAATCCGCAGTGTTTACCCTGCGCGTCAGCTCAGCTCCCTCCCCTCGGCTGACGTCTGTGCTGGGCTATGTTTTTTCCCCCGTAGCTACCAGGACGCCGTGCGCTCTGCAAAGCAGAGAGGCCGATGGAGTTTGCCTTTCCAGTCTTAAATTCACAAAAGAAAATAGGTCCTGGCCGTTCTGACCACTGCCGATAATGAACGAGCAAACGCTGCCCGGAACAGTAGCTTTCCCTCTTGTGCGGTCTGGCAGCTCACCAAGCTCTATTCTGACACCTGGTCTGCCGTCCACGTTTTTGGTGAAACCGCAAAAGATGGCGATAGGATACATGTTATTTCTTTGAGAGGTGGTGGAATGTGTTCTTCACCAGCTACTTTTAATTAACACAGCTAGTGGTCGATCGCCTCGTTTGCTAGGGACGGATCTTCGAACGCATAGCACACGTAGGGCACTTTCTGCCTTTTGCAGTTGATAACAACCAGCATTCTTCTTCTTTTTTTTTTTTTTTTTGTTTTTTTTTTTGTTGAAACCGTTTATTGCAATCTCAAGTATATACAAGTATGGGCCTACAACCTTCCGGCCGGCCGCTAGAGTGACAGGAGCACCTGACAAACTTACAAAAGGGCACTTGGCGTTACAGAGAAGCAAATCAGGAGACATCAACGACGTAAGCCACATGACTCTAAGCCCACAATACGGTTTCATTTTATACACACGCAACAACATAAAAAAAAAAAAAAACACACCCGCAAGGCAACCCGCAATCGAAGGTAACCACACGTGCTCCTCGAATAAGGGACCCCGACCATCCGCAGGAATCTGAAGAGGGGGAAGGGAAACCAGTCCAGGACTGGAAGAACTCTGTGCCCGGGGCTGGGGTGTGGTAAATAATTCTCCTTTACCTGGACTTAATTTGATACAGAAACATAATTAAATAGCTCAGTAAAATGAGAGGCAGAATCCGTGGTATTAGAGGTTCGGAATGGGCTTTATTCCAATAATCGATTATAATCGGTTGCTCCAAGTTCCATCACCACGGAGGTTCAGGAAGTGAAGTACATACTTTATTGACAAGAAGTAACCTTTATAGTACATACATTACAATGAAGCGAATGCAATAGGCGTAACAATTGATAAGGAAAATGACGATTTGTCTGCGTAACCAAAAATGGGTGTAATAAGGCGTAAAAAGGAACATAATTGGTTATGATGTCACCTATAGGTGGATCTATAAGATAATACTTGGCATAGATGCGCGCGCAGCAATATGACGTGTGATTGACGTGCAACTAGGGGGTGAAGGGGACTTGACATTTAGCTCTACATGTGGAGACAAAAAAGTCTGGGGGGTCAAGTCAACCTAATCCCAAATCATATCTAACATCCTATGTTTAAAGAACTATGTTATCCGCAAAAGAAGGACTCTCGGACAGAATCTATTCTATACTGACTGTGCGTGCGTGTACAAGCGTCTAAATGTCTACACTGAAAGCGAGGGGGTAGGAATATTCCATGGTAACAGGGCTATGAATTACTTGCATGAGGACAGAGAAGTCGAGCCTTTTGCTCGGTAGCTGGAAGAATGTTTACTTAAACTACTAGACAGGAATGCATCGGCTGAGGGGGAAGCAGATAACTCGAAGGCGAAATACAGTTCTTGGCAGAGAATAGGCTGATGTCAGGCTTCATGAGCCGCGCAGAGGATGAGACAAAGTTCATGGTCACAGATGCAGGCTCGAACTGGAGTTTTCAGAGGCAGAAGGCAAGAGGAGTTTGATGACAGAATCAGGGCCTACTTGCCTGGACTGTAAAATGGCATAAGTGAACCATACAAAGCCGGTGGCCTTTCATACTTAGGAATGGAATATCCGGCCTATTCATGGCGGATCTGACAGAGGACATGTTGACGGTGGACGCACATGTATTTGCGTCTTCATAACTGGAACTGGAGGGAACATACATGTACTTGTGACATGCACATAGAACCGTTGGGGTCCAAGATAGGGGACATAACTGATTGGGAAAATCCATATTTCCACATTCCCTCCTTGTCCCCTACTTGCCCGTTAAGAGATATCAATCTTCATCAATCCATTGATCTGTTAATATAACATCATTTGTTCTTCTTTCTTCTTCCGGGACGAATGAAATCTTGGTGGTGGAATACACGATGTGGTACACAGACCACAAATCGCTGGTCCACATTGCAGACATAGACAGCAACTGAATAGTATGAGGAGGCCAATACCTAGGAAGGATAAAACTCTCCATCCCCAGGCTGATATCACACTCCAAAACCAACTGGACCAAGTCCAAGTGCCTGGGTTCTGGTGTATCTGGTTTACAATCTTATGAAGGCGAGTGATGGCTTTATATACAGATGGCGAATTTTCTGGTATGAATACGCAGCAGCTTGATCCGATGACCCTACAAGCTCCGCCCCTATCAGCCAGGATGACGTCAAGGACAAGACGATTTTGAAGCACAACAATCCACATAGCAGACTGTTCTTCCGTTAAATTGCCTAAGGCGGAAATAGTCTCATTCACTACTGCTTCAAGGGTTCTAGTTAATCTACGTATCAGTTTACTATTAGTAACAGTACCTATATAAGGAAAGATGCCTTTATTGAAATCTGTGTATTTTTCCCATGCTGTTTCAGTGTAATCGACAATTGGGAGATCTCTCCGCTCCCTGTTGTGTACTAAATGAATATTTCTGTAATAATCAGGAGGAGCTAGGAAAACAGGTGGCAAAAGGAATGCAATGTAGCAGGTACCATCCCAGTCTAGAGGTAGACGCATATATGCAGTCTGACCACATATAAAGTAGGAGTGGCGATAAGCTCTAAATGAAGATTTGCCTTGATCACTGAATTCTACTGTAGTGGTGCATTTACTATGGCCCATATGTATGGAACCAACTTTTCTTACACATAATTCACCCTTCGCTGGGAATACTGACATGGTGGGCAGGACTAGTTCAACTTCGGATACGACATTCAGAATCATGAGATTAGGTGTAAAATTACCTAATCCATATACTTCATTTTCTAGATCAGTTCCTGTTCTCTTGGGGCGACCCTCCTTGTCAGGGTAGCAGACTTTGAGTAAAACTAGGTTCAGATTTCCCCATACCCAATGATCTTGGTAAACTGCTGTGTCTGAGTCTATGGAATTGATTAAACTAAACCATGCTCCACAGGATCCATTATGTGTAAACGGATGTGGAAAGAAAGGCAGGACTCCTTCATAATTCTGATAGGGAGGGAGTCGGCCACACACCCAACAATTAGTGGCATTACTAGTCTGATGGGAATGATGTAACATACTAATGAAAGTGTTATTGCGCAGCGCAAGTCTATAAGATAATTCATGCGGAGGTAAGTCACTAAAAGAATGTTCAGCAGTAACATTATAAACATGTCTAGAAATAGGGTAATATATGTGCAACAATATGCTTGCAGTAATTATTAAAAGACTCAAGAAAAACAAGATTATTAATGTCACTATGCAATGGCTACGCAGTGATTTACAATACGCCTGTCGTTTCATCATTTTTCGCGATTGTCCATGATTCAGGTCTAGAGGATACATGTCAGAGACAGATTCAACCGCTTCACCTAGGAGAGGACTTAAACAATCAAATCGTCTGACGTTCTAGGCCTCAATTTAACTTTGTAGAGGTCAGTTTCAGTCTTTTCAACCAAAGGAAGTTTTGAATCAGTCTGTGAGGGAGTGCAGGGCACAATGTCTATATCCGAGGATTGTCCATGAAATTTCTTGATATGACTTGAATGAATCCAGCCCTTGCGGCCCTCGATCTTCACGGCTGTTCTTGTGGTCAGCAGAACCAACTTGGGTGTCTTCCACCTGGGCTCCAGCGGAGTCTTTCGGTCGAAATTTTTCACAAACACGAAATCACCCGGAACTACGTCATGGGGTTTCACCTCAGTGTTGTCGGGAAATGCTGCAGCAACCTGTGAACGACAAGATTGTAGTGCAGACATCAAGGAAGCCAAGTAATCTGTCAGCATATTACAGTCAATATCAGTTATTTTGCGTGGTATGGGCGTCCCCCACATATTTGGTGGTCTGCCGAAGATCACCTCATACGGGGATAGCCCTGTTCGAGAGTGTGCTACCATTCTCATGAAAAAGAGTGCAACTGGTAATGCTACTATCCAGTCGACACCTTTCTCTCTGCATATTTTGGACAGTCTGATTTTCAGTATCTGATTATGTCTTTCTACGAGACCTGCTGCCTCGGGGTGTCGAACACAGTGGAATTTCCACTGATATCCTAGCAGAAGTGAAACATGTTTCATTAATTCGGATGAGAACGGCTGGCCGTTATCTGAGTAGACAACACGTGGTAAACCGTATCGTGGGAAGAATTCTCGAACCAACTGTTTGGCAGTAGTCGGGGCAGTGTAATCTGAAACCGGGTATGCCTCCGTCCAACGGGACAGAGCGCAGACAACTACGAGAACATATTTGAATCCTCGACATCGTTCCATCTGGATATAATCCATCTGGAGGACTTCAAAAGGGTGGTCAGGAGGATGAAATCCACCCTGTTCTACGGGAACGCTTTTTCCTGGGTTGAACTGGCAACAGATCATACAGGTACGGACCTTTTGTTTGGCTGCTGCTCGTAAATGTTTATTGAACCAAATGTGTTGAATGCTGTCTAGCATAGCTTTTTCTCCTAGATGCGCTGGACTATGTATAGTGTTAATTATAACTTGGACCATTGAATCAGGAAGGAACCATACAGACTTTTCCTTCATCATCCATCCTTGGTCCGTTTGGATCCCTCCTAATTCAGTCCATTTCTTTATTTCGTCTGGTGTAGCATGTGTCTGTATGTCAATTACGTCAAGGGTAGGATCTTTAACTGTCATACAATGTGTCGGCATCGGGACTATTGTCTTTGTCATGTCGGGGGTTTGAGTTTGAGCAGTCTGTTTAGCTGTTCTGTCGGCTAGATCATTGCCTTGGGAAATGATATCAGTAATCTTCGTATGAGCCTTACATTTCATAATTGATATTGCAGTGGGTAGATGTATCGCATCTAATAAGGCATGAATGAGGGGTCCGTGCTGAATGTGGGCACCGTGGGAAGTTAAATAACCTCTCTCTCGCCACAGCACGCCGAAGTCATGTACAACTCCGAATGCATAACGTGAGTCAGTGTATATGTTGACTTTTTTATTTGTGGCTTGAATACAGGCTTGTGTCAGAGCGATGAGCTCTGCGGCTTGAGCTGACAGAGTATTTATACGATTAGTTTCAATGACTTCAGTATCTGTGGTGACTGCGTAAGCAGCCACTAACTCTCCTGTACTTGTTCTCATACATGAACCATCTACATACAACGTCAGGTCTGGATCTGACAATGGGACATCTGTCAAGTCTTGTCTGGGTTTTGTCGTTATAGTAATAACTTCAATACAGTCATGAGCTAGTGGGTCTGTTCCGGTTACTGGCAAAAGTGTGGCAGGATTCAATGTGTTACAGCGTCTGATTTCTATATGTGGCTGAAACAATGTAAGTTCATACCCTGTAAGTCGCGCTATAGTCAAGTGTTGTGTTTGCGTTCTATTTACAAGGACCTCTACTGTGTGTGGTACTTGAACTGTCAATGGGTGTCCTAACACTATGGCATCGCTTTGTCTGATTGCTAAAGCTGTCGCTGCTACTGATTTCAGGCATGCAGGCAAAGCCTGAGCTACTGGATCTAATGTACTAGAAAAATAAGCACATGGTTTGTGTGCTCCTGCTTGTTCCTGTGTGAGTACTGACAAGGCAGTACCTTCGCGTTCTGTAACAAAGAGTGTAAACTGTTTTCTGTAACATGGTGTTGCTAAAACAGGTGCTTGACATAAAGCTTTCTTTAGGTTTTCAAAAGCTTGTGTATGTTCTTGAGTCCAAGGGAGAATAGTCGATGTGGCTGCCTCCTGTGTTGTCAACTGAATGAGTGGTTTTGCTAGAAATGCATACTGAGGGATCCACTGCCTACAATATGAAGTGAGGCCTATGAAAGCCCGTACCTCCTTTTGTGTCTTGGGTATTGGCATGTTAGCTATTAACTGAATGCGGTCGGGTGTAAGCTGCCTTCCCTCCTTGGACAGCGAGTGTCCAAGATAAACAACTCGCTGGACACAGAATTGCAGCTTAGAAGGGGACACCTTGTGCCCCTTTTCGGCTAGAAATTGTAAAACTGTCAGTGATGCTTTTTCACATTCAGGTTCGCTTCGGGCGGTGATCAGCAGATCATCGACGTATTGAAGCAGAGCAGTGTTAACTGGCATGTGGATACTATCGAGTTCTCGTTTCAGTGCTTGGCTATAGATGCTGGGGCTTTCTGTAAATCCTTGAGGTGCGCGTGAGAATTTAAAGCTACGTCCATTTAAACTAAATCCGAACAAATATTGGCTTTCCGGATCTATTGGGACGCTGAAAAAGGCATTCTTGAGATCGATTACAGTAAAGAATGTTGCTTCGGAATCAATAGCTGTCAGTAATGACGAGATATCTGGAACCACAGGGAATTGTGGCACAATGCATTTGTTTA
The DNA here is from genome assembly GCF_964204655.1 of Triturus cristatus. NCBI lineage: Eukaryota > Metazoa > Chordata > Amphibia > Caudata > Salamandridae > Triturus > Triturus cristatus. Next base: position 1,534,040,102 of record NC_140590.1, on the reverse strand, counting down.
ACTCGCGCAGATCAATAACCAATCGATATACTGGCGGGGCCTTAGGATCTGTTCGTTTAAGAATCGGAATTATCGGTGAATTACATACATTGGAGTCTGTTTCCACAACTACTCCTTGGGCAATAGGCTCGTCAATGATTTGTAGTGAAGCCACTACAGCATCTGGTGGTAACTTGTATTGTCGCATTCGTGGTAGCACCACTCCTGCCTTTAATGTGACTCTATATGGTGTAATATTCATGCAACCAACATCAGTAGGGCCTTGTGCCCATAGACGTGTAGGTAAAGTCTGCAGTCGGGGATCCATGTCTCTAGACACATAGTGACCTTTAAAATCACGTAAAAACAACCTTACTCCTTCCGGAGAACAACATATTATGGCTCCTAGAGCTTTCAATGTTTTTATTCCCAGCAAGTTTTCTGGACATGATTTAGTAAGCAATAAATCTGTAGTTCGGGTCAGAGGTCCTATCGTAAGTGGCAGAGGTTGTGACACTTCATTAACAATAGGTTTTCCTGAAAAACCAAGGGAAATATTCTGTGAGCCTCAGAGGGGTGCCCCTGGAACTTCACTACGTTTTATAGTTGTTCGACTTGCCCCTGTATCGAGTAAAAATTTCCTATCTTGGCCTAATAATTCACTATGTACATAAGGTCCTTCTTGATCTACAGGAATCTCGATAAGCGGTAAATCAACTTCCCTCTCTAGGCTAGTTCATGCGTAACGCTGATACTCAGGATATTCATACTGTGCGGTCTGATACATTTGTCGTGTTGTTGTCTGTGTGGCAGCAACAGGCAGCGCTGGTGCAGCTGGCACAAACTGTATTGGCTGTTGTGCGGCTGGCATGGCCTGGGCATGCTGCGGAGCTCCTTGTTCGTTCTGCTCTTGTCTAAATGGCCGTGGTCTTTCTTGTGTTTTACCTATGGCGATATTATGTTTTAGAACTGGACAATCGTGTACATAATGACCTGGCTTTTTACAATAATTGCATGTCCCTTTTACAGGTCCTGCTGAATCGGAATGTGTCATACCCTTTTTATGTCCTTCAGCTGGAACTGTCTGGGAAACTAACATTTTCATTTTCGTGTCTTTCATGCGTCTGTGTTCATGTTCTTGTTCCTCTCTAATTCTATTATGATGGTACTGTAACATTTGTAACATTTGTGATGGAGTGTTACCTTGCCAGGTACTCTCGAATTTTAATACTCTATTCTTTACTGGTGGCAGGGCATTTTCTACTAATTTTGTTACAAACAGATGTGGGTATGATTCGCTACTTGCTTTTATGCCACTATTTATACCAAAACATTTCTCAAATCGGGCATAGTAATCACTAGTGTCTTCATCTTGCTTCTGTTTACAGGCTGAAATTGTACCCCAATCTTCCTTTTTCGTAGTTAATAAACGTGGCAGTACCTGTACTAATAAACCTGGCAGTGCTTTAGTTTTATCCCCAAGTCCTGCTCCTGCAGTTCGGGCCTTTTCTTCCGCTTCTAACACTGACCATTCTATCTTTTGGTCTCCTACCTCCCACTCTTTTTCCTTGAGTTTCTCATAAATACCAGCAGGCATCAATACCTTTAATATTGTCATAATGTCGGGATAGGTATACTCTCCCATGAGTAACATGTCTTTAATTTCTCGGTGAAAACCCGCTGGATCTTTGTCATGACTGGGTACCACTTTCTTCATTTGTAACAATTCTATTTTCGATATGGGCGTATATACAAATACGCGCTTGAACTCGTTGTCCTCGCCTTTTATTGGGTGCACTTCTCGTAAGGGATTCTGTCTATCCATGTGATACGTGGTTCTTTCCTTGACGGGCAATGAGACATGCTCTGTGCATACAAAAAGAATATACTGCTTTCTTGATTCTAGAATTTCTTTAATTAATTTAGTACCTGCACCTCTCCATTTATTCATAAGCAATTCAGTCAGTATGTCAGGTAAGGGACCAGGGTCCGAATGCTGACTTCGATATAGTATAATGAGTTGTTGAATCATATAAATTCCAGCTAACCTCTGTTCATCTGGGGTAAGATTCAAAAATGTGCGTACTACTGTATCATCACTATATTTTCCGGGACTGTCCACCCAATGGACAGCTGCCCTGGCTAAATCTTGTTCATCCATAGAATCGAGAAAATGATAACCCCTTCGTTCTCGGAGTAGTTTGTCGGCGGTTTGGAACGAATGCTCGTTAGACCTTATATTGATTATAGGTATTTGGAAATTCCTGTTATTATCTGGACATATCGGACGTATCGAGTCAGTAAGACGTCTATTATTATTACAAGATCTTCCTCTACCTACATAGGCTATGGTGTCTGACTGTCCTGTGAGCAGTCCTGACCCTTCTTCCTCGCTTTGTTCGAACTCGTCTACCTCTAATCTTTCTTCGTGTAGGCGTTCTATTTCTTTACGGATCTTTCGGCACATGGCTATTATACAATTTTGTTTATCATGTCTCCCTTCTGATATATTCTGGCTCCATCTTGTAAGAACTCGCATTGCTTCCGGGTCTACCCCCGGTCGGTCTTGATTTCTGATCACACAGTTTATGAGGAAACGTAACAGTTCCCCCTGTATCTCTACTTTCTGGTATTCCATAGCTCTGTTAATACATTCTGGATCTCGCCCTGTTTGGACAAAATGATATATATTATCTAGATGCGCAGTCATTCCTGGTAACTTTCCTAAATACACTGCAGCTCGTCTGATACGCAATGATGCCAGGGTCATTTCGTCCTCTTTACCGGGCACCGGGTCATATCTACAATCTATAAGAAGTTCCTTCAGCGTACGGGCACTTATGAGTTTGGGTGTACGTGAATGTGCTGACTCTTGAAAAGTAAGTTTATTTATTCTGGGTGGCGTAGAAAAGATATTGGTAGCACCTCCCGTGGCCCCATCTGGGGTGTCGGATGTGAAAGGATTCGTCGAACGTGACACAGCAACTACAGGTGTGGACACAGCTATAGAAGTAGCTGTAGGAGCGGATGAAGAAACAGATGTGCTTGCCAGAACTTGTGACTCGATTTGTTGCTGTAGGGATACGTGTGCTGGATCTTGGCGTTGGACCTCCCCGGTATGCGGTCTATGCGGGGCGGAATTTGCATATTCGGGAGCTGCGTCATCTAAATATGAGGAAAGAAAAACATCTTCTGCGGTTCTAGGATGCCCCTTAGGATGCACCTTTATTGGGAACAATGGGGGTGGCAAGTCTTTCGGTATTTCTGGAGTAGCCTTAGGTAATCCTTCGGCCAGAAGGGGATACATACCATTCATAAGGGCGTTTCTTTGTCTGTCTACTTGTTCTGATTTCACTCGGATACCTTCCTCAATTAATAGATTTTCTTGAACTTTATTTGAACCTTCTTTATTCCTTTCTTCCTGTCTACGTGCTTTTTCTGTGCGTCTATGAGATTCTTTACGCCATAACTCAACGGCGTCTTTCTGTGACTGTCTGACTTTCCTTTTCCATAACTCTTCCTCGACTTTCATGATGCACTCTGCATCCCAGGTTCCCGCTGCGGGCCACCTCTGACTTTCTGGTAATCCCTTGGTGTAGTCTACCCATAAATCAAGAAATAATATAGCGTCTAAGCCATGTTTGTGATACATGAAATGCCCTGGAGTGTCCCTAGGAGGAATAGGGACGGCTTCTTCGAGAACCCCTTTTCTAGTAGTGATCTGTCTTAATTTCGAAAAGAGCGGCATATCGACAACTGATCCGATACTTAATCTTGAACACACTTAATACAAAAGCACAATAATGAACAACCATTCATACCACAATATGCAAGACGTTTAACACATTTAAATATTAAACATTAAAACATTTTTAACCGTTAGAATAACCAACAATGATGATCGTCTGCATAACTAATCACCAAGCTTAATTCTTTGACAATAACTAGATACTTCGGAATACTTGATATACTGCTAAACAGTACAGATACACTGCTAAAACAGTGCAGACCGGATTTGTGTACCCAAACCCGTCTTGACCGGCACAACCTATGTGCACGTCAGAAATGCCTCCCCGGCAATGGTACTCACCGGGTAGCTTCGGAAACGGAAGGCCTCGGTAACTTGAACCGGACTGGACTCGACTCGACTCGTCGGACACTGGGCTTGACTTCGAGCTGGTGGGTCTCTGTATACCTCGGATCTTGCTCTCTCAGCTAGGCTCTGGTCGGGATACTTCGCACTTCTCACCGCCTCGTCTGGGTGTTGATCGCAGTCTCAGTCGCCCCCGCTTGACCGGAGGGAGATACAGGAAATCCTGCTGGTACGCGTTATTGTCTGTCCAGCTGTGGCAGGAGACCGGGCCTGCAACGCACCGCCGGCGCGTGAGATGAGAAAGTGTCCCTGTTCGGGCGCCATTCATGTGGTAAATAATTCTCCTTTACCTGGACTTAATTTGATACAGAAACATAATTAAATAGCTCAGTAAAATGAGAGGCAGAATCCGTGGTATTAGAGGTTCGGAATGGGCTTTATTCCAATAATCGATTATAATCGGTTGCTCCAAGTTCCATCACCACGGAGGTTCAGGAAGTGAAGTACATACTTTATTGACAAGAAGTAACCTTTATAGTACATACATTACAATGAAGCGAATGCAATAGGCGTAACAATTGATAAGGAAAATGACGATTTGTCTGCGTAACCAAAAATGGGTGTAATAAGGCGTAAAAAGGAACATAATTGGTTATGATGTCACCTATAGGTGGATCTATAAGATAATACTTGGCATAGATGCGCGCGCAGCAATATGACGTGTGATTGACGTGCAACTAGGGGGTGAAGGGGACTTGACATTTAGCTCTACATGTGGAGACAAAAAAGTCTGGGGGGTCAAGTCAACCTAATCCCAAATCATATCTAACATCCTATGTTTAAAGAACTATGTTATCCGCAAAAGAAGGACTCTCGGACAGAATCTATTCTATACTGACTGTGCGTGCGTGTACAAGCGTCTAAATGTCTACACTGAAAGCGAGGGGGTAGGAATATTCCATGGTAACAGGGCTATGAATTACTTGCATGAGGACAGAGAAGTCGAGCCTTTTGCTCGGTAGCTGGAAGAATGTTTACTTAAACTACTAGACAGGAATGCATCGGCTGAGGGGGAAGCAGATAACTCGAAGGCGAAATACAGTTCTTGGCAGAGAATAGGCTGATGTCAGGCTTCATGAGCCGCGCAGAGGATGAGACAAAGTTCATGGTCACAGATGCAGGCTCGAACTGGAGTTTTCAGAGGCAGAAGGCAAGAGGAGTTTGATGACAGAATCAGGGCCTACTTGCCTGGACTGTAAAATGGCATAAGTGAACCATACAAAGCCGGTGGCCTTTCATACTTAGGAATGGAATATCCGGCCTATTCATGGCGGATCTGACAGAGGACATGTTGACGGTGGACGCACATGTATTTGCGTCTTCATAACTGGAACTGGAGGGAACATACATGTACTTGTGACATGCACATAGAACCGTTGGGGTCCAAGATAGGGGACATAACTGATCGGGAAAATCCATATTTCCACAGGGGGAGGGGGTCAACTAGGGGGACGGAGCCGGTGAGGCAGCAGGCAGCAGTGGTGGCTCGCAAATACCCCCGCGGTAGGCGTTCCAGGGGCCCCATATTTTCACACACGCCCCAGGCTTGCCCCTCGCCACATACACCACCTTTTCTCGGAACATGCACCAATCCATATGTTCTTTCCAGGCCGACACCGCCGGGGGCCGCTGGGATCCCCACTGTTGAGCGATGTCACGCTTAGCTATCATATATCCCAGAGTCACCCATCGCGTCTGCGGAACCGAGTAATCAGTTGGTTCCCACACATTCAGCAAGCATCTCCTCGCTTCAGGCAACAGTGCGACATGCGTAACCAGACGCAGGACCTCATGCACACCACGCCAGAATCGCTCCACCTTCGGGCATTCCCACAAAATATGCAAAAAAGTCGCCAAAGCACCACACCCACGCCTACACAACCCATCCTCAGCATAACCCATACGCAGAAGCCTTGGCCCCGTCATGTAAACCCGGTGGAGTATCTTAAGCTGGACGAAGCGAAGGCGAGCCGGTATGGCCACCTCCTTCGGAGAGGCCACCGCGGAAATCCAGTCCTCGTCGTCCAACTCCAGCCCGTCGGCAACCCAAGCCTCACGGAGGCCGGTCAGCAGGCCCGAGCGGTCATTAATCAATTTTTTGTAAATGAGGGAGATCGTGCTATCCGGAACGTGGCCATCCAGCACTCTATCCTCCAGGGGGGAAGACTCCGGGATGGAGGCGGCGTCTGGGAAGACGGAGCCCAGCGCATGACGGACCTGCAAGTACCCAAAGTATTCACTGCCCTGCAGCTGAAACTCCGTCTGCAGCGTCTCGAATGTTTTAAATCCCCCTCTCGTCCAGAGGTCCCCCACTTTACTGATGCCAATCGTGTCCCACTTCTCGAAGCCCTTCGAGGTCCACAGGGAGCCCAACCGCTGAGGCGCATACAACGGTTACGCCCGGGTCAAACGGTCCTTCCACCCCATAGCTGCATTGGCCGCGTGCCACACCCGCACCATGACACGCGTGGGCCCCGTCAAGCGGGGATCCGGCGCGCCAGAGTAGAGTGCTCGATTGTAGTCGCCACCGGGCAGGAGCATCTTGTCCATTTCAAATGCCGGGTTCAAGGCGGGCCCATAGAGGCCGTGATTAATTGCAGCTAGCTGGGAGGCCCAGTAATACCGCTTAATGTCCGGGAGGGCAATCCCCCCGTCATACCACGGGAGCGTCAACTTCGCCAGGGCTATACGCGGCCTCCCGTCCCAGAACAGGCGGCGCTGTAGACTCTCCACCTCACGGAAGTAGCGCGCCGGGACTAGGTCCATAGTGTTCTGGAGAGCGTACAGGAAGTGCGGCAACGACATCATCTTAAACAATGCCGCCCGGCCGAGCGGCGAAAGCGGCACGTGCCGCCAGCGCGCGACGTCCTCCTTCAAGCGCTGGAGGGGGGGAAGCAAGTTTCGCTCGTAGCGGGCCGCCGGGTCCAGCGTGATATAGACACCCAGGTACCGAAACCCCTGCGAGGCAATCTGGATCGGACATCCCCGCGGGAGGACGGGAGCCTCCCCGGAAAGCACATAGACACATGATTTAGCCCAGTTGATGACCAGGCCTGAGTTACGGCCAAAGGAGCGCAGGACATCAGCCAGGACAATCAGTGATTTGCGCGGGGAGGCTAGGTACAAAAGGATATCGTCAGCGTAGAGGGACACGCGGTCCTCATACTCGGGGGTCCAACGGAGACCACGGATGGAAGGGTGCCACCGGAGCCACTCCGCCAGGGGTTCCAAGGCCAATGCAAACAGGAGCGGCGACAAGGGGCAACCCTGTCGCGTGCCCCGTCCCAGCGCGAACGGGGCCGAGACTAGCCCATTCACTACCACCTGCGCTAACGGGCCCGAGTACAACAATTTGACCCAGCTGATGAATCCCGGTCCAAAACCAAATTTCGCCAGCATCGCCCAAATGTATGGCCATTCGAGCGTGTCAAACGCCATGGTGGCGTCTAAGGACGCCAGGATGGCCGGCTCCCGCACAAACGGAACACGCGCGAGCACCCCGTGCAAGCGCCGCAGATTGAGGGCCGTGTTGCGATGGGGGATAAAGCCAGACTGGTCTTGGTGGACCAAATCGCCCACCACGCCGACCAGCCGGTTGGCAAGCACCTTGGCAAGGATTTTGGGCTCCGCATTCAAGAGCGAGATAGGCCGATAGGAGGTAACCCGGTCTCGGGGTTTCCCCTCCTTGTGGATCACCACGATTGTAGCCAGACGTTGGTCCGGCGGGAGGGAGCCCCGCGAGTGGGCCGCAAGGAACATCGCGCGGAGGTGGGGTGCCAGTACGTCCGGTCGCAGCTTATACAACTCGATAGGGATGCCGTTCGGGCCCATGGCCTTGCCAGATGCAACCGAGCGTATAGCGAGGGCAATTTCGTCCGAGGTAGGAGCAGCATCCAACGACTCCCTGTCCTCCACCGAAAGGGAGGGCAGCGCGATATCTCGAAGCAGGGCATGAGAATCCGCCTCCGAGCAGGGAGAGACCGGGGAATACACCTCGCGGAAATAATCCGCGAAGCAAGAGACAATGTCTTCTGGCTCGGTGACACGTACACCATCCATCCTCTCAATCAGCGGAACCACACGACTCGCTCTCTCCTTTTTATCCAACCACGCAATCAATTTACCAGCCTTATCACCCACATCATACAGTTGCCCCTGTTGCTCTCTACTGAGGCCCCTGGCTGCCTCCGTGACGAGGGCCCTATAGGCCGCTTGCTTAAGGTGTAGAACATGCAGTGCAGCATCCGTCACCCCACTCCCCAAATCACCCTCTAGTTCAGTAATTTCGGCCTCCACTCGGGTCACCTCCTCCTGCTCGCGCCTCCGGGCATGGGATATGAAGGAGAGGGCCTCCCCCCTAATAACTGTCTTGAAGGCCTCCCAAAGGGAGATAGCCGAAGGGACAGACCCCACATTCTCCTCGAAATACCGCTGCAAGGATTTAATCAGGTCAGCGCGAATAGTGGGGTCGCGCAGATACCAGGCATTGATTGGGGCTACCCTGCCCTCCCCCCTCGGGAGGACACCAAAGTGCAACAGGAGCGGGGAGTGATCTGAAATACCCCGCGCCAGATGGCGCACCTCTCCCACCCTCCCAGCATAGGCCGCAGGGACAAGGATATGATCAAGCCGCGAGAGGCTACCATGGGCACCCGAATGGAAGGTGTATTGCAGCTGCGTGGGATGTTTTAAGCGCCAGCAGTCCACCAATCCCAATGTATCTAAAAGGCCGGACAGCCACGCCTGCGCCCGGGGGAGGTCCCTAGGGGGGTGACGATCCATAGTCCCAGAAACCACCGCATTGAAATCCCCCCCAACCACCAGAAGCCCCCCCGGAAGGTCAAGGAGGAGGCGCCCCAGGTCCGCAAAAGTGGTAGACTGTAGCCCCGGTGGGACATACACTGAAACAAAGACAACCACTTTGCCCTCCATTCTCCCCACCAAGGCAGTGTAGCGCCCCCTCTCATCATGGCGCACCTCATCTATTTCCAGCGGGAGCGAGTTCTTCACCATGATGCCCACCCCCCGTGAGCCCGACGTGAAGCCCGAGTGGGCCACCAAGCGATAGCCACGCCGAAACAACCAGCATTCTTGCGGTGAAAAGCTGATCCGCAGAGTAGGATTTGTACATTCTCCTCCGGCCAGCGAATGTTGCAAATACAAACAAGGAGTAAACGTATTACATACTTCGTTTTTGTTCGAATTAAAGTTTTGTCAGCATCAACTGAGCTGGCGTGTAAGCTTAATGATCTGCTTAAAAGGTGCATGTATACACGTTTGAGTAACCGAGACAGACAGTGCTATAATACTTTTTAATTACAGTTGTCATGGAGTGCGGTTGTGATGCAGAATACACTGTCCGCATATTTCACTGTATTGAAGGAAAGCGCGTGGGTCATATATATGCGAACTGCTCGCATATAAGCGCTATGACGTAAAAAAAAAATCGAAATCCCAAGAGCAGAACGCTGGCAGTGGTGTTGATCAGAGGTACTAATAGGTCGAATAGTGGCGCCAACATCAGTGCAGCCACTACTAGCGACATCCGCTTATGTTTCTGTTCGATGGAGAAAAGAACGCACTGTTCAAAGAACAACTGCGTACAGACAGAATATTGTTTCCATGGGAAGTGCTGAGGGGCGCTGCCCCTCCTTCGAGTAGCCCCTGCTACAAGAAGGCGGGCAAATAAACTCGCCGCCTCTTGCAATTCAAAACACAAGCTCTGAAACACAGCTGGAGGAATGCGTTTGGAGGCCGCCACGAAGGATCTCGGTTAGAGCAGAATTTGACCCCCCCACCCCCAAACACACGCTCTTGAAACGATGCAAGTGCAATGTTTTCTCGCCAGTGGCAACAGTGATACCAAGGAGCTCCACGTTTCATGATGTCTGGTGTGCGGTGAAGTGCCAAGCGCTTGGAGTTGGCATCTGCAGTGCATTGAGCTCTGGTGCTCCCCCCCCCCCCCCCCCCAATAATACGAGGAATTCCCAGGAGCAAAACGCCAGCTGGGAGAAGGGTGCCACTGACAGCTGTCCATGTAATATGGCCAAAAAGGTGACCTTTGAATTACTTGTATCATAATTTTCGTACGCGCATGTGTGACATTTCAATAGGTGATGAGTGGCGTTGAGTGACACTTTATCCCACCGATGAGCATTTAATGTCACCTATTTAGAAAGAATGCTTGACTTCACCTGTGTAGCTCGGGCATGCTCCTCGCCGTGATAAAGTCATAGAAAGAGAGCATCCGTGTCTCCCACACAATGTTACAACCACTCACAATCTTACAAAATACAACTATACTCAACACACGTCCGTAAATAAAGCCTGTTGTTCCCAGATTTTAAAAGCGCTTGCTGCCTCCTTCCTGGCCTCCAGCCATTTTCGGCAACAATAAAAATGTCATGATGACTCTGGTGTTTAATGTTCTTCCTAGAGAGAGATCGGAGTTTTGTCTAGTGAAAGTTTTGACTCCTGGAAATAGGCACATAGGGTTAATGTGCCTGCAGCAAAGAACATGTACCATGCAGATCAGAAAGTGCACATAATCTAAATAGGTCAGTGGGCTACTGTGTGTGTGTGTGTGTGTGTGTGTGTGTGTGTAGGTGGCTCTATTTGTGTGTGGGTTGCTCTATGTGAGTGGCGCTGTGTGGGTGGTTGTGTGTGTGGGTGGCCTTGTGTGTGTGGCTCTGTGTGTGGGTGCAAATGCAATAGGTCTCGCATTTGAAAGTGATTAAGCTATTGACATTGTAAATAACAATGCTGTTTCTTTAAATGTTTTAAAACAAAAATAATGTCATGAGCAATGCTAATAGCTCTAACTTTAACAATGCCGAGACCATTGCATTGTAAATGCTTGTTTTGAAAGGGCCTGGAAATCCCTACTATGCAATTGTGGTGGGCAAAGATCTGTGATATTTATGCTATGAAGAGCCTGACTGCAACTGTGAGAGACACGAAGTTGCATTTTGACAAAATATGGATCCCCTTTCCGACCTTTCAGGTTAGCTCTGCAGATCAGATGCCTGTGCGCCCCCAGGGTTTGATAGCCATCTTGTGGGCCGAGACGGGGTGGAGCTGTTGTGAATCCTTGGAGGGTAGGGATGTTTCAAGGGCACGTCAACATCTCTGGGGAATGTTTGTTGGGGCTTCCTATTTCCCCCAGCCCTTTTGTGGAGGGAGTTTACCCAGGGATCACCACACATACCCATTGTTGTACTATTGTTTTTATGGCTTTTCTTTTATACTCTGTGATGCTTGCTCCTGGTGGAAACACATATTGTTTATGTAACATATTAATTTTCTTAGATGATAACTTGAAAAAGTTAAAAAAATTCCCTTTAGGTATTTCAACTAGAATAAGAAGCAGCTTGTAACCTCTATATTCCAATATCAAAATAGAAAACATACGCTGACCATCAGTTAGCTATTGAGGAGGATTTTCCAATTTATAATCACCAAACTTGCTTTTTGAGGGCACATTATTATGTATGACATGTTGCATAGGGGTTCTTTGCCAAATTGTGCAAGCAAATAATGGAGTACATCATTGGATCCAAATTGATTTTATTGAGAGGCAAAGTACTTACCTAGGATCCTTGTCCCTCTTAGGATAAGATTAACCTAACTTGCAGCCCTTGAAGGGGACAAGGGTTTTTGGTCTAAAGACCAAAACTTAACAGAATATGAGAACAAAGCATGCTTTTCTTTCTTTCTGAAAACCTAGATTTTCAACCTGTAAGTTGTAATAGTTCTGATTCTACTTGTGCTAAAGTTATTACATTTCTGAAGATAAGCACAGAAACTTTTTGTCTGGTAATTCAAAAATAAGATTTTCCTCATGATCAATCAAAGCACTCACACAGGTTAATCAACCTTCTGTACAGGTTTTTACCTCAACATTCAAGTACCCAAAGAGGAAATATTTAAGTGACCACTTCAATCAATAATTCTTTATTCGGTGGTTAAAAACCATCATAAAAGAGTACATATATATACAAGTAAAAATAGTATTAAATCATTATGCAAGAACATTGACTGAGTCTATATACATAAAATAATTCATTATTCACAATACGGGCACCATAAAAACGTAATCACAGTAGACGGGTGGGGAATCCTACAGGGTTCTCAGGTAATGCTATCCTCTGGTTACCCTTAGTCTTAGTGCAAATTTCAGGAAACTGATAACAGAACACAAGGTTAACGGGTCACTGGCCCTTTGTAGGAAGATCAGTGCTTCTTTGGCTCGAGTGAACCTGGCCTTTTTTAAAATTTCCTTTAAAAATCTACGTCTTGGAATTGCATACAAGGGACATAGAAGTACAAAATGAAGGGTGTCCTGCGGAGACTTATTGTCGCAGCCGCAGGCACCCTTCTGCTCAATTGACTGACTAAAACCAACTGGTTCAGCTAACAAAAACGGTAAAAAATTGAGCCTAAAACGTGACATTAAAAACCTTTCTTGGGCATTATACACGACACAAAGATAGGGTTCCATCCCATCAGTGGTTTCAAGCCTACTATAAATACTCACTGAGGGTTTTGCCCCTTCCACTGTGGATCTTACAAGAAATCTTTGGTCCCAAAATGTTTTCTTAAGAGTCTGCTTATCCTGTGGGGTAATCCCTGAAGGGTTTGAGTACAGCTCCTTACGACCCATACTTTCCAAACTGGATTTCACGTAAATAAGCCATGGGATGTTCAAGCTTTTATCCCTCCCTAGGCAATCTGTTAGGATCTGCCTACTCAATGCAGCTTCAGGGTTAAGCCAAATTTTCAGCCAGGCCAGGATTGGTCTGAATTTAATCAAATCCTCTAGATAAGGTCGTCCTAATTCTCCATGAGCTATGGCGGCAGGGGTGCAATTGGGGACTTTCAAGATTGAACGGAAAATTTTATTTTCTTCCCTTTGCAAAAGGTCAAGGTTTATGAACCCCCACACTTCTGAACCATACATGGCTTTGGGGCAACACATAGAGCCATAAAGGTTCATTGATTGTTCCGGGGACCATCGACCAACTCTCCTCCCATAGCCTGCTATGGCCCCAGTTGATGCGACCAATTTTCCACACCTTTCCTGTACCAGAGGGGCAAATTTCAGGGACTCATCAAAGAGCACTCCTAACTACGAAAAGGATTGCAACCTTTCTAGTGTATGATTCCCAATTCTGTAAGCAAAGCTAGTCCGTGGTTTATGACCTGCTGCCATTACGTAAGATTTTTTTAAATTCACAGATCTAACGCATCCATAAATTTGACGAACCCGTCAATTAAAATCTGCAGACTTTTAGGGGTGCGCGCCAAAAGAACCGCATCATCTGTGTACAGCAGCACCGGGATATTGCGTGTTTCTACCCTTGGGCAGTCTGTTTTTAGGTTGGTTAGAGACTGTTCTAGATTATTAATATATAACGAGAATAAAAAAGGGGCCAATATGCAGCCTTGCCTAACACCGCTAGTACATCTAAAAGACTCGGTCAACCCCCCTTCCATGTTGTAACGTACTCTGGCAGAGGTCTCTGTGCAATTCCCTCAGAGTACAAATTATACCTGGATCAATTCCTAGGTGACTCATCATCGCCCAGAGCTTGTTCCTGTTTACGTGGTCGAATGCCGCGGCCAAGTCCATGAACCCCAAGTAAATAGCTTCTTTACTGGTTTTCGTGTACTTGGCGACCAACATACAGAGGTTCAAGCATTGGTCACTAGTGGACCTACCGGACCGAAAACCGTACTGAACGTCCGAGATGATGTTGTTGTCCTCGGCCCAATCAGTCAGTCGGTTCAGGATAACTCTTCCTAAAATTTTGGCTGAAACATCTATCAGGGAGATTGGGTGATAGCATTGGGGGTTGTCTCTATTACCCTTTTTAAAAATGGGTACTATGATGGCCAGCGACCAGGACCTAGGCAAACCTACCACGATGGCCGCATTTATTACTCTGGTTAAAATGGGAGCCCATAATTCCACATTACTCAAAAACAGATCCGGGGGGTCCCGTCAGGGCCCGGGGCTTTATTTTTGGTTAATCCCTCGATGCCCAAGCCTATTTCTTCCAGGGTGAACTCCAAAATCTGTCCCTGCGTGACCACCGTCCTCTCCTCTGTACTGTCCGCCTCCCCGTGGTTATACAGGCCCTCAAAATGCACTGTCCACTGCTCTGGTAAAATGTTTGTGGCAACAGAGGGTGAGTTTTTATCTTGAAAACAAGGGGTATTTATTATTCTCCAGAATTCCGTTATATCCCTTTTTTCGGAGGCCTCCCTCAAGGCCGCCCACGCTTCCCCCTGCAGCGCTGCTTTCCTTCTTTTTAGCTCCTTCCTGTAATTTAGTCTCTACATATGGACTTTTAAAGGGTCCCTAGGTTTACTACTAAGGGCTTTTTTTAACTTCCTCAGGGCTCGTGTGCAGTCCCCATCAAACCACCTCGGAAAATTCGAGTTGGTTTTTTTTGGAGCCTTGGTCCGCAATAGCCCATCCACCAGATTAGTTATTTGGCCAAAAGCGTCTGTTAAGCAGGCCCCTTCAACTGAAAAATCTAGGCACTTATCGATGAGTGATTTACCTTTATCCATTAAGGACCGGTAAAATCTTTCTCCGTCTAGTTTTGCTCACCTAAGTCTTCTGCTTTGGTCCGTTACTCTCTCGGAAATACCCTCGACTGGAGTCAACTTTTGTTTTGCCAGGTAGAGAAACTCCATAACCAAGGGATTGTGGTCACTGAAGGGACTCCACTCAATTCCCACTTCAGTAATCCGGTGCTTTAAGCATCTGGAAACAAAAATATAATCTATATAAGAAGAGCACCCTCTCCCTTTAAAAGTGGGTGGGAGAGTGCCGTCTAACCCCAGTGACGTCAAGTCAATAGTATGTTCCAAATCGTGAGATAGGAGGAGCATTCCCAATTCTGCACCATTCGATGAGTGGCTAAAGTGGGGGCCTTTTTCCACTGGGCATTGTGACCAGCTTGCGTTAATCGGAAACAATAGGGGGCATAAATGACAGTTCAGGTCACCCACTACTATTGTCAATGGGGTCAGGGCACCATTAACGGGCGCCAGCTCTTGGCTCAATCTGTGGTCTAGTTCCCCCAGGGTGGAAATATCATTTCCGGAAGGGCCAGTGTTATACATGTTAAACAGCACCAGCCTTAACCCTTTGTTCCTAAGCCTCAAAGCTTGGATATTCCAAGCAAACCAGTCTGCGCTGGACCAGTTGCCTTGTATTTTTAAGTCTACCTATATGGACAGACCTCCTTTGGCACGACCTGAGGAGGTTTTTTGTGCTGGGATAAAAAAACATTTATATCCTGCCATGAGAAATTGGGAATTATCTGTTGCCCAGGTTTCTTGCAGGCAGATTATGTGGAAATGGGCCATATATTGCCGCCAGTCCACGTTGTCGAATTTACCTGCCAGGCCAGCTATATTCCAAGAAATTATTCTCAATCCCTCTTCCACACTATTAACAGGCCCTAGCCCAGGCACACCTTGAGTGGTATTAGGCAACCCAACTTTAGTCCTATATGGTGACTTCTGAAAATCCTTGCCCTGCTGTGTTAGGTTTGGGGCCAAAGCTCCTGCTCCTGGAAGTGCATACGAGCGTCCCTTGGGCGAGTGGTTAGAGGCTTCCGGAGTCTTTACTAGGCTCCTGCGCCTACCCACCTCTGCTGATGCCAGACTAGCCTCATTGGCCAAAAAAAGAGTACCCGATGTCCCCCCTCTGTTTTCTAAACCTCCCCCAATCGATGTGTCCGGGTCGACATTTGCATAGTTAGTGGCAACCTGCTTTAACGGGATGTATGGGGTCATTAGTCAGTCATTCTCATCTAAGGACCTTAGTGGGTTAAACCTGTTTGCCCAACATGGGTATCCACCTTCCCAGGTCCCTGCCATTCCTCGTATACTGTTTGGGACCCTCTTTGGGGTCGGGTATAAACCCTCCCCTCTTCTCCATATATCACACTGTCCCTCATAGATTTCCTGCTGCCTTGGGTAGAAATAACTAAGAGACAGTGGTTTTATATCACTCGCGCACCCTAGTGGCCCCTGTCTGAGAATGTGCTCAACCACTCCCCTGTCCCTAAAATTGGCGATAATACAGTTGCCTTCTATGTTTTTGTGTCTAGGTCCTATCAAGTTCACTCTCCTAACCAATAGAATTTCCCCCTCCTGATTAGGTGCTAATGGTCTCTTTCGAGTCAACCAGTGGGTGAGTTTGTTTTTTAACTCCTGGTGTGTTGCGCTCTGGCCATGTTTTAATTTCGGGGTCCCCGCGAATACCACCACGAGTGGACATGATTCAGGTGGCAAGTTTATTGTAGGAAGTGCATTACTGGAGTTTGATGTGGGAACCCTCTCTATATTGTGTGCTGGTCGCGTTGTGGAAACCACAGGGAGTTGAGATAGCCTTTCCTGTTGGTACACACCTAATCCATTAGTGGTGTCCGTGCCTCTATCTCTAGAGTCAGTGGCCTTCTCCCCTTGGGGGTGCGAAACCGGGGCTTCATGAATCTGTGCATTTGTTATATGGGCGATCCCTTTGTTGCTGGTATTCGTCTCCCTTTGGGGAGCTGCATTAGAGGCTAGGGTACTGGTTGGAATACTTGGTTCACCACCTATACAGGCTTTTTTCTCCCTATTTTTTTGATTCAGTCATGATCTTATCCAACCGGCTTGCCAATGGTTTTAACTGATTTATAATAAAAATTTCTAATTGGGATTGTAGACCAGACGTAATTTGCGACAACCATGTTGGTGGCTCTGTGTGAGAGATTGTCTGTACTGCTCGCTCAACCCCAGCGTTCATGCTACTCACAAGGTGGGAGGGGCTATCTATACTTTTTTTTAGTCTTATGCTTCCTTGGGCAGCCTTTCTTCTTCTTTTGTGTGGTGGCGCTTTTGGATGGGCCTACAGCCTCCCTGATCCTAGTAGTGGGCGGTTGGGCACACGGGATATCCTGCACACTTAGCTCTGAAGGTCTGGGAGATGTAATTAGCATGACCTCCTGGTCATCATCATGGGTGCCTACAAGTGGGTCAGGTACTGAGTTTATGGAAAGACGCCTTTCTGTGCGCTCGATTTCACTGGACACCGCCCCTAGTGCTCTTTTGAGCATACGGTCAATGGCTGTGGGCTGCATGATAACGGGGAATGGTGAACTAGTGACAGCTTTATGCGCCTGAGGGGCAGGTGGAGATGTCAGTTTTGCCCTTATCGAGCGTGTGACCGTTTTACTTGCCATACTCCCAGCACCAATTTGACCCTACCCTTAGAGATGTCGTGGGGAGATTTAATCACCCTCCTCCAACCCCAAACCTCCACCTCACCCAACTTGGAATAACAGCCGTTTGTGCCCCACCACCCCTGTCTCCACTATCACTTGAGACAGTGCTGGCAAAGTAGCAAGTCCCAATTTCAAAGTCTTGAATAATAAGGCAATATGAAGCTTTTTGCGCACCCTATGTCACAATCGACTTGATACACAAGCATATCACCAGTTATATAACTCACGAGGGGTGGCCCAGCCCGGACTCCGATGGCCACAGATGGCCCGGCCTCTGCCCGGGCTCAGCCCGGCGCCGCCCGCGCGCGTCCCTCGACGCGGAGGGAGCCTCGCGTTTTTCAGCGCCTCCGGGCGCGATGTCGGGCGGAAGTGCCCCGCTCAGTGCCCTGGAAGCTGTAGTCCAACTGCGGCCGGCAGTGTCAGGACGGCGGCAGGGAACACACAGTGCGAGCTGCCCAGATACAGCCGGACAGGACCCCAGGAACTTCTCGTGCCTCTCGCGTTGCTGGGTAGGATTTGTGAAGGCCCCCGCTCCACCGAGGGAGCCTCGCGTTTTTCAGCGCCTCCGGGCGCGATGTCGGGCGGAAGTGCCCCGCTCAGTGCCCTGGAAGCTGTAGTCCAACTGCGGCCGGCGGTGTCAGGGCGGCAGCAGGGAACACACAGCGCGAGCTGCCCAGATACAGCCGGACAGGACCCCAGGAACTTCTCATGCCTCTCGCGTTGCTGGGTAGGATTTGTGAAGGCCCCCGCTCCACCGAGGGAGCCTCGCGTTTGTTAGCGCCTCCGGGCGCGATGTCGGGCGGAAGTGCCCCGCTCAGTGCCCTGGTAGCGGTAGTCCAACTGCGGCCGGCGGTGTCAGGGCGGCGGCAGGGAACACACAGCGCGAGCTGCCCAGATACAGCCGAACAGGACCCCAGGAACTTCTCGTGCCTCTCGCGTAGCTGGGTAGGATTTGTGAAGAAACTTTTTGTCTGGTAATTCAAAAATAAGATTTTCCTCATGATCAATCAAAGCCCTCACACAGGTTAATCAACCTTCTGTACAGGTTTTTACCTCCACATTCAAGTACCCAAAGAGGAAATATTTAAGTGACCACTTATTAATGAAAGACAACGGTAGAGGCAGGATAATATCTGAATTTTACTTTTTAAAGTGAGAGTTGTATAAGCTTGTTCTTTGAAACACTGGCAGATTGTTGCAGTAGGTCATTTGGGATTGTTTTTTATATTTAGGTTATGGTAGAAGAGAGCCATTTATTGGTGTATACTTTGGACTGGCATAACTGCAGTTCTGTACAGTGACTGTGTAGAACACCCCAATATGTGTTTGGAATTGATAGCTCTGAAGACAACATTTTAAAGAATTATATGTGATGGGTAATTGGCCACTATTCTGCAGGGTTCCAAACAGATGACCAACTGGTCTTTGTGTTAACTTGTTGCAACTGTTGTTAAACACACATAGTTTTGTTACAAAACCCAACCACAAAAGAAAATATTGAGGTTTCATTGGAATGAACTTAATGAATAAGCAATAAAACAACAAGAGGCTGATTACGATGTCGGTCAGAAAAGTCTCCGACCGGCGGTCGGAGGCCAACCATCATTGCAGTTTTCAATTCCGACCACCAAATTACAACCAAGGCGATTGGAATTGAAAAAAGCTGGTCATTCTGTCTGGATTCCGACGGGCTCGAGGAGCCCGTCAGCCAGTCTGAGACCGCACCGTAATCCCAATAGGACGGCGTTTCCACCATCAGGAATATGATGTTGGTTTCCCACAGCCTTTCTGTGCTGACCGTACCGACATGGAAATGCTGTCGAAAAACTACTTTGAGGGACCCTAGCAGGGCCCCTTACCTCCTATGGTTGTGGGCCTGGGGGGCACCTATAGTGTCCCCTGTAAATCCCTTCACCCTGTGGCAGGCACCGTGAGGTGCTGCCACAGGGTGCAGGGATGCTTGTGCTAAGGCCGGTTTACGGCCATAGCACAAGCTCCTATAAATCAACGGGAGTATGCGACTGCACAGTGTGCGGTCGCATTGTAATCATGCGGTCTTGACCGGAGGTCGGTCAGTCCTGAATCCGAGACTGTGTTAGTCAGAGGCAACTCCGACCAACATCGTAATCTGCCCCTGAGTGTTTCTCTGCCATGGTCTCTTTTTGTCTTATATTTGCATTTCTGATTATGAATATGGTTATCCGTTAAGACAATTAGGGCTCAAAAATTCATAATTAGCGGTATTTTTTGAAGGTTCCTTTGGCTTCTGCATTCACAGTAGAATCATTTTGACTTAAGTTTTGTTAGCCCTTTTAAAGCCTTTCAGTGTGCGGTGAGGGGCATTCCACTTTCCCTTGTTTTCTAGTACCTCTTCGACTCTAATCCTGGAAATAAACCTACCATGTTGTAATTTATAAGTGACTTTACGGGAATGTGTGCTGGCTGTCCAAACAAACTGCTGTATACTGACTGATTGCCAGACCATATCCTTAAAATGTGGCTGTTTTTTACCCCCCCCCCCCCCTCCCCATATAAGCACAACAGCAGAGGCTAGTAAAAAACCTAGAACATCCACTTATATTTCTTAGCTTACATTTCTTGTGTTAAATTAATTCACTGTGACCACCTTTGTTTCTGCTGCTTCCCTATTAATTCTTTTCTTTGCACTATTTAAGCTTTTCATGCGCATGATGAGCTAAGTGCAGGTTTTTAATCTTATCCTCAAAACTTCTGCACCATACTCTAAACAATTGTGGAAAATGCCTTTCTCTTTGGTCATGGTGGTAATAATTCCCATACCCTCACTGTAGAGTACTTCCCATTCCCTCATGGTAGATTACTGTGACTCATTCAAATTTGATTGACAGTGTATGAATGGGTTCAGTGTCAGATTTGGTTAAGTTTGGTTGTGTGGATAAGGGTGGAAAAGAAAAGTCACGTTCAAGTTCCCGTCACTTGGACATCGGATGATGGTGATCGTTTTAGAACATTATACCCACGGTGTCCTTCCAGTAGATTATTCATTGCAAGAGATATGTTTTGATTTATTTTAAAAACAAAAGTTAGCACAGTCTGGACATAGGCAAAGTGTGATTAGTGGTTCATCCTACCAAATATTTGGGGTCTCTCTATTGTGACATTTCTTAAGTGTTCTTTAAAGTTAAGTTTTTCTAGGTGCAGAGTGCTTTTCATAGATTGTATCAATATGTGAAGATTATTCAATTTTATTTTGCTACTCAATTTGTTTTGATGATGGTAAATTCAAGCATCAGCAAAGTAAATAGTGCTAATGTTTGCTGCCAGCCCTTTGGACTTGTAAGTGCTTGTTGTTTCACGTTTTTGCAAAAACGGTATTCTTGGGAAGCGCCAAGGTTCACTATAAGCTGAAAAAAAACCTTGCCTGAAAACTACCCTGTTTTGGCCCCAAAAAGCATATATTGCCATGATATTCACTGGCACTAAAGAGAACTACTTAGTGCATGGATTTGTTCCTTGTGAAAGGGCTGAATGTTGACACTTAAAAGTAAAGTTGCCAATGGCTTAAGTTGGCTGACCCACTGCCCAATGATATATACTGTAGTGGGCAGACGAAAAATGCTAATGACATTAATAGACCAATGGCAGAAGAAGCCAGGTCAAAAACATCTATTTTCTAAATATAATTTTAGCAAAATCAGAAAGGCTTGGCTTGCGCCAGACTTAAAAAGTGATCTGTTGACCTTCAAGAAGAGCAATGACTACAGCTTCTACCATATGAGGGGCTAAGCAGTGACTGGAAGTGCAGTGTCAGTATTTCTTTGAATCAGTCACTCTTGGCTATGTCATACCTTTCATTCTCTCTTGATTAGTTATTCATACCTTCAACACAAATGCATCTTTAAACCGATGTTGGAGAGATCCATTTTAGGCCCCTTCTCTGGGGATACCTTTGGTCCTGCTATTTTGTAAATGTTTTGGTGGAAGGAGTTTCTCATCTTGCAGTCACGCCCTTGAATTATATTTTTCATGCTGGCGGTGACACAGGGACTTATCTAGCCTGCAAGTTTTGAAATGTCAGCTTAATTTAGATGTATATTTGAGCAGAAAAAAACCTTGGAAGGTAGCCCAAGCTGCAACTTTGGTTGCAAGCAAAGCAGGGAGCATAGTTTTACCATGGATGTAACCACAGTAAGAGTCGCAGCTGCCACCACAATGGGGAGATCAGTAAGATCATAGCAGCAACAGTTTCTAGCACAGCAGGGACCATAGAAGCAACAAAAGCTACCACAACAGCAGGGCCTACAGCAGCAACTGCAGTTGTAACCTCAGCAGGGCCTACAGCAACAACAATTTTTCTGCCGTATCCTTAACAGCAATACACAACAGCAGTGACCACAATTCAGACCGTAGCAGAAAACATGACTACCTTCATGGCGGGGTCAACAATCACAACAACAGTTGCTGAATTAAACACGCTTACATTTTAAGCCATGTCTCCTGATCAGGAAAACAAGCTACCATAGACCAATTGAGAATTCATTGTATTTCAGCTTGCGTAGTTTGGCACAGTTTGGGTTTACCATTGTCCGTGCAAATCTAGTTACACTCAAACAATGACAGTCCCGTATTATGAATAGTTCTGCAGTAGTACAGGCAGGAAGAGCCTTGAATTATAGCAAATGGCTTCCTCCGGAGTTCTTTGATAACAGCATGTAAATTTTGACACTTTTATAGTGCACATTTTGCTATGTGTGATGAGAGAAAAAATGAAAATGCTCATCATGGCTGTATTAAGATGCAAGATGGTTTTTAGGCCTAGTTTGATTCTAGTTTCATCAAGCACAGGAGAATACAGTTTTGCAATGTGCAGAACATTTAATTTTAGTGCCACCTTTTTCATATTTTTAATAAGGCACAGATTTTTTGTAAATCAGAATCCTCTCTCAGTAGCCAGCCTTAAGCGCAATACTGGCCCATTGGGTGGCAGACAAAGTAATGGGGATGTGAGAGGCAGAAAGTGAATGAGTAAATAGGTGTGGGATCAAGTTTCATCATTGAATTTAGAGGTTGAAGTAATATTTATCAAACAAGACAGTAACAATCATGATACAGTGTTTGCAGAGACACTCTGGGGTGCAGCATTAACCCCTCTCCACAGTGTTTACACTCAGACCTCACTTGCAGCGTTTTCCTAATCTATATTATGCAAAATGTCAGATGAGTAGAGAGTCTCAACTTAGCTTACCTAACCACATGTTCTCAATTCCTTCATCATTAGATTTTGCATTTGTGCAGGATAAAGCTTCATGCACTGCTGTCTTTGATCATGGGCCACCTTGTATACCCATCTTGTTAATGCATACCTTTACTACTTCGTTGTCTATTTCCACTGTAACAGTCTACCTCTAAATCAATGAGGTAAAGACTTGCAGGTATTGAAAAGCTGCCACAAGATCACTGCCTCTCCTTGTAATGCACCAGACCTACTGGCTGGCATATGTGATCATTGCAGTCTGTAGCTTAGGGGAGAGGGTGACTAAGGTATCCCACCAGGAGGTAAACTAACTCTAGCCATAAGATTCTCTTGAACCATCAGACTTGATCTCTGCCTCGATTTGTATCTGTCCCTCATAGCCACAGTCTTCTGCCCTCCAGTAATGGAGGACTTGGTTCACCAATAGCTTGAAGTAGTTGTGGGCATATAGAAATACAGCTGGTGGCTGTCATGAGGCACTGTACCTTGAGCCATCCCCTGACCACAGGTTGCAGTCTGGTGAAGTGGAGAGCCATATTATGCTGTAGACCGTCTTCCCTTCTTCAGGAATACTGCACTCTGCATCTTTGTGATTCTGGCCATGAAGAATTACTTATTTGTTTTGTTCTTCTCCATTTTTATCAGAAACCCCTTTGCAAGAGTGTCTTCCAGGCATGCCTGGAATTCGACTTGCCTTAAAAAATAGGACACTTATTTACTTCATGAGCTTCAGGAGACCCACCACCAACACTGATACTTTGAGGAAAGATATGTGGACTGTGGCAAAACTGAAGGGCAGTACTGCCGACTGGCAGGTACTGACCAGCAACCTTTTTGATAAATAGGAATATTCACATGTGCATCATGTGAATGTACGGTGAAATTGCCATGACTAATCGCAGAATGATCTCCTGACTAGCTGCCATTTTGAAGGGCTCAGAAACAAAATAGTTTGCCTCTCAAGCCCAGAACTGGTCTGTATTCACCAGAAACCGTTAAAAGAGGATGGAGTATATGCCCAGACTCTCTTGATGCCATTACTCCAGAACTACTGCTTTCTTGGTCACCAATCCTTACATAATTGTTGCATGAACTATTGGACACCTGAATTCAGTGAAAGGAATAAACAAAGTTTGGTTGCTTTTGAGTGAAACAGAGTGAAGCTTTTGTGCTCGAAATGAAGCACCAAGGTGACTGAAATTCTTCTTGTTCATTTTGATGGACCTTAATGCAGCTTTTTTTCTCAATGGTCCCCAGTTCTTCTCCCGCATGAACATGACGCTGGGTTAGAATTGAGGTGGGAATTGATATAATTCTCGTCTGCTGAGGCTAGGCGGGTGACCTAAGGGGAATGGCTATTAATAACCGAGCATGGGTATTCTTAATATTCAGTCTGGTTGTTTTCTATCTTTGAATTCCAACCAGAAAGAACCATTGTAGGGTTTGCTCGAGTTGGGGAATGCGGGTAATTGGGTAGGAGCTTAAACTAAAAAAGTAAATAGATATTTTGTACAAAGAGGTGTTAAAGATGTGGACAAATAGATTTTTTGGGACTATCATTTTCCATTAAAAGCATAGGGTTACCAGTTTCTGGAATAAGGACAAATAACCCTAAAAATAGATGCATCACTAGTGAAAGACATTATGAATTTACGTTTCTTCCTTCACTATTATCACCATTATTGGGTGTGTTTGGTTGTAATTGGTTTTTAACCATCCAAACTGTGTTGGGGAATGTGTTAATTGTAATTTTGATTACACATTCCAGATGGAAACAGTTGGAGTGTCTTTGCCCACCTTTGTATACAATGTCTGTTTTTGCTCTAATCCCAAATAGCAGTTTAGTTCTCACAAGAGTTTGATAACTTCATCAAGCCTATTAGTAGATACCCAAATTTTCTGTGTCTGGCCTCACACATGGTTTGAACTTTCAATTTGTTATTGTGCCATGTAGAAAGCATCACTAGTGTCGGTTTGGCAGGTGCAGAAGAAAACCATTATATTTTTATTCAAATGTATACAGTTTGTCTGAAAAAAATCCTAATTTGGAGTGTTCATTAACCTTTACCTTTGAAAGGTTAACAAAAAGATATTTTTAAAGCAAAATTCATTGAAGCAAGAAGTTAAATGACTATGCTCTCTTCAAGTTAAATGTTAACATTTGTAGGGAATCTTAATCCTCGTATTGTAATTTTGCAACAGATTGTTGCCTGCTGCATTGTACTTCTGTCGGTTCTTGCCAAGTATTTCTCAAAAATCTTTCCTGAAAAATAGAGACAACTTTTATTAGTTTTGAAAGTTGTTACTTTTCATTATAATCAATTGTGTCCATCAAAATATAATTGGAGTGGCACTTATTGTGTTTACTTCATGTTCACACTTGCCAAATCCTTCCCTCCTAAAGTTTAGCGTTTGTAAGGCCCGTTGATTTAAGTACTCTTTAGTTAGCTTTTCTCTTCTAGATGTCTTTTGAATGCTGTTGTATTGCTTGATAAGGGGGTTCTCTGTAGCCTCTCCTCCTTTTCCTTTTTTTTTTACATATTACCTCTGCCTACCTGTCTCGCCTCTTTTTACCCAATCACACTTCCCTGTACGTGCTTGCTCACACTTTGTATCCATATATTCTCCCACCTAAGAACAACTGTCCACGGTCCTCACCTACACCTTCCTCGTTTTGGGGCTGCCATACCTTCCAGGCTATTCACCTTTCTGCTTTAGGCAGAGTTGGTTTTGCATTGGCAAATATTGTTCCTGCTTTCAGTCAGATGACTGTGCCAACCCTGCCTTACAGCTGGTTTCTTTTAAATAGTCAACGTCTTTTAAAAAACTGGAAATAAAGTGAGTGTGCCTGCTGAACTCTGTTTCATCTCTTAGCTACATCGTTCATTTTTACTTTTGTTCTAGATTTTGTCTTTCAGCGTATATGCTGTACAAGGACTGATATAGATTTATTTTGGTACGTGATTCTGAATTGGTGTTTGTTGTCCTTGAGTTTGAAAGCTTTTGGCAATGACTCAAAAAGCTGACAACTAAAAGGGTCAGAACTTGACAGTAAGTCTCATCACAGTTGCTTACCATACACTATTTATTGGTTAAAACAGCAATCCATAATACATTTACCTTTTTTGGAAAACTGCGGACCGAACCAGCAGCAGGATAATTGGACTCCATTTTTCTCCTATGTCGAAAGGGTATTTACACAAAGCAGTTTCTAACCCTTATTTGTGAGTGATTGTTACAATATCAACATTTGGGTGTGCTTTCTGAATGCCTCCATCCGTCTCTGTATTTATTAAAACTGTTCAAAGGAATGCTTCCTATGATCTGGTCTTAAATTGTTATGAAGTTTCTACTTTGCTTTTCCTAACATATTGTTCATTCAGTAGGTTGTATGCAGTGAGGACCATGTTGCAAAGTGTTTCTTCTCAGAGTTAAAAAGAATAGGTACACTAAAAACTGACTATTAATATGCAGATAAGGAGAAATGAGATGTGGAGCCACCATATTCACAATGGTGTTTTGCTTTTGTTTCAGCCATGAGTGACTGGTTAGTGTTTTTCTAGTGTATCCCTATAAGTGTTATTTCATAAATTGTGTAACGTAATCTGTATGTCGGTCATAGGGCTTGTTTTTACATTACATCCTCGCTTCATCATGGGAAGTAAGGGGGAGTGAATGAAATAACTGCAGGCATCCATAATGGTGGCTGATCAAAACTGTTGTGCAGATGCTCTGCTAAAAGGAACTTTAAAAATATATATCTGTGTAGGGTCATCTGCATTTCTTTTGCCAAGGTTTTGCTTTTTTGGCGAACTAAACACTATATTAGTGTTTTTCTTTTCTTTTTCTAGGTAGTTCCGCTGCTTTAAGAGAGGGGAGTTCTGATCGTGCAGAAGGTTTCCCATTGTGACACTTTTGCGACAGTTCATTCGTAATCTTTAGTGAATAGATTGCAGCAGGGGGTTGCCTCTACTCTTTCTAAATCACTGGATATATATTTTGATCTATACGCATTCACTTGCAACACCAGAATTACAACATGAAAGCCGGGCATCTTGCCTTGCGCTGGTCACCCTAATACCTTCAATGGCTTCAAAGGACTTGCCTACTTCAACTATATCCACTGCTGCCCTAATGACGTTCACAACTTTCTCAAGTACACCTGTCACCTTGGATATGATCTATACTAAAATTAACAAAATGGATGGGAGAATGTCTCGAATGGAAGGTAAGTTGGACAAACGAGGTTATCCAGAGTTCTGTTTCGACACTCACAACAAAGACTGCAAATATTGAGTAAGAGATTAATCACGTTATCCAAATAGTCAATTTGAACTGGAATAGTCAACTTTAGTAATCTTTTTAGTATGTTTTTGATTGACCATTGCTCCTGTTCGCAAAGTAACATGCAGAGCCTGTGCAAATAAAGTTCTTCTTTTCTTTTAATGGGGTAGTCTATTTTCAGAAGACAGTTCCTGAAATGTTTATAAGCCAACACAAAATAAAGCAAATTGTTAAAAAGAGGTGCCATTTGCCCAACAGTTTGCTTTTCCCAAGATGTTTTTTTTTGTAGCACATGTAGAACTAGGAGTGCAATTTCCTATTAATACTTTGAGTATGAGGTATTGCCTATGGGTTAAATCACTGATAACATGAATTAAACTAGACCAAAGTCATCTAGTTGGTCTGTTGGAAGGACACAGTTATTTTGAAAATGTGTTTTGTGGTGGTCATTAAGTGAACTATCAAATATTTGACATTCGTCCTCAAAACTTTCAAAGTCTGTATTTATATCGATTTTAGTGGAGAGCAGCAGCAAAAGTACAAATAGATATTCTTCAATGCCAAGATAAGGGTTCCATTTAAAAAACCTTTATAGTGGATGAAAAATGACTTCCAGATTCCAACCAACCCTGTAAGCTAAGATGCCTATTGGCCTAGCATTAAGTCACATGATGCTTGCATGCATGAGGAAACAAATGTTGTGCAGTGTTTACCCAATTATATGTTCTGAACTGTGTCTGAAAAAGAGAAATAGATTTTAAGGTAAAAGCACTCATGTTGGGGGTGTTAACAGCATGGATTTATTGATGTGACAACTGACCGCTTATGTGAAATACTTGACACTCAATGTTTCATATAATAAGGAAATTAATTATTGTGTGATATGCAATATTTGCTGTTTATACATTTGTAAAAGGTATTTCTATGACCTGCTGCACTTGACTAAAATAACTTTTGCCACTCATTTGCTGCAGTTTCAGTCAAGGTAATTTGAGAAACTTTTGCAGCTTTTGGATTTACATACAGTCAGGAAAATCTTATAGTTTTGGATGTTCATAGATCTGGAACCCTATGATTGTCTTGCCTCAAACCCTGTCTTGCAAAGACTGCAAAGTGCATTTCAGTCACTTTATTTAAAAGAGCCTTATTAAAATATCTCTAGTTAATAACCTTGTTTGTAACCGCAATCCTAAATCAATATGTTCTGTGTGACCACGACACTTTATAATGTGTGAAATGAAACCAGTTTGTTCCTTTGAATCTTGAAACTGAGGATTTGAAATAAGTTAAAATTTTGGGTATATAGTTAAAAGTAGTTAATGTGTTTGTTCTCTTACTGCTCATAAGATGAACCTGAACAAAGTTATATGTTGTGCTTTGAAGTTTCTCCAGATGAATGAGTATTTGAGCTAAGTTTATGATTAATGCAGGAAAGCACTTCACATGTATGCATATAAACAATAGATCAGCTGTAATGAGTGGAGCTTGATATGGGTGACCTGGGATAACTAGTTTAACCATGGACTGTAAGGACAAAGACAACAAAGCTAGTATAGATAAAAAATCTAATTGAATAATAGATAGAAATGTATACAGAGTATATACAAGATAGACACTGGCTTTATTTTAAAACTCATGCCGGATCCCACATTTGACTGTAAGTCTTAGGATCTTGTCAAGGCACTAATAATGCAGAATAGTGAAAACTGTCTATTAAAGAATTCCGCTGGTGCAAATTTGCATCCAGGCAGCCAATGGAATGGAGGCCTGATATGACACAAAGCGGAGCTGAAATAGATGACCGGGAAGCAGGAATGATCGGGAGCTAAAGATCATGAACAAAAGTAGAGAACTAGAACAGGCAGATAAAATATAAGAATGCACTTTGTATTGTATGTTAACCCTAGATTAGGTAAGGGGAAAGCCATCCCTTGTTAAGAATAGCAGGATTTGCTTCCAGCACAGCCTAGGCACTAAAGAGGACTGACTGTCCGCAGAGCACAAACAATGCCTTGTAGTTTTGATTGGCGACAGGAAAAAGAATGCAAACAAGGAGCTTGAGATCAGAATAACTGCAAGCAGTACAGACAGTATCAGAGACATACTGAGAGAAATATGGCTGGATGAGGAATGCTGTTAATGTGAAGTTTTTTTTATATTCACTTTTATTATCAAGTTCAAGTATACAAACAAAGATATAGGCAATATCAAGGATGAGTTCACGCCACAAACAGGAAAAACGACAAAATGTGTCTAAACAGACTTCCGGATGCAAATATGATATCTCTCATCAAATGACACATATTAGGTGAATGCCACCACCCCTCCAGTGACCCAGACCTACAGCTTAGAAATACCACTATACACCTTGGACAAAAGAAATCAAATTTGGATGATACAACGCCTGTCTTGCTAGATAGCACCCAACAATTAAAATACTTCTTTACATACCCATCTCCCTCTTAAACAGATAAAAATGTAGCAGAGCCCAAAAGTCTTTTGGTCTGTTAGTATCCGGAATTGTAGCATGCATAGTAGATCTCTAATTATTCATTACAATAGACTAGGTCCGATAGTCATATTTTGTGAGAGGAGGCTGCCTCTTCCCTCACACATATCCCACTCTTTATTTTGCCAGTAGCATGGCTGTGAAGACAAAGCGTCTGACGTGCCTCTCGTGTTAATAGTGCTCCTTAGAAGTGCTACAACAGGTGATGGCACCAAATCTATATCCGCCATAGCAGAGTTAAGCTCAGACATTTCGCTTCGGAATTTATTAACTAATGGACAACTCCACTCCAGGCGGGCAAAGTCTGGTGCCTTTCATCTTGTACAGTGAGGGCAAGCCATTAATATATTTTTAGACAACTAGGATGTTCTATAGTGAACTTGGTGTCTAAAATTGAAAAGTATGAGGGGCAGTCCGCCATTCGTCTTCAGGGACCTGATTTGGTTTCAACAATTTATCCACTCCTTGTCTGAGATGGAACATCCCATATCTATCCCCCATTGTGATTTAGCACTGGACCGGGTGACCGGAGCTTTCGATTGGATAGTGGCATACAGCTTAGTGACCAGGCATTTACTCGAAGATAGGCTACTAAGCAGTGGTAATGCCTTCCTGTGAAGGGGTCCCTGAAGGAAGGAAGGACAGATGGATAGTACGTTCAACATATTGTGCATAGTTGGTAATAATAGAATATGAAATGATAAAAACCGTGTATTGAGTAATAAGTGAATATTGTAGGAATTAGCCTTCGGGAAATACATCACCAGTTGTGTTTTGTCCCCATTTCCGATGCCTCTAGTGGGAACCATTTAATGCAAGTTACTTAACAGAAATAGCGAATGCCTAATGATTAGCGGAGCTGCTGAGAGCAGCTTGAATATACAGAATTCAATGAGTAGGCATTAAGTAATGAAGTCTCATTGACTACTCTTAGAGTAGGTTTTTGTTGTGTATTTCAGCTGTAGTCAAGTAGGCTCTGTACCCCACCGTCAAAAGTAGAAATCACAAGGTGCATGGTCACACCGGCTTGCAGAGGAATTTAAAACCACATTAAGGTTGTCTGGCAGTAATAATTAGGAGATGGGAGCATGAAATGGAGCCACTTGTGGAGCATAGAGGAGAGAAAGCATGCAGTACAATACTTGAGGAAGTATTATGATCCAAAATAGTGTATGCAAAAGATTTGTTTTAATCGCAGAACACACCTAGGCACTGCAAGCTGGTGGAGGAATGATAGACTCCAACAGTGGCCTTCTCTAGATTAAAATGGCATCTTCCTGCATTCTGTTACAATTGCTAGTATGTCCTAATCGCTAAAATCGGTGTAAATATTTGCCAGTTTATCAGGATCTAAACTTACTAGAGTTTAAATAAGCTACACTCTGTACTAAAACAGAAGGCAAAATAATCAGTTAAAGACAGGACTGATTGTGTGTTATGGAAGAGCTGTTTGGCCTTGTTCTTACTGTTCAGCGATAATATAGCCTCTGTGATACAATCTGAAAAGGCAGAAAAACATACTCAGCTGGACCACTTGTTTGGCCTGCAACTCAATCCATCCAAACTCCCTTCAGGTAGCATCTGCAGTTATCAAACATTTGGCTTCTCTAACTCGATCAAACTTAAATTCGTCACACACACAAAGCAAAGGCCCAAAAACAAATATAAACAAATTTAAAATATTCTCCTCAGGCCATCAGTGACTGACTTCCAGCAGAGAAAGTCTCAACTCACACATCTTCGATTCAGAATCTTTTTGCTCTAGGAAAGCAATAAGGAACTTCAGCAGCCACCCAAGGACACTTTTCTGTACCACACAATACTTCCAAATTCATCTTGGGATATTCGCAGTCCCACAATCGAATAAAAAAATAAATTCTGATTTGTTCGTTCAATAATACCTTCGCAATCTTCCTTGCGGTTAATTTTCCTAGTGATTTTGATTAGAATTCTCACTGTCTCTAAATTTAATCTTTTTATAACGAACATTGAGGCAGACCTGTAAAAAGCAAGTACATTTCAGTTGAAATGCCTGCCTACTCAAATCCTGCTTCATGTTGGGAAAAGGATGCCTTGAGTCTTTCGACTGCTGTAATCGGAGGCACGTCTCCTAACACTTTTGTATTGAAAAGGGAGTCACTACCCAATTGCCAACTGATGTTTCAAAGGGCAGACTCAAAGGAGCGGACCAATCATGCTTCTGATCTTAATTTAGCACATTGAGTGCAAATCTGTATGTATCTGCTTTACTCTCCACGTTCTGGACAATGCAAATGCATTTCTTGCTCGGCCATTGAGCACTGTTTATGGTACCTGTAAAGTCTGGAACTATGAGCCACACACTCTACCAAGAATGCTTATAGCTTCAGGGCTGGAATGGTGCTTTTCCATTATGGATATTAGATCACAATCTTTGAATAGTGAAGTCCAGATTTCCTGCTGTCCTCTAATGTTGCAAACCACAGGTCTCTATGTTGTCTGCCATACCATGTTACCACAAATGGAACCTCTGAGATCATTGCTTACAAGACATATTAGTGTACATTGCTATGCTGATGGCACCTGGCTGTATCTGAAGGTTTGATTTCTGTAAACAAAATCAATAGGAGACACTCTTGAAGTCTTTTTCTCTTGCATCTAATTTAACACAAAAATCTGAGGCTCAGCATTGCTTTTAGATGGCTACAGATTTAGGGCTGCTGTGAGAGCCTGTTTCCATTGTTTCCCATGGTTATAAAAAGGTGGTCAATTGACTTCCCCGATATACCATTCCCTTGTGTCTGATTTTAGTGATTAGATCTGGTGCAAAATGCACCGTGGTCCTTCTTCAACTCTGCCTATTGGCTGAAGGTTTGAAAGTTGTAACTGGAGAATTTGTGTATCTGTATTGGCGGTACTAGAAGCATCCGACAGCACACCCATCGGATCGCTCCAGGCTTAAATGAGTACTGAAAAAGGAATGAATGAAACAAACCAGGAGAAAGCAGAGTCATAACTGGAGCCATTAGTGAGTCCCTTTTGCTCTTTGGTCTGGTGGTGGAGCGGGGACGTTCATGAGGTCTTTATATGTGGGTGGGCTTGAATTGCTGGTGTTATGACCTGATGAAGACTGTGCTAATGGCTAATAGGCACCTGGCTGAGCTATTCACCCTCAAGTATGTGGCTTCTAACTAGTCCAGTCTTGAGAAAGTATAGAGAAACCACCTGACATGCCATGGAGATCAGTGCTGTAAGAGACTGATTGCCCTTTGAAACTTTTTGATATTCCAGATGGACGTAACATTGGAGAAGAACGCGATGGACGATGTCTCCCCAATCTTGCCCCTCTCTTCTTCTTCCCCTGCTCCACATTTGTAGAAGCAGCTAGTGTTGGACAATTATCTAATTTTAGAGGGAAAGAAAACGTTTTTTTTTTTTTAACCCTGGTTTGTTAAAGTAACATCAATACAAATAAATATTTTACCTTTAATAAATAAATAAGTTGGGTATTTGAGAACATTTGTATAAATGTCTTAGTTTCCAAAAATATTTGAGACTAAAACGAAGTATCTTTCACTTACATCAACAACCTCCAAAGTGCAAAACTGTCATGAGTATACATTAAACTATTGTAAGTTTTCCTCTTGCAGTTGTCTTCTATGCAGAGTATTGATATTCACCAGGGATTCAGCTCTGTTCCTGAAGTACTAGTTGCCCAGATATTTTAAAATGATAGTTGCCAAATACACTTACACACAGACATAGGGTTAATCTGTTTATCCCTGACGACACTGAAACCTGTAGTCTTATTTCTCATTTTGACCCAATATATGTAGATTATGTAGTAAGAGCTGGCCTTCCAAAGTCCTTTCTGTTTCCACTCAGATTGTTTGTGCATGCTGCAGCCTTTTTACTTTCTGGAGCTGGGCCACCACTTGAGCCTAGGATAGGCTTCTACTTTGTCTAAATCACTGCACCTTGGTCAGCTCTGGTATCTCCACCACAAAGTTCATTGCTGAGGGATCCTTTTCTTAATATCTGAAACAGAATGGATCTTACCATCTTATTAACCAAAGGGAAAGCTCATTTAAACCAACATTCTATTGTCTCTCTCTCCCATGGCTTTGACCTTCTTCCTTGAAAAGATCTTTAGATTTCCCTCTGCCACCTTTCCCGTAACAAAACATTCAAAACACATCTCTTCATTACCTACCTACTGAACTCGGTATGCTCTGTTCACTATCATATCTCCACCAGCATTTGTCTGTGGACTGGTAGCTTTCTCCCTACCGTTAATTGTTATGCTTCTCTCCTTGTTTGTCGTGAAGCACTCCATTGACCTTTGCATGTGCGTCCAGAGCCATTTGTTATATAAATGCAATTACAATTTGACTTTTCACATTGATTTTAATCATTGACGAATCATACTGTTCCTTTCCAGCATCCAGGCAACTGTAACCCCTTAAACTGGGATTTTCATGAATAATTCTTCATATTGCACTTGATATA
Organism: Triturus cristatus; assembly: GCF_964204655.1. Lineage (NCBI taxonomy): Eukaryota > Metazoa > Chordata > Amphibia > Caudata > Salamandridae > Triturus > Triturus cristatus. The sequence goes on along the minus strand of NC_140590.1, from coordinate 1,534,006,167 downwards.
AAAGTTTTTGCCATACCTAAGTGCTGCATATAACAGACGTTACTATTTCTAAGTTTAATGGTCAATCTATTAACTTGCCATAGACGTAAAGTTGGCCTTGCTTAGATTAAAACCTATGACTTGTAGGTCACACCAAACGTTGGGACTGGAGGCCTTTGGTAGGGGGCCTTATATAAACAAAGTACGCGTCAACCTTTTTCGCAATACACACTCTTCCATCTATATATCTGTTTCTGTATAAACATTGAGAGTAGTGGTGGAGGCTTTCATGATCACAAAGTGGTGGTTGGGTCGAAATTTAAAAAGCTTGTATTAACTTGATTTGTACAAACATCCTCCCAAATCCAGACGTGACCAACATTGTGACTGGAAGAAAGGACTTTTTGCCATTGTGACAGGAAGACAGGAAGGAGCGTTTGCCACTTTAAATAACAGTACATGTAATTAAACCAAATCTTTTAAATACTAGATAGTTCTCCTGGAACTTCAGCATCTCTCCGGTCCTAGTGATCTATTATATTTGGTCACCCAGTTCTAAGTGCAGGTGTTGAATTACCGCTCTTGAGAAATTGGCAGATTTTAGTTTTGTCTCTTACTCGCATTTTATAGCATTTTCTTATATCACAGTTGCAGGTATATGCTGAGCTTACTTCACATTTCCTAGTTGTTTACAAGTACTTTATGAGGCTGCATAAGAAAAACCTTTCTTGTCATATTTAAGTACTTTTATAATGAAATCAAGCCCCTTTCTCCCGGACTAAGATCTGATGTATCAAAGGGACTTAACCTTTCTGTGCCTATAGAAAATGTGTTAGTTAATATGGGCTTACGTTTTTAAATGCCTTTGAGAGAACTCTCATTAAATTGAGTGACACTAGTAATGCAGATGTTAACCACTGTGGCCTATTAAGCTGTGGGACATGTTAGAATTTGAGCTTGGCATTTCAATGGGGAACTATATTATTTCCTGACCGGGCTTTTCTAAATATAAATGTCCTTGTAGTTTAACAGTACGCATATGTTACAATGAGAGTTTCCGTCAACATTTCAATATTTAGTTTGGCTCTGTGTGGTTTCATTGACCATTATATTTTTGTACCTTCGTGTTGCTTGATCCAATATGAACACTTGTTGTGGGCATCGACAACACAACCAACACAAGTCAAAATCAACGGCAAGTGGACATTCTTGATGTTGATTTTGACTTGTGTTGGACCCACCGTGTCTATTCGTCATACTTTAATTTTGGGTGCTATAATATTTGATATTTCTGCTTCGTTGAATGCAGCATCTTGCTCATGTTACTGTGTGTGGCCTTTTGGTTTTATTATGGTTGTGATAAGTATCAAGTCTCGGAAGCTAACCGAGGTTTAAGGCTCTGTTGTTTTGAGTGGGAAGCTTAATTTCTTTTCCATTTACCAACTAATAATAAACTTGGGCAAGTCTGCAGCTGCATGCACTTTTAGGACCCAAAATAAACCCTGGATAGCCAAATAGCCCGTTAATAGGTACCTTTAGCCACATGTTGCTGCAACGCCAACACTGATCAGTGCAGGTGTCCAGGAGAAGTGTTTTTTCTTAATCATCCTCTTTCTACTCGCGTGCCCCCATGTCCTTTTGAGCCTAGAAACACTGCTTGGGAATCTTGTATCTAATTATGTGTGCAGGCTCATAGGGTCGCATATTGCCTGTTAAGTAAATTTCTGTATATATTGCTTTACTTTTCCACTTAATTGGAGAATTGTGTCCCCATGTTACTTTGAAAGTTAAAGAATTGAATGGAAAAAGAGGAACACCTTCAGGGTGCCAACTTGTCTGCCCACTTATACGCTATAAACCTTAGGCCCCCATCTTGCCTTTGTCCTCTAATTGCTGTCGGTTGTTTGGCCAAGGCCACCTTGAATTCATTTACTGAATTTCCTGAATGTTATTTCATGCATTGAACTGCTCTTCAAATGAAACATGCAGCCTCTTCTAATGTAACACTAAAAATAACAGTCTAGTTCCCATGTTCTCCTTTCATTCAGAAAATGGGATTTATTAATCTGGCTCTGACCAATTTTTCCAAGAAAAGTATTGTCAACAACTCCGCCATGCATTGTCACTACTAAGCAGTGAGATGGGGATAAGTTGATGGCCTGCTGGCACCAGGCTTCCCTGTGCACTATGGTCTCTACAGTTCTTAATGGTGTTTTTACTCGCTCATTTAAGTGTGTGCCACCAAATGCTAGAGCGGCAAGTGCTGGACATGCGTTGCATGTTTATTGGCATTCTTAAACGGAGAGCAGTCCTTTAGTTTGGGGTGCTTGGGAGCCTTCTTTTAGTTTCTCAGATTCAGTACCACACTACAGGAAATTCAGCACAGTGATACTTGTTGGCTGTGTGTACGCCTATAAAGGAGGCGTACATGGAGGGGAAGGGCCCATTCAGGCACTTTGGAGTCCAAATGCTTAGCTGATGGGAGCTGTTATGTCTTTTTGTAACAAGCATTGGCGAAGCCAATAGGTCTCGCCTATGCAGGAGCTAATGGCTTTGCCATTATGTTTTAGCCATGTTGTACTCCAGCGTGGCTGCTGTTGAGCATGGCTAAGAGTAAGTGGTGTAAAAGAGAGTGGAGTGTCGTAAACTGGAGTAAAAAGGAGTATTATAGAGTGGTGTGGAGTAGAGTCGAGTGAAGTAGAGTGTCATGGAGTGGCATAGAGTGGAGAGGTGTGGAGTGGCATTTTGTTGAGTGGTGTAGAGCAGAGTGGAGTGGCGTTGAGGTTGTTGCCTAGAGCAAAGTAGAGATTGTTGTGGAGTGGAATTGTAGTGAGGGCTGCAATTTATATACATACACTGCTAAGTTAGCATAACCGCGTTAGATGTTAGAAAGCCATCTTGCCACTTTTGCTGCTTTTGTACACGACACTGCAGTTACATGTTATTATTTGAAAAGTGCTTGCTCGCCTTTTCTTCACATGAGAACTGTCTGTTGTTCACATCCCTAGCCGTGAGCTGCGACCTTGGTCTGAACATTGTGTAAAGAAACAGTCTGGGTCGCTAGACGGTGCATGTTTTTGGGTTCAGGTTAATCGGCCCACTATTTAGCCATAACACGCACACAGCTGCAAATACCTGAGAGTCGAGCGCTTTTAATATTGCAGGCTGCATGCTTAACACACACATTCTGAAGAAGAGCTTTCCCAGGAGCAGAGCACACCTGATCCTGTGATGTGATTCAACTAAGCTGATCTTTACGGTATGGGGTTCCCCATTCAAGCCTAGAGACCTTCTACTAGTCTAATAATATTAGTTTACTAGCGAAAGGAAGGTGGCTGTATTCCACTGTCATTTATACTATGATTTCTCCTTTCATTTTCTATGGTATTGTAACAATGCTGATGGTTTTGATTTTAATCATTTGTCTGCTTATATTAGCCAAAGTACTGCATCTTAGAACATGAGGTTTATAAAATAAACTCTTTAAACTTTACCGTGTCTCTGTTTACTCTTGTTGTGGACTGATATGAGAATAATAACGAATAGGTATTTCTGATTCCCACCATTCCTAAGAATACACTATGTCGCTTGTTCTGGGTTGTCTATACATTGGGACCGCCAAGATAAATACGGATAACGAATGGGACACTGATGCTGGTCCGATAGGGGTTCTGAGGTGAGTTTTTGGTACACCACAATTCACTGAGGTCCTGGTTTCCTGCGCATAGTTCTGTGCATGAGCAGAATCCCTGCAACATGGCACAGCTAACGTTTGGTCTATTGATTTGAAACGCCTTAGTAGTGCTTGTATTAGTCCACGACTCCCTCACTCTTGTTTCTGGATAACGGGAGTGACGGATTTTAACCTACCTATTACTCACCCGATAGGTTCTTTCAATCTTGATCATTAAAAAGGTTTCTTCAATTTCTGAACCCTTGTGCTACTGACTAAACTCGTTGTTGATCTTCTGTGTGTCCTTATGGTGGTCGAAATTGCAGCACATAGCCATACACCTCTGCGACGTCATTTGACGACTTATGGTGTGCCGGACGATGGGATGGCTGTTATTTTTGTGGCGAGTGTTGATGGGACCTATCCTTATGAGTTGTTCTACTCTTGGGTGACACTGCCAGCAGTGAATGCGGATGATAAAACGTTTCACTCGTATACTTACACGCGGGTCCCAGCCAATTATACGCCATATCGGACGCTAGAGATCCCCCTTTCAGCCAGGCAGCATAGCATTTGGTTTAATGGTGCCCTTCCCCATGCGGTTGCACCGGCTAGAATGGGCCCTTTGTTAATTCCAGGGGCCACATGACCGGTGCTTGCTGGATTTACGCCTCACCCCCGCTATTTGACTATTGCGGTGGATGAGCTGCGTGCGCTTCATACGACCCTTATTTCAGTATATAGGGCTTTGGTGCAATACGTTTCACGCAACGTGCAGGTAGGTCCTGCTGTTGCGGGACTACCAGCTGGTCACCCGGCGGTTGTTATTAGTCCCGTCATAGTTAATTCGGTGATGGGCAAGCGCCCCCAAAATAAGGATGATTTTCCTTATTGGCTTGCCGAGAAATTTGACCAGCTGGAAGCAGTGTTTCCACACTCTACAGAGGTGGAGAAACACAGAATACTCACCATTAGTTTGCCGAAAGACATCATCCATGATGTGTCAGATTGTGACAACTGGGGAAAGATCTTTGCCGCAGTCTACTCGAAGTGCTGCCCTCTGTCATTAAACGTGTTCAAGATCAGCACGGACCGGAGGCGGCTGTAGAGTTGGGAATGAGGCTTGTCGGAGTATTCGACGTTGTTGCCCCCTCGTCCTTGGTAATCTCAAGGGAGGGAGATGCAGTACAATTCCAAGTGGCAAATGGCTTAGCCCGCGTCGATGAACTCGATAAGCCCAAAGAATTACCTAAACTTATTGCGGAAGCCTATAAAACTATTGGCCGCAGTAGTTTGGGAGTTACACCAATCGTAATAATTCCTGACTTGATACAACAAACTAAGGTGAGTTCTTCTGGTAAAGACGATCGTCCAGCTTTTCCAAAGCAGAATTGGAGAGCAAAGAAACAGGGAAAGCAGCAACAGAAACAGGGGTCTCGTCCTGCGTCTCCCGTACAGCAGACTAGCGAACGCACTTATGATTTGCGCGATCGTACTAGTATCAGGTTACTGAACAACGTTCTCCTCATTCTTCACAGGAAACATCGGCCTCACAGTCCGGTGGCGGAGACTGTGGCAAAGGTCGGGGTGCACAACAAGGTTGTGAACAACCCCTTCAGGCTGACGGTTAAGGCAAGCAAGACGAGTTTGCACGTCAACGTCCCCAGTTTCAAAAGAAGAAAGTTGCTGCACTGACAGCGAGGTATGCCACAGATAGTGAGAACGCAGCTTCGGAACCTGACATGGGCCCTAACGCTGCTCGACAGCGCAGCGGAGGTTACAGTAGTGCAGCAAGCACTGCGTCCATATCTGGAGGCGACAGCAACTGACACGTTCATTACTGTAGAAACTGCTGACACTAGAGTGGCTCCCCCTGACAGACTATATGACATAGTCCTCCTAATTCAAGGTGACATACAAAGTACAATTAAAGGGATTTTTTGGGATAATCTGACCCCTTCTTATGACATTCTCCTAGCGGAGGCAGACTGGCCCCCGGCTTTCATTTTAGATGCTCCTAGAGGGGAGGAGGCAATCCTCCCGTCCTTTGCGCACACAGTGCCAAAGGACCACGCTAAAAGGTTCGCTGAGGAGTGGGCTCTGGTGCTAGCACCGGCTTTGTATCGTACTCATGTGGGTTGGGATAAATTGTCCCCCAGCCATGAGATTCTATTGCTGTCTATGCCCCAGCCACAACCCCGATATCCCATGCGTCGCGAAGCCAGACCTCGCGTTGCGGCAATCCTTGAACAATTGGAATATCAAGGTGTTATTGAAACATGCGTGTCACCAATGAATAATCCTTTATTCACTGTGACGAAGCCTGATGGGTCGTACCGCCTAGTTTTGGATTACCGGCATTTAAACTCTCATTGCCGGACATGCGCGGTACAAAATACTCACAGTTCGGCTCTTGTCGATAGTCTCGTGCGAAAAAGGTTTAAAACCACACTTGACATTTCCAATGGCTTTTACAGCCATAACCTGTCCTCTATTAACAGTCAGTGGACAGCGTTTACTTCAGGCGGCAAACAAAAACAGTTTAAAGACTAGCCATGGGCTATAAAAACAGCCATGCGTCTTTGCCGCACGTGTAGTCTCTCTTTTGGAGAGCATAGATCCAGATGCGTACTCGTATGTCGATGATATCTATCTCACAGACGACGAGCTGTGGCCGCATCTGTGTTGCGTTGATCGCATTATTAGGTTCGCAGACTTCGGTTACAAATTCAATTTTGCGAAGTCTCACATTGCAGAGTATACAGTGTTGTTCTTGGGCTACGAACTCAACAATGAAGGTCGAGGATTGGCTCCGCACTTTCTGGAGGAGTGCGCATGCCTGCGTGCTCCTACAACACTGAAGAAATTACAGTCTTTGCTGGGCTTTCTGAATTTCGGTCGTACGTACATTCCTGATTATGCCCAGCGTATCAAGCCGCTTTATGCCTTGGTACAACCTACTTTTTCCAAATCGTGCTGGCTGCCGGAGCATTCAGCTATTTTGCAATTACTGCAAGCTGATCTTCTTGCTTCAAAATACTTACTGACACGTGATAACCGCACTAAGCTGGTAATAACAATTCTGCCCGGCGCAGTGGGTTTCACATACTTAACGTTCAATGAGGGCGACACCATCCCCATTGCCTACAAATCACACCTGTTCACTTCGGCTGAACTGCGCTTTTCCTCTGTCGAGAAAGTTCTTAAGGCAGTGCAGATGGCGATTCTCAAAGAACGAGCGCTGTCGCAAGGAAAACGCATGTTGGTTGTCGCACCATATCCTGCCCTTGAGGCAGTGACCAAAGCGAGTGTACCAAATTCTAAAGCTTTGCATCCTCGGTGGATACAATGGGCCACTTCCTTGACGTTGCCAGATGTCACCTATATCTTTGATGCCTCATTACAGACGCAGGAGTACTTGCAGTATGAATTCGTTCATCCAGCTCCTCTGTCTTTGCGCCCGCTCAAAGATTACCATTGTGTCATTTACACTGACGGTTCTGCGCAACCGGCGACTGGATCGAAGCACGCCTATTCAGCGGCCTGCGCAATTGTGGGTACTTTCGTAAATGGTGAATTCCAATCTGATGTCGTGCATACGCAGTCATTGGGTGATTGTACCGCACAGTTGGCGGAGCTTCGTGCTCTGGTGCTTGCACTAGAGTTTGCTGATCCTCGGGTCACTACTCTTATAGTAAGTGACTCGTTTTATTGTGTTCAATCTTACAACGACAATCTATATTTTTGGTCTCAAAATGAATATCGTGATTCCAAAGGTAGCACAATTAAGCATAAAATGCTTTGGGTTCGAGTGGCAGAACTCAAAGAACATCTGCCTCTCGTGAATGTTATTCACACTCTCGGTCACCAACGAGTTGGTGTCCACGCTGTCGGCAAAAGCTTAGTTGACGAGGCAGCAAAAACAGCAGTGGCAACATTTCTAGTAGCAGCAGTTACAAGATCCAAAAGTAAGATTGATGATGACATTTTGGCAACTATTGCTGCTACAGAAAAGGGAAGTAATTACCAGAGAGGTTTCCCTTCTCGTTACCATTATCACTTAAGTCCTGATAGCGTCCCATTAGTGAGAATTAACAACGACGGTGACAGATTGATTCCCAACGCGGACTGTAGACCATCGTTGATAGCAGCTCACGAGGGTCTGGCCTCTGCCCACGCCGGCGTCCCTTAGTGGCTCATGAGTTGGACCGTTCTGGTGTCAGGATTATGGCCTGTGGAGCGGCAGATGGAGTCCTAGGGAAATAGGACATCGGTACGGCTGCGGATGACTTCCTGGCAAGAAGTTATCTTGAAGAACACGCCAGTTGTCCTCTGATGGTACTAGAGGCTCCAGTTGGCGGAGAACATGTGTGTTCATTCCCCTTACTGAACTGGATGGCAGACAATTTTGCAGGACGTTCCAATGATTTCATCTTGGAAGCCGTTGCTACTTACTGTGCTTGTACGTTGATGGATTAACTTGGATGTCATCCAACATCCCTTTCCACGAACTTTTACCTTTTTATTCGACATCCATTGATAATTTTTTTTCTTTCCCCTTTTTATGTTTTTTTAGGTCTCACTGGCGTTGCAGCGCGAAGCGCTGCCGCCAACGAGAACTATTGTTGCCCAGATGCCTCTCAAGGGAGACAGACCGGGGCACGCGCAGCGATCGGGGTCTGTGGACGCGCTTCTGAGAAGCGCAGACGCACATGACCCCAAGCGCGCGCGCGCCACGCTCCGCCGACCGCCTGGCTTGCTTGCGCTTCACACTCACACGTGAATGCCACCGGGCGGCCTTATCCCTTCCATTATTTCTGTGTTCCCTGCACGTGCCAGACTAGCACCGCCTGCACCCGTCACCTCACCTGGATTCATTCCACGTGCTTGAATTGCCCGCAGCAACTGGACCACCGCTATTTCGGCGCCCAGAATGAGCTGAGTAAGTCTCCCAGCGCCGTCCACTTTCCAGCCACTGCCTGCGCAGTTATGGTTTTGACCTCGCTGACCCCCCTTTCCTTCACTCCTCATTGTTGAAAGACGCGCCCTGACGCCTTTCTTATCTACCGCTGCTTCATCTGCAGTTCCTCCCCCTTGAGGACCTTACTCCATGCGCCCGGTTTGGCCTGCAGTAACCGGACCCTCATGTCAGGAGAACTCAATTCCTCCAGTAAGTTCCCACGCCATTTGCCTCCCATTTAGTTTACTTGGGCGCACTGGTGTCCCCTTTCACCTCCGTTCCTTTTTACAGATGGACATACCCTGACGCTTCCTATCAAGTCTCGGCTCTTATCGCAGTTTTTCCCACCTGGACCTATCACATCCAGGGAACCGAATCAGTGCACTGACAGTAAGTGACCGAATTGATTAGCAGCTTCTACCCTGCTCCCCACTGTCCACGCTGCCCATTGCCTTACCTTGGTTCCTTCGCCCGCAGCCCGTTCTCCTCCTCCCTTTATCTCAGACCACCCAGTCCCGGCCACGCTTCACACATTGCCAGTAAGTTTCTCTGCCGTTTAGCGCCCGAACGGTTCTCCTTGCCCCACACCACTGATCCTTCGCATTATTCTCCAGTTCCCCACCCTCTGCTGCCTCCTCTCACTTCTCTTCCTTTCTCTGAGCCTAGACACGCGGTATTCTTCCTGCCAGTGCGCCTCCCAGCTCTGGGCAAGATTCATGCTATGCAAATATGTTAATAAAAAATGCCGATTTTAGTTTACCATGTTCTAATCTCATATTCCAAGAATAAAACACCATAGATGTCAGAAATAAATACCCATCTAGTGTTTGCAGTGGTTAAATTGTAAAATAATAAGCGCCAGTGCCCTCATCAGGCGGCCATTGTAGCTTGAACCACCTTTTGCCTCTGCCAGTGCGCTAGTGACCGTACCAACACAACTACTAGCCATCACACTCCTACAAGTAGGACTATTACAGGCCCCCAAATCTATGAGAATTTCTTGGGTAGCAGGAATCAGTCATTACCATTAATAAACAACTGTTCAGGGGCGTAACATAGGCCCCCGCATCCTCCGCAGTGCGGGGGGCCCCCAAGCTCCAGGGGGCCCCCTCAGCACTGCACTTCTGCCGAGCAGCTCCTGATAGAGTCCGGAGGGGGCCCCTCCACATACCTTGCAGGGGGGCCCCCCTCAATTATCGTTACGCCACTGCAACTGTTAAGCTCTTCTCTAAAGGAGTGCCACTATGTGGCAGACTGCCATAAGTGTCGGTAATTAAGTGCCGGTACTGAGCACCGGAAACCTCACCCTCAGATTGGGCACTGATCGTCTGTACTGCATTGCGTGAAACTGGAAAATCTGGAGATTTCCGCAGCTCCTGGCAGGTGAATCTGAGAGCACAGAAGACCCCTCAGGGGCAGATGAGGTGCGTGAGCAAACCATTGGTACAGAGTGACTTGAGCATCATGAAAAGGCGGTCTCAGCCCGGGAAACCTACAAAGCCCCAAACACTGTGCGCCTCATACACATGTCCAAGTTAACACATGATTATTCAGACAACAATGGTTGGCATCATACATTCTCAGTGTATGATTAAGGTGCAGTTATGGGAGTGGGATGTATCGGGGAAGGCAGCGTTACATTGCAACGGGTATATGCTGTTCGCCTATTATGTTGAATCAATGGGACTTTACCCTTATGCTTCATTTGTCAGTGTTAATATCCTGTTATACCTGGCACTCCAAAATGTTACATGTATGCAAAAGGTACCTGTGTAATGCTTGTATGTTAATATCCGCTTCGTGAATCCTCTTGTCAATGTTAACATACGCCTGATTATCAATGGTACCTGTCTAAATGCCTGCAAATTTAAAAAAAAATGCAATGAACAAATTTAAACAAAAAAAAAATGAAACTGGAAAATCTGGGCTCAATCCCAATTTCCCTGCTTGACCAAACTGGGCGTTTCCTCAGCAAATACCTTATTTCACAAAACTTCCTTTTTGTTCCTTTTTTGTATATGAGAGCACCTTCAAATACATGAGTTCAGGGTGTGCCCTGAACAGTCAAGCATTTGCAATGCAATAGGTCTCGCATTTGTTAAAGTTGGAGCTGTTTGCATTGAAAATGACTATGTTCTTTAATTTTTCATTTGTATTTGCAATAATAAATAGACTCCTTATAAGCAAAGTAACCTATTAATAATTGACAGAAATGCAAAAAGATAGAGCAGGTTATGCAGACCTGTTGCTGCAAATGCTTGTTTTTCCTTCTCTTCGAACCTTCACCGCCTTTATATGGATATCCAATTTGTGCTCTTGGTTCTGTTCTATCGAACTTGAACTCTGCGTTCCTTAATTGTACCCCTATTAGTTAGTGGTCCGATCAAAGGGGCGTGTAGTGAGGGCTGCAATTTATATACATACACTGCTAAGTTAGCATAACCGCGTTAGATGTTAGAAAGCCATCTTGCCACTTTTGCTGCTTTTGCACACGACACTGCAGTTGCATGTTATTATTTGAAAAATGCTTGCTCGCCTTTTCTTCACATGAGAACTATCTGTTCACATCCCTAGCCGTGAGCTGCGACCTTGGTCTGAACATTGTGTAAAGAAACAGTCTGGGTCGCTAGACGGTGCATGTTTTTTGGTTCAGGTTGATCGGCCCACTATTTAGCCATAACATGCACACAGCTGCAAATACCTGAGAGTCGAGCGTTTTTGATATTGCAGGCTGCATGCTTAACACACACATTCTGAAGAAGAGCTTTCCCAGGAGCAGAGCACACCTGATCCTGTGATGTGATTCAACTAAGCTGATCTTTACGGTATGGGGTTCCCCATTCAAGCCTAGAGACCTTCTACTAGTTCAATAATATTAGTTTACTAGCGAAAGGAAGGTGGCTGTATTCCACTGTCATTTATACTATGATTTCTCCTTTCATTTTCTATGGTATTATAACAATGCTGAGGGTTTTGATTTTAATTATTTGTCTCCTCATGTTAGCCAAAGTACTGCATCTTAGGACACGAGGTTTATAAAAGAAACTCTCTAAACTTTACCGTGTCTCTGTTTACTCTTGTTGTGGACTGATATGAGAATAATAATGAATAGGTATTTCTGATTCCCACCATTCCTGAGAATACACTAAGTCGCTTGTTCTGGGTTGTCTATACATTGGGACTGCTGAGATAAATACGGATTATGAATGGGACACTGATGCTGGTCGGATAGGGGTTCTGGGTTCTGAGGTGAGTTTTTGGTACACCACAATTCACTGAGGTCCTGGTTTCCTGCGCATAGTTCTGTGCATGAGCAGAATCCCTGCAACAGAATAAAGTGGAGTAGTGTTATAGAGTCGAGTGGCGTAGTTGGAATGGCATAGAGTGGAGTGGTGCAGTGGAGTAGAATCGAACAGTGCGTCCTAGAATACTGTGGATGATGGTGAGATGAAGTGACGTTGGGGGAGTTGTGTAGAACGGCAGAGTGGAGTGGAGTGGTTGTAGAGTGGCATAGAGTGGAGCAGAGTGTTGTGGAGTGGCATGTCAGAGTGGAGTATAGTTTAATGGTGTAGAGCGTCAGAGTGGAGTATTGTAAAGTGAACTATAGTGAAGTGGCGTAAAGTACAGTGGTGCAGAGTAGATTGGCGTAGAGTCCAATGGCTTTGAGTAAAGTGGTATGGAGTCCGTTGGCTTAGAATGCTGTGATGTGGAGTAGAGCGGTGCGGAGTAGAGCGGTGCGGCGTAGTGGCGTAGAGTGGCGTAGAGTGGCGTAGGGTAGACTGCAGAGGTGTAGAGTGAACTGGCATGGACTGCAGCGGTGCAGAATATATTAGTGGTGTAGAGTGGAGTGATGGAAAGTAGAGTGGCATAGAGTGCAGTAGAGGGGCGTAAAGTAGAGTGTAATGGCATGGAGTGCAGTGGCCTAGAGTGGCGTAGAGTGCAGTAACTTAGAGCGGTGCATAGTAGAGAGGGATAAAGTGCACTGGCATAGAATAGAGGGGTGTAGAGTATAGAGGGGTAGAGTAGAGTGGGGTAAAAAAGTGCACTGGCTTAGAATAGAGTAGAGTAGATTGAGGTTCAGTGAAGTGGCGTAGACTGCAGCGTCATACAGTGCAGTAGTGCACAGTAGATTAGAGTGGCATAGAGTGTAGGTGCAGTAGTGCAAACTGTTCTAGATTCAGTGGTAGAGTGTAGTGTTACAGAGTAGAGTTGTAAAATGCAATGGTGTCGAGTGCAGTGGTGTATAGTGATGCAGAGTAAAGTGGAGTGCAGTGTTGTAGAGTATAGTGTTGTAGAGTGCAGTGGTGCAGATTAGATTGGCATAGAGTGCAGTAGCATAGAGTCTTGGTTTAGAGTGCATTGGCGTATAGTAATGTGGCATAGAGTGCCATGGGGTTGAGCGGCACAGGGTAGATTGCAGTGGAGTGGTGTAGAGTGGAATAGAGTGACGTTGAGTAGATTGTTTCAGAGTAGAGTGAAGTTGCGTAAAGTGCAGTGGTGCATGGGAGAGTGCACTTGCATAGAGAAGAGTAGAGTGGTGCAGAGTAGAGTATAGAAGGGTAGAGGGAAGTGGCATAGAGTGCAGTGTCCTTGAGTGTAGTGGCAGGCAGTAGATTGTGGTGTATAGTGTAGTGGCGTATAGTACATTGGAATAGAATTCAGTATAGTGGCGCAGAGTAGACTTGCGTACAGTTCAGTAGAAGTGTGTGCAATGTTGCAAATTAAGGTGTCCTAGAGTGCACTGGTATAGAGTGATGCAGAGTAAAGTGGCATACAGTACAGTGGTGACGTGGAGTGGCGCAGAGTGGCTTAGTCAATTGTTTCTGAGTAGAGGGAATGAGCATAGAGTAGACTACCGTAGAGTGCGTTGGTGTACAGTCAAGTAGGGCAGAGTACAGTGGTGCATGGGAGAGTGCACTGGCAAAGAGTAGAGTAGTGCAGAGTAAAGAGACGTGAAGTGGCACAGAGTGCAGTGGTGCACAGTAGATTAAAGTGCAGTAGTGTGGATTTCCGTAGAGTGCAGTGGTGTAGAGTATGGTGGCAGAGTGCAGTAGAATGGCATAGAGTAGTGCAGAGTAAAGTGGAGTGGAGTGGCGCGGAGTGGAGTGGAGTGGCTTGTTGCAAAGTGGAGTACAGTGACGTGCAGTGGTCTATAGTAGACTGGCGTAGAGTGCAGCGGCATAGAGTGTATTGGTTTTGAGTGCAGTGGCATAGAGTGCAGCAACATAGAGTGCAGTGGGGTAGAGTGGAGTGGAATGCCACCGGGTAGATTACAGTAACGTACAGTGGAGTGGCGTAGAGAAGATTGTTTGAGTGGAGTGAATTGGCGTACAGTGGTGCAGATTAGATTGGCATAGAGTGGATTGGCATAGAGTGCAGTAGCGAAGCGTGCAGTTGTGCATAGTAGAGAAGTGTTGGAAAGTGCATTGGCATAGAGTAGAGTGGTGCAGAGTAGAGTTGTCTAGTGAAGTGTTGTAGAGTGCAGTGACATGGAGTGGTGCAAAGTAGGGTTCAGTGTTTTGGAGTTGTGTGTAGTGGAGTATGCATGCTGTGGCTGAACACTGCCATTACAGACAACGCATCTTAAATTGTAATGTCTGTTACATTTGTATAAACATACAGCTTCACAAAAGTATACAGTGTGGAAAAGTCTTCACCTACTGTATTGAGTTGTTTTGGTCATAATAAAATATTTGTTTCCACCACACTTCAGAATTACCCAAAAATGTGATACATTTGTGCTTTCCATATTCTGAAATAGTTGCACAGTTCATTTACAGACATTTACATTTTGTATTGTGCTAGAAAGCAAAATAACGTCTTGCACCGGAGTAGCCAGTTGGAATAAATAACGTCCTACAGCCTTTTCTGTCTCACATGGGTATCCAGCAGGATTGTCTCATAAATCCGCTCACTTTGAAGTCGGGGAGGGGGAGGTAAATGCCAGCTCCCTGGAAAACAGATCCTGACATTTGAGCTTGGTCTTTGAAGACACAGCAAATGTGACCAGATAAGAACAAGATTTAAAGGCCTGTTTAGTCAATGCAAGTTTGTCAAAGAATACTGTAAACACGGTTTTGGTAATGGGAGGGATGGAGTGAACCTTTAAAGCCTAAAGCAAATAATGGCAGCAAATAGAAAGCCAGAAAATGTGAGTTGCAAACCACAAAGCCAATGATAATCAAGAGGCAGAATGCATTCCTATGTCAACTTTCTGAAAGGCCCCAAGATCTCTTTAACATATGCCGACAGCTGTGCTGTCTGGTAGGCTGTGACCTAAAAAGTATGTTCTTCAATTGAGGTCACAGCGACTGGTCAGGAATGCCCCTAGGCAAGGTTTTCACACTTAGTAATTGGCCTTCGGTGAAGGTGTTTCTTACCCCTGTGCTTGACTTGACAGATTGTGAGGTAAGTATTAGACAACCAATTAATTCCGTCCCTTAGGCTGGCTTAAGTGGTAGTTATGCTGCATAGTGTTAGGATTGTACTTTTCTTGACACAATCCTGTTTTTGTATTAAGTAAAATGATTGTATCTGGTTAATGATACACACCCATATACCCCTGTGCTCGAGTTGGTTCTGGTCTGTGGCTTGCTTGCAATAGGAGTACCTTCAAATCATATTACGTTGGAAGGTTGTTCAGTTGGCCCTTATGTTAGTCTTTGAGAGCTTCTCCTAAGTATTGTGACCATTTAGTTGCTTTTAAAACCTCCTCTCCATGAAGTACTTTTTTCTGCATTTCTTTATACTACATTGTAGCAGTCACCTCTGAAACCACTATTCTAACTTTTAATGTTGTTTTTAGAGTACCAATCCAGTGGCCATTTTTAGGTCTCGCCTGACCCAGCGCATGCGCTGGTCTGGCGAGACTTATTGAGAGGGCTCCAAAAAGTGCTACCAGGCCAGCCTAGAGCTACAGTGCATGTGCGTGTGCGCGCGCGCCGCTTTAACCGCGATAACTTTCACTTTCGCGGCCGCAGGGCCGCTTTGATGTTTGATCGCGATCACTTTCGCGGCCGCAGGGCCGCTTGGCATAGCCAATAGGTCTCACTTTTTGGACCTTATAAGTATTTAGTTATGCAACTGTTGCATGGCTAAACACTTATAAGGTCCCAAAGGTGAGACCTATTGGCTATGCCAATGCTTGTTTAAATATGATTTGTGAATAGGGCGTTTTCTATAAAGTAGAAGTACTTTGAGCTAACAATTCATCTTAAAGCACCTCACCTGTACACACTTTATTTATTGAATACATATTCAATTCCAAGTATGCCATCATGAAATTAATCACTCTTTTATGGATTGAATCTGTGAGAGACTGCTAAAAATGGAGGGTGAGAGATTAAGGTATACTCAAGAGACA
Organism: Triturus cristatus; assembly: GCF_964204655.1. NCBI lineage: Eukaryota > Metazoa > Chordata > Amphibia > Caudata > Salamandridae > Triturus > Triturus cristatus. Next base: position 1,533,990,192 of record NC_140590.1, on the reverse strand, counting down.
AGGTGGAAGGGCGAGTGATGACGAGGGTGAATGAGAGATGTATTAGGAGAAGTAAACCAGTGAGGGAATGTGAGAGTAAGATAGGAGAATGTTCTAAGAGAGGAACTGATGAATACATGAGTCTGCAAAAGAGGAATAGAAAGCAAACGTCTAGCAAATTGAGGGAAAGTAGGCTGGGGTAAGCGAGGACGAAATGGAGAGTGGTAAAAGTAGGCTTGTAGAAAAAGATAGGTAGAAAGAACCAGGGAACATGACTCAAAACACTGGATAAAGTGGAAGATAAGGACCAGTAGAATGCCTACATTCACATCACACTTCTCATAGAAAAAGCAATCCCTTGAATTCTAAATTAATTGAGGGTTAGCTCCTCAATTGCCCATGATGAAATTCAGGCCATGATATATTCATTTTCGGTGTGGATATATGGCAGAAAGTATCCCCTACCACACATTATAAGGATATTGCAAGTCACCGAGGAGTTCTATAACCGGTATGCGAAGTTGACTTACAATATCCTTCTCATGTATGAAGGGGTTCTCTATTCCTTATAATCCATGGTCACACTATCAATTTCCTACAAACCACTTAAATCCGTGGTACGTGACTCTTTAACATGAATGTATCTAAGAATAGAATCTCTAGTGCAAAATTAAACACGCAAAGAGCTGTTAGATCGTTGTTGCACTAAAATAATGGAAGCTGTTTAATACAAGTTCCATCTATATATATATATATATGTGTGTGTGGTGCAGGAGACATATGCTCAAAGATTCTAACTTTAGTGTAATTACCAAAGGAGTGGAAAAAAGAAACACAATGCCATAAATATCTACTTTCTGCTTGTCAATCTACAGTTAGAAAAACAGAGCAGAAGAAAGAATAGTGAAGATTGTTTTTTCTTTTTTAAAACAGCTGCTTTAATTACGCTCAGTGACCTGACCTGCCTTTCCCCTCGGCTGCTCTCTCTGGCAGCAGGCACTGTGACTAAAGAGTTCGACTATAATAAGTTATTACAGTCGAATTCTAACTCCCTTCTTTATAATCGGTGATTGGGTGCCTCACAAGTCGCCGATAATGAAAGAAAATGAGATGGGTTTTTATATAGGGGTTGCTGAATGCCATGTATTATGAAACAATCTGCATTTATCATCTTATTCATCCCTAATGTTTTTGCACTTGAAATCTGATGTGAAATATGACTAATGTTGAACTATAAAAGTTGCCTTTTCTGTCTAACTATGCATCCTACATTTTAAGTCTCCTAGACTTTCTTACATAAGACATTAGTTTTCATTCAGAACTTCCCATTTATACGAGTCTTCGAAATCAAGTTAAGCAACATGAATTCAATAAAATAATCTTATTTTAATAATTTCATAGGTTTATAGTATTTAGCGATGTTTCACTCAACATAGGTGAAGATCAGAACAGAAACATCAATAGCCTTTGTAGTAGAGGCAGACTGGATAGTTGAAGGCAGTAGGTGCTTGTACTTTGTATGTTAGAAAAATTTAGCCTTAGGAAAATTCCTGGAACTGTCATAGTATGGAAATTCCTTGTAATTCTGAGCATGATTGATATAGTTACAGTTGCCTTTCTTCTCTCTGAGATTCTCTTCAGTATTTACAATTTCAGACTTAGCTCTGATGCGAGTCCTTAAAATGGGCTCTTTTTTATTTTTTTTTCTAGGGTTTCTCTCTGAGATCTGACTATGTTCCACGCATGAATTTCAAATACCTGTTAGTGAATGTTACTACATACAAGTGCAGTTTGCCAAATACCTCTGAGTGTTCTGGGTGTTTTGTTCATGTTTTGCATGATAACTAACCAGCACCTCACCGGGAAATTGTAAAGAAGATCCATGGTCGAGGACGACGCCTGTGTCTATCCAACATGTACACAGATGAACAGTTTTGTTCTAATTTTAGACAACAGACGGACAACATGAATGGACCAAAAATATAACGCTATTCAAATATAATATGTTTTAATGATCATTATCTTTAGCTAATATAGCTAAATTCTGATAGCCCATATTTAATCGTTTCGTATAATGGATGGAGCTACATTAATTATTAGGTACTAAAACTGCAATAAATAACTTGTTTTTGCAAAACCGTCTAGATTATATTCTAATACCCCTAGTTCTAAATGTATGATAATTATCATTGAAATCAACATGCAAGCATTACCACATAATTGAAAGTTGTTTTTTCTGTGTTTTGTTTTTGGAGCCCACTAGTAATTGTACGATTATAGTAGAGTAAAAGGAACTGAAGGGTGTTGAGTTGCTGAGCAACATTTCTATCGTTTTCTTTTTTTTTTAACTTTCTAGTTGGGTTTGAGGATTATGGGCCAGATTGTGAAAGCATGCGAATCACTGCATTCCTAGACATCCCAGGGCAAGATAACCTGACTCCGCTTGCACGTCTGGAGAAATACGCCTTCAGCGATAATATATTCAACAGGTAAGCCATAAAGTATTTTAGGAATTTGTGCAGGAAAAGTTTGGTGTTGGGATTGCATGGGGATTCCCTAGAATGATACACGCGTGCTTGTATGTCAGTTACAGCCAGAATGCTTTACAAAAATTCAATAAGAAAATAAGCGAACACATGTTGAGGATGTTTATAATAAAGCATACCTTTCTCTTCCTTATAGGTTTAACTTTAATTGTACTTCAGCACCACGCAGGCCACAACATGTCTAATTTTGTACACATTTAGGCTGTGCTGAGTTGTCTTTGATAAGTTTTTCACAGCGTGCATGAAAGCTGACTTTTGCAGAAATGTATATTACAGATATCAATGTTCAACACAAAAAAAGTGACTGCAGAGATTTACTTTTTTTTAAATAGTACGATTTTTCTTCGCAGTGCCACTGCAGAAAAAAGCTTTTCAAAATGTAACGAAAAATTGTACGTATGTTTTACAGCATGGAAGTATGGTGGAATATTTTTATTTCTTAGCGCATTATGAACGAGACACTGTTCTTTGGCTTGGCATCACATCTGCTATAGCGTTAGAGTGCATGAAAGCATGGATATATTTCAAGCCTTCCTTCTTCAGTGGCAAGCACCACCATGCGATCTGCTCCTCCAATACATCAATATTATAATTCAGCTGCTCTGCCACTACATTTGAGATGCAGCACTATTAAGCTACAACCACAGCACTATAAATACAACTCTTCAGTGTTCTAACTTTACGTCTAAGGTAGCTTCCTTGAAAGGTCTCCCTGTGCATTTCTTCTGAGATCAGCCATTCAAATTCTTAAGCCTGCCCTAGTTGATACCAGCAGCCTCTTTTAAAAGACATTCTGTCCCTTAAAACCTAAATTGCTTCTCCTCCAGAGATCCTCTCACCCCAGTTCAGAGCAATTATTTTCTTCTAGTCCTTCCTAGCTATTCCTTCCTTTCTACACACCTTGCTACTCCTTCCTTTCTACACACCTTGCTACAGTAACATTTGCCAAATATAGTTAAATCAGATCTCCGCTCATGTAGTTCTTAACTTCAAACCTAAATTCTACCAATCCAAGAGCATTACAATTTGTCCTCCCATTAAACATAGTCAATGACGTAGCCACATTCCTTTAAAAAATTTGCACTTTTTAAAGATTTAATCTAAATAAAACATGCTTCAAAACCCTGTCTGCCCTGCTTGCTACAAGTCCATTACATGACTACTTACGTTCATGCTATATAAATTTCAGACTTTGCTAACTTAATAACTAATCAAAAGTCAACCTTCGGTAATTAATAGAATTGTGATCAAAACAGTCAAATGCACGAGTACAGAGGACTCCTATGTACCCCATTTGTTTAGAAAAGTGCTCTCATCTTACATTCCGTCTTCAATAACATAACGTGTGTTTTGTAAAGCGCACGTTCACCCGTAGGCAACTTCGTACTGAACAACAGGTGTTTATTGTTACCCAGCTTAGTGGTACTCATTTTATCGACCTCAGATAGATGAAAGGCTGAGTGGACCCTCTGGGATTATAACCTCTGACCATGAGGTCTAACAAAGGCCCCTGCAGTGGACGCATCAGTCCACTGAGCCACCAGACCCAGCTAAATAGTTAAATGTAGACTCAATTACTTGTGTTCCCCTATTCTCCTACTCCAGGAAAATAAACTCAACGGATATTTGTTCAGGACGATAACAAGCGAATGATTACTGGCTCACTCATCACCAAAGTACTTGGGTACTTGCAAGTCTCATTGCAGACTTGCAAGTACTCATGAACATAGACGACCTGGCAAACTTCTACAGTTAATTATTTTCTTACTCCCACAAAAGTGGTAACCCCCAACCTTCAAAAAATGGGAAAATACACTGAAGAATCTGACTTTACAGTGGGACGGGTATGGGATGAGTCGGATGGTGTGTCCTGATGTGGGTCATGTGCACACAATGTCACTGGAACCAATCTATACCGGACTGATGAGCCAATAACAAGGGCGACACTGGTCCTGGGTTGCTTGTGTTCAGGGAGGACCTGGCTTGGCAGTTCCTATTGGAGCAGGGTCAAGACTGATTTGCATATCGCTGGGTCCAAACTGAGGCAGCATGATGTGCAAAATAACGATAGACTGGGATGCAGCCACGAGTAATTACCAGTGTCTGAGATTAATTCAAGCATTCCAGTCCTCACTTTTTGTACACTTTAGTATATCGCTGTAAGTAGGACATGTATGCTCAGACCTGGATCCCGTGCACACTGTGTCACTAAAACCAAGCAACACCCAGGAGAGAAGCAAGGTCCGGCGCAGGTGCAGTCTACTCCATATGTGCAAAAACCTAGATAGAAATGAGCAAATACCAATCATTAGTACAAGAGAGAAAATTATTTCTTGTTTCTAGAATTAAGACTGAGCGTTTAGTCATATATGTGAATATATGTTAAAGTTCAAAGAGAAAGTGAGACTGAAGTGGATTTTCTTCAAAATGATGTTTACAAGTGTTAGAAATTGGGTCTCTAGTTGGCATCAGTTTACACCTTGTCCAAGTAGAAACCACAATCCGAGTCTTGGTAAGCTAGGTACACTCTTTAAATTAACCTGTGCTCACCCCCTAGTAGCTCGGCACAGCAGGCAGGCTTAACTTAAGGGGTAATGTGTTAAGTATTTGTGCAACATGCAGTAACACAATGAATGCACCACAAAAAGACTCCACACAGGTTTAGAAAACCAGAGCATATTTATCTGAGTAAAACAAGACCAAATCGACTAAAATCCAATTAGTATAAGTCGAGATATGAATTTTTAAGGATTAAACTAAAAGTAGTGCTTAGAAGTCACTAGGGTCAAAAGGTTACTTGAGTTTGTGAGGGACGGGTAATACAAATCCAAAGTTCTGGTTGACTGTAATGGAGGGCAGCCTGGCTACAGGACCCAGACAGGTCCCGCAGAAGAGGAGAAGGATCGTTGGCGTCGAAGGGCGATGCGTCTGTTTTTGCAGCAATCAGCTGCAGATCCCGCTTCTGAGGCCCAGGACTGGAGGGAGCACCTCAGGCAAGGGTAGGTCTCCCAGATGCCAGCAGCACTGGCAGGATTGCTGGAAGTCTTTTGTGACCTTGAAGCAAGCCCTTGAACTCACTCTGGGTTCAAGTGAGATGGGTCAAGTCTTTGTCCTCAGCAGGCAGAGATCAGCAAGGCAGCTCAGCAAAGCAGAGATGCAATTCCTTAGAACAGTTAGTCAAGGTAAAGTGTCAATCCTTACCGCACAGCAGTCTTTACTCCAACAGAGTTCTTCCCAGGTCCAGTAGTGTACTGATTTGGTTGGGCCTGAACCCCAGTACTTATACCCAAAAGTGCCTTTGATGTAAGGGGTGACTTTGAAGGAGCCCTCCGAAGTGCACAAAGATCCCTTTCAACCTAGTCCTGTCTGCCAGGCTATCTGTGGTGGGCAAATCAGTGCTTTGTGTGTGGACAGGACACTAGCTATTGAAGTGCAAGTGTCGCCCCTCCCATTCCTTCTTGCCCAGAAAGACCCATATAAATGCAGATGAGTTCTCAGAATGCTGATGAGCCTCACCTTCCTGCTTTTGTGGCTGTCTAGAGGGAATGCACAAAATGTAGCTGTCACCCATCCCAGACCTGTATTGTAGACACAGAGCAAAGATTAGAGATGAGAAATTTTAATTTTCCAAAAGTGGCATTTCTAAAATTGTAATGTCAAATGCAATTGTACCACTTAAGAGGATTTATCATTACCATTCCAAAGATAAAAAACATAATTTAGCTACTCTTTTCGAATCTGGACATATTGCTTAAAAGTGTTTTAAAGAATTCCCAATGCTAACCTTTGAGAGAAATAAGCTGCACAGAAGTGAAAAACTAATTTAGATGTTTGTCACTACCAGGACATGTAAAATTTAAAAGTACATGTCCTACTTTTTAGTTACACAGCATCCTGCCCATAGGGCTACCTAGGGCCTACCTTAGGGGTGACCTATGTATAAAAAAAGGGGAGTTTAAAGCTTGGCAGGTAGTTTTAAATGCCATGTCAAAGGGGCAGTAAACTGCACACACAGGCACTGCAATGGCAGCCCTGGGACAGGTTTGAAAGGCTACTTTTGTGGGTGGCACAATCAGTGCTACAGGCCCACAAAGTAGCATTCAGATTACTGTCCCTCTGTATATTGTATAACACTTTAGAAGGGACTTATAAGTGAACTAAATATGCCAATCAGGTTATTGTAGATCAGAAACGTAGAGACAAGGTAAAAGTACTTGCGTCTTTATTCAGTCATGCGCTCTCTCTGAATTCTCAGCATACCAACATTCCAAAGCGCACTTCAGCGGGGCATACCAAGGGAACAGGGGGAAAAGGAATGTACAAAGGAAGGGAAGAATATGGAGGGAAAGGAGATTACAACACCTCCCTGCGGCCAATGAAAAGGCGGCCGGAAGCAAAAGATAACATGAACACAACAATTGAACAGAATGACATAGTATATAGGAGAAAACCAGGCTAGATCTGAATAAGGCAAGGTGAAGTAACCTAAGAGATGCAGTTACTGGTACTCGATGCGTGTACCTGATGGAAATCTAGAAAAGAGAAAATTGTTAACATGAGAATGGTCCCACAATGCCCTGCTAGTTACTATCCACTTTTACTAAATTGCCTACACCATGTTTGACCATTGTCAATCTGAACGTCATTTTTGTTAACCTTTGTCAGATGATGTGTCGGATAAAATTTGCTGTGGTTTATCTTCTCTCTAGTCGGTATTTAGACCCTTACATAGTCCCCAACTTCCCAGGGGTGTTCCTTCACAGCTTGTTTCTTGTCGTACAGATTTTTGTAGTTGAGTTGATGTCTCTGTATTTTTGCACTTATTCCTTGTGTGTTGTTTGAAGCAGGTTTTCCCCTGCCCAACCATAGGGGATTGATTTTAGTGCTCGGTTCTCTTCCCCTGATGTAGACAAAAGGCGAAATAACGGTTACTAAGTTGGGGGAGGTATGATACGACCAAATGCATTCCCTTAATGATTTTTCTACACCGTGTCCATTTACCACAGCCAGTTGGATGTGTTCTTTAATCATACGGTTTGTCCTTTCAAGCAAGCCATTGGCTTTAGGACAATAAAGAGCAGTTTTCTCATGTTTGATACCTAGCTCGTTTAGGAATTCCTTCAATTCTACTGAGGTGAATTGGACACCATTGTCAGTGACTATTGTTTCAGGAATTCCTTCACTGCTGAACAATTCTCTCAAAAATCAATGAGGACACTTGTAGTTGTGCGAGACAAGAACTTATACCTGATCCAATGTGAAGTGTAGTACAGAAGGACAATCGTTAATCTCTTTTGGACACCCAAGTAATCCATAGGACCAATTATGTCCATGGCTAGTTTGCTCCATGGAATACTCGGCACAGCTACAGGGGATAACGGTACTTTGCGTGTAGTTTTTAGGTCTCGCCTGACCCAGCGCTTGCGTTACTCTGGCGAGACTTTAAGTAAGGGCTTCAGAAAATGCTACCGCCGGCCACAGCTTGCAGTGCACCACTCACGCACATGCACTGCAAGTTGTGGCCAGTGGTAGCATTTTTCCCCCTCTTTATGGCTCTTATCATATGCAACGCAAACAACGAGGACGCTGCCTCTGGCCCCCTCAGCCGCCAGCTCCTTGCAGACTTGCAACCCGCCCCAGGCTAACACACACGCTCCACTCGGGACGGCAGCCCGAGCGTTACCTGTGGGGTTGTTTAATCTCGTGCGCGGCTGGCGATTCTTCATTCAGCTACGGGGCTTCCTCACGCTCGTGGATTCCAACGCGGCTCTTCCCCGTTGCTGGGCGATGCTCTGATGCCTCTTTTTAGCGCGGTGAAATTGACACAAAGCCTCCGGGCAGCCCACTCGGCGCGTTCACTCTCTCGGGCCGGTGGCGGTGAAATTAAAATCTGCATGCAGCACTTCTGGCGTTTGGGAGCTGGTGACGATACAATACCAGCCCTCAGTGCTCCACTTTGTTCACGGGCCGGCGGCGGTGAAGTATTACCGAGGTTCTTGCGGCTCCCGGGCCGGCGGTGGTGAAATTGGCACAATACTCCCTTCTTCTTCAGGGCAGACCTCACGTAGAGCACTACTGTGTGCCGACAAGCACACCGGGACAAATATCAGAAGCCGGCAGAGGCAGTCTTTCGCAAAGGCACAGGCTGTGCACAGAGACACGCACACAGCGTTGATAAAAGTGGTGGTTTCTTGTTATTCTAGCACCGTGGAAATTCGCCAGCAATCAGATTATATGTTTTTTTTGCAAAATAGCATGTCTCTGTGCACAATGCTATACTGCCCTCTCTTGACAGGACAAACGAAAAACAGTCGAGGCCTTTTATTTTCAGCACAAGAAATTAATAAAAATAAAGGCTGCAAAACTCTTTCATGTTATTCTGGAAATGTATACTTTGTCAGGATTAGATATTTGCTTGCACTTGGGGAAAAGGGGGAAGGAACAGATTAATTAACGCTTTGATGTTAATACGGTTTTGAATCCTAGTACAAATGTTATTATTTTCAACCAACTTTGACATTACATTGGTCAAAGATGTCATGTGTGCTAGGATATTTTTCCATGCCCAAATGAGCCTTGGAATTCCTGTTGCTTGCGCACAGAAGAAAGCGAGGCACAGCTGTTTGACCATGTGAGTTCATTGTTTGGTGAAACAGAGCTTTCGAACCAAGTATGTGGCCACTTCCTCTTCCCAAATCAAAGGAATTTAAACAAGCATTGGCATAGCCAATAGGTCTCGCCTTTGGGACCTTATAAGTATTTAGCCTTGCAACAGTTGATGTTGTTGCACCAAGGATATTGTGCTGCATAACTAAATACTTATAAGGTCCCAAAAGCGAGACCTATTGGCTATGCCAATGCTTGTTGTTTTATTGCTCTTTGCACAGCTAACACAATTTTTTACTTTATGCTCCACCATCGAGTCCAACAGGTGGCACTATTTTGTCATTTCTGCATATGTTACCATTGAGAATGGTTAGCTCATGTCTCACTTCCCAGAATTTTCTCATTTCATCCTCAACATCCTTGGATTGTTCTGGCCAACCATTAATGATGAGGTCTTTGAGCATGCACAAATCATTATCATTGCACATAGAATTTGCCCATTCTCTTTCATTTATGGCAGGTAATTGTCCGGCAAAGACAGGAACATCCAAAGGTTCATCTTGTACCTCCACATCTAGAGGTGCCTTTGAAAGATAGTCAGCAATAATATTTTCTCCACCTGTTAGGTACTCAATTTTGAAGGAGTAGCTTTCCAAACCAAGTATCCATTTTAAAATTCTTGTGGAACCACAATGAGTTTTTTTAACAGAGAACATGAATGTGTGAGATTTGTGGTCCGTATGAATCGTGAATTTTATGCCCCACCGATAAAATTTGAAATGTAGGACCGCCCAAAAACATGCGAGGGCCTCTCTTTTGATTACAGAATAGTTGCGTTCTGCAGGAGTTAAGCACCATGAGACGAAGGCAATGATGGTTTCTCCATGTTCCCCTTTTTGGGATAGAGTTGCTCCCAACCCCATAGTAGAGGCATCTGTGGTGAGGCAAGCTTTCTTATTTGGATCAAATGAACTTAATGCAGGTGACCCGAATATCTCATCTTTTAACTTATTGATAGCAGCACTATGTTCTGCCCGCCACACAAAATCAATGTTCTTTCTTAAGAGAACCCTCAGACATTCACATTTCTCAGAGAAGGTTTTCACATATTTGGCCATGTATTCAATTAGTCCCAAAAATGATTTTAGCTCTTCTTTGTTACTAGGGTAAGGGGGATCTTTTACAGATTGTACGAGGCTATGTTTGGGTCTGAATCCTTCTTGTGATATGGTGTGCCCCAGGTGATCTACTGAACTGACTTTGATTTTGCATTTATTTTGTTTTACAGTCAATCCAGAGTCTAACAGTTTCTTAAACACAGTCCTGAGGGTGCAGTTGTGTTCTTCTGCAGATGACCCATATACTAGGATGTCATCCTGGAAGCAGAAGGCTTAGTCTATGCCACTTAGTGTCTTTTGCATTATTTTCTGGAAAACTACCGCCGCAGAGGCCTGGCCAAAAGGCATTCTCGTGAACATGTAAGCCCCTAAGGGGGTTGTGAGAGCAGTAAGGGGTCTTGACTCTGGGTGACGTTCTACTTGATGGTATGCCATAGATACGTCAATAACCCAAAAATACCTTGGCGTCGCCCATGGTGCTTAGCATCTCATTTATATGAGGAAGGGGAAATCTTTCCACCCGTATGTTGTCATTTAAGCTGCGGAGATCCACACACAACCTGATCCCATCCCCACTGGCTTTGGTGGCTAAGACAATGGGGGCCAACCACTCTGAGGCTTCAATGGGTTGTATGACTCTTAGTTTGCAAAGTTTACTCGACTCCTCCTTAAGGGGCTCTTTTAACATGAGAGGAACTGGGCGTGGTTTGTGTACGATAGGTTTGGTATCGTGTTTAACCTTTATACGGTGTTGGAACTCTTTGAGTAACCCAAGTTTCTCTGAGAATAATTCAGGGTATTCTTTACAAATTTCATTAGTTCCCTCCTGGCGTTCAATAAGGAGTACTTGATCCTTATTATTTGGATCAAGAATGATACCCAACTCTTTCTGATGATGCCAGCCTTAAAGGTTGGACCCTTTATTTACAATGTACACTTTGCCACATGTGGATCTTCCCTTAAAGTTTATAAGCATCTTCACCATGCCAATCAAAGTTAAAGTTTCTCTAGTGTATCCTTCAGGTGAGATGTCTGGTTCTGAAACGTTGAGGGTAGCAATGTCAAACAAGTAATTTATGTCATCTTGGTTGACTAAGGTGAAAGGAGAGCATGAGTCCGCTAACATAATAAGTGGCTTATTTTTCAAATAGATAGTACATTTTGGATATCTATGAGAGGAGTTCGATTCAGTATCCCTTACTTGGAACACATACTTGGGTGGTTGGTCCCCTTCACTGCAAACCACTTTGACCTGGTTGAACTCCCCATCTCTGCAAACTCTTGCAAGGTGCCCTCTCCTATTGCATTTCCTACACGTCACATTGCGAGCAGTACAAATGACATTATTCGCAAGGTGATTGTTGCTTCCACATCTGTAGCATTTTAAGGTATTGTTTTCTCTGGTAGGTTTATTAACTCTAACTTCTCTGGTTTTGACCTTAAGCACTTCATTTTCTGCAGCATTTTCAAGAGTACTACTAGGATTTCCATTTCTAGCAACAACCTCCGTGGGTGTTTTTATCTATCTGATGCACTTAGCCGTGTGTTCTATGGATTGTGCTATGCTAATTGCCTCCCTTAACGTAGGGTTTTTGGCCAGATGTTTTTTGTGTATGCGATTGTTGTTAGTGCACCTAACCAACTGATCTCTGATGAGAAAGTCATTTAGTTCAACAAATTCACATAACCTTGTTAATCCCCTTAATGCTGCTATGTAGTTCCAAGACCACATTTATCCTATCACCAAGTTGCATTTCTAACTTAAGGAGAGTAACTTTAAACACATCATGGTCATCATCAGCATCATCATCCTCTTCTAATGCTGGTTCAGTTAATGTTTCATAAATTATCCTGCCTTGAGTGCCTAGATTATGTAACAGGACATGTTGTTTACGAATTGCAGAAAAACTTTCACCACCTACTGCTTTTAAGTATGAGTCGGAAAACTTAACCCAGTCCTTCCAATGGATCTCTGGTTCCCCTATTTCATTTAAGAATGCAGGTGGTTGGCTCATCGCTGGTACAGCCATAACAATTAATTAGAAGTACTTAGCACAGCTGTAAATGTAAATTGTACAATTTGACAATGTTATACGTGCTCACAATACTAAATAAACAAGGTATAGAGGTGTGTGTGTGTGTGTGTGTCACCGAAGAATGGGTGCACACACAGCACCACTGTAATTATGGTGGTGTGCGTGTCACCGTAATGGTGCACACACTTCTGACTGGAGTATGGCGAAATGAACGAGGTTACAATGGAAATAGAACTTGAGGGGGTACCAAAGGGTAGACACACACACACTACTACTGTAACTTAAGGTGGTGTGCGTGTCACCGTAATAGTGCACACACTTCTGACTGAAGTATTGGTGAAAATCAAAGAGGGCTCCCGAGAGAGCCGGTATCTCATGAAAATGAACTCCTGGGGCAGCACGTAGAAGACGTCACCAAAGGAATAGAGCGAAGGCAAACAGAGAAAATTCCTTCAGCACTGTTGCAAACTCAGCTGAAGGCTCGCAAAAGCGATGCGTCATCATATCACCCTTTAAGAGACTCGGGACGAGTCGTCACGCATCAACACTCCACATCAGGATCGACAACTGATGATGGCAGAAGGGCGCGTTCCACAACACTCGCACAGGATCTGCTGATGGCGTCACGTACGTGATCCGTCCAAGACTTCACCTCCTATGCTAGTCTCCTGACGAATCGGAAGTATCGACGCTCCGCCTGAGGATCAACAGCTGACAAGTGTCAGAAGCACTCAAGCCCCCGTAATAACTCCTCACAGGGAACTGCTAGCCGGAGAAGATGTGATGAGGTGACAGGACACGTCTTCCTCATGGGGAACGGAGCGTGCGAACACAGGCAGGGTTCCACCTCGAGGCAAGGTCAGAGTACTTGAAAGCTGAAACGGGAACCCACAGTAATACTCCTTGTGGAAAGGTGAAGAGCCAATAGGTCGTCGACCCCAGCAGAACAAATAACAGCTGTTCTTGAGGTGTTTAAATTTCGCAACAACACTCCTACCAGAATGTCAGCCATGGAGGGACGCACTGAAAGGGGAAATGACTGACAGGCCCCCTGCACCCGATCGTCGCCAGTATTGTAGATCAGAAACGTCGACACGAGGTAAATGTACTTGCGTCTTTATTCAGTCATGCGCTCTCTTTGAATTCTCAGCATACCAACATCCCAAAGCGCACATCAGCGGGGCGTACCAAGGGAACGGATAGGAGATTACAACACAGGTGTATACAAATGTCAACATGTTTAGTGAGAAGCACATGCACTTTAGACTCCTAAGGCCTACAAAAACAAGCATTTGCAATGCAACAGGTCTCGCATTTACACGAGTTTGAGCTATTGGCATTGTAAATTACAATGCCTTTTATTTATGTTTTGGTTTTTACAACCTAAATAAACAAGCATTTGCAATGCAATAGGTCTCGTAATTGCAAGATTTTGAGCTATTGGCATTGTAAATGACAATGCCTTTTATTTGTGTTTAAAAACTCTGCATTAATAAAAGGCATTGTCATTTACAATACCAATAGGTCAAACTTTCTATAATGCGAGACCTATTGCATTGCAAAAAGGCATGCAAATTAATACATTAACATGCACCTGTATTTTTCGCGACTAGGAAGAACACTGGACTAGTACAGTACTGCAGTGTAGTTTGCATGATTATTGATTTGCCACATTTACCACACAATTCAGCATTGTGTTCACAATCCACATATTCCTACACAAACTAGATTTCTAGCTCAAACGGGACGAAGAATGACGCAGAAGAATAAAATGATATCAAAAGTTAAAAAATAAATAGGTCACATTTCACATGTTGATTGCTCAACAGCTATCAATCAGATTGGAGTGGATGTGGTAGTATTCCTGATCGATGGATGGTTTTAAGTTAATTCTGCTTTCAGCATAAAATGAAAAAATACATCCAATTCGTTCTGGGTCTTGAAAATGCCGGAGATCTTTAATGATGAGATCCTCATATCTCGATGCTCTCAAAGAAGCAGTTCTGTCAGCACGGCCCTCACAATTCCAGAGTGTCTTTATGATGTTATTTCACCCTCAGATGTCTCGGAGCTTCAAGTGCCTCCTAGTGAGACTCTGATGATGAATACGTGATATACCGTAAAGTTGCGCGGGGCTGTCTCTTGTTGTCGAGAGTTAATTTACAGACGGCCCACGGTTTAAACGCAGATTAAGCCGGATAATGCTCTCTATGCAACCGGTTTTCAAATATAGCCGGGGTGTGCACAATAAAAAGACGCACCAATTATTTTTACAAGCAGGCTCTACACGTATGTTCCGCTGAGAGCGCGATTGTTTTTTAGATGCGGCTTTATGCTGGGCGAGAAGGGCCAAGTTAATACAGCGGAGGTCACGTGCTTCCGGGCAAGAAACAGACACTCGTTTTTATTAGCCAATAGCATTCGAATACAGTTGGTTATACGATTATTCATTTCTTTCATAAGAATCATGCATTTTCTAAAGAATTGGGAAATATCTTGCATCAATGCTTACCTGTGGTAAAATGTAGTCATGGCTACACAACAATACCACCATGTGGGCTATATAATTTGCATTAGAATGTATCATTGACAAGACAGCCACCCAATGGTGAGCACTTGGCGGGCTCTAAGTGCCTGTACGGTGTTGGAGAGGCCACTGTAGGTCTCCCAACAGACAGCTCGTGCACTGTCTCGTAGGTGAGACGGAATGAATATTCGCAAGCGCAGCGCTGTGTCAAGAGCATGTCTCTGTTGAGGGAACAAATACAAAACAAGGGCAGGGTGCTTGATTCCTAATAATGGTGACCTTGCAAGCGGGAGAATGGAAAAGTGTATTTGCCTGATGACGCAGAGTATGAGCATATGCTCATTTACTAAGGTATTCTCTTCTAAGCACTATGCGTTCCAAAGATCACAGAGTGCCAGCTGGGGCTCATCACATGGGCAGATTAAAATGGGGAAGGAAAAGAACAGAAAGGGTGCATCTGAGGGGGCAGTGCTGAGAACCGGTCTGATCTCTGCGGATGTCGGCCTGCACACAAGCATTTTTAGAGAGACCAAACAAACGCTACAAAGTAATGCAACTAGCCCAATATCACATGGTGCGTACAAGAGGAGGCTGCAGGATTGTAACGTTTATTCCATCTGATCCAATCAACTGTATCACTTCCTCCTAAAACTCTGCACACTCCTTTTATCCACCCCAGAGTGGAAGGATAAAAGGATGAGCGGACGCGCTATTCCCACAAGGGTCCTGCAGCTCTCACATACATGCTAGCACAGGGGTGTTCATGAACAGGGCTGTGTTAATGACCGGCAACTGTCTGTGTGTCTCAGGGGGCGCGCTCTCACGCCCCTCCATCTAATGACGAGGGACGTCCGGCACAAGTGAGGGGGCAGCTGGGACTGACCAGGGGTACCTCACAGGGGCAGTGATAAGGGCTCAGGGGTGGGAGGCGCTCACTGCACCCAAACAGGTTTCTTTTCATATCAAACTGGAGATGTTCTCTGCCTGTATGGGAGCCCTGGTCAGTGTTGCTAAAACACTGCAGCCTGGGTAGAAATGTAAAAATAAAAAAGTTTCTGCAGTCGGGTGCATGTTGCACAACCGAAGGACAGGCGGGGCCGAGTGCAGCTACAGAGAGGCCCATGGAGGGAACATTGTGTTCTTGGCACCCACTTGGCACCCACGGGATGCCACGGGCAGGCAGATCAACAGGCGCCGGGCCTCTAACACTCCCTTCAAAGGGAAATCCGCCAAAAAGAAACAGAGTATGTGCCTGGAGTCCGGGACACGCATACCTGCAGGCAGAGCCGGTTTACAGGGGAGCACTGGCCTCTTTGGGCTGCTGCTTTTACTGGCAACCCCCAAGCTGACGCTCACAAAGAGAAAAAAAAAACTCTTGCCATCTGTTTTCATTCAGCCTCTTGTATTTGCGTCTGGGCTGAGTGAAAACAGATGCGCTTGTCACGATGGGCGGGCTGCAAAAACTGCAAGGGCGGTAACGAAAATGATGCACAGCAAATCGAAAGCGTGAAAAAAACATTAATCACAACGCGAGCCAATCTGAAACGGTAGAGACACACGGGCGTGGATTAAAGTCCCCTTCTTTCTAGTGTTTACTATAGCTCTCGCAGGCGAGGAGCGCATGCGTGCTCCAACGCCAGGCCGAGACCTAAAAAGGCAGTTATTTACAATGCTAATAGCTTAAACTCTTGCCAGTGCTTGTGCTTGTTTGTAAAAGCGCCCTATGCCGTGCTTTCACTTTGATTACCTTCTTATAAAGAAAGGTCGGCAGCCGGCATTAGAGTAAAAACGCGGTATGGGGTGCTTTTACAGAAAAAAGCATTTGTTTAGGTTGTCAAACAAATGTTTTTTGTATTTTTTTTGTAAAAGAGCCCCATGCCACTCTTTGACTTTAATGGCAGCCACGCCCCTATATTTAGACGCAGCACGTGTAAAGAAAGGTGCGTGGGCGGAGAGTGGGTAGATCTTCAAGTCCATACCGGAATACGGTATGCCTCGCAGAGCAGCTTATTCTCTGCCCAGGCTCGACCTAAAAACACAGCAACAAGTTGGACCACCATAAGGATGACAGGCCTAAAAAGAAGTATGAGAAAACTAACCACGCTTTGTGTATGTCTGAAACCTTTCAAAATCACAAACTAAATAATAGAAATTCTTTCTCAAAGGTCTATATGGCCAAGAGAATAGGAAAATAAAGGAGGTCTATTATTTGTCAATTGAACAGCAAAAAATAGCAAGAAAAATGAAATGTTCAGCTGCAAAAAAGAGCATCTCTGCACTTTTAAAATCCGAATTAAAATTGTAATCCGTAAGTTTGTTGAAAAAAGTATGTGAATAAAACATCTAGCTGCAGATTCCTTACTTTAGAATCCTCCCACTGGCGTGAGACTGGACCCAGAAATGTTTCCATAGCGCGTCTGCATAACGATGATGTCGACGGAGTCTATATAAGTCCTTTGCCAACGTGACGCCAGTTCCTTCTTTTCCTCACTTGCAATGCAAATCCAGAGCGGGGAGGGGGCATTATTGTGGTCCATCTTGGCAGTTTATTGAGGAAACTGTGTGCTTTTTCCTTGAAATGTCTTTGGGGTTTAAGCTCTGTGGATCTTTTGGCAGACAAATGTCAGCCACGGATCTCCATACCATCTGTATGTGGTGCCTCCGAGAACTACACAATTCAGAGGAGTGTGATTCCCATCGTCTTCGGCCTACATCATGTGAAAATCCTGATTGGCGTGGCTAGTGGAGGCCCCCCATTGTCGTCAGTCTCTCTCGAAGTCCAGAGATCGCTCGAGGAGCCAGTCGCATGAGGGCCCATCACCATCCGGATTGAAGGAGTCAATCTGGACAAAACTGACACGCAAGTAAGTCGTCTCCCAGCCTTCGGCTGAGAAGTCTTTACAAGAGTCTACCCCGCGCTTCCCAGTTTTTCCTCAAGCCGGTGTGACTCTGCCCCAAATATGGGAATATTATAATTCCCTGCATGAAGTCTTCGGGCCTTAGCCTCCCTCTGGTATCCTTTCTAGCCCCAAGGAGGCGGGTGGTATCTTATCTGAGTCTGTGCTGGCAGGTTCACCCTTGCGATCAGTTAGGCTGGTGCACAGCCCTTCAGGGTTTCCACCGTCGGCACCCGAGTCTGTTCAACCATTGATGATAGCGGCGTTGGTCGATTTCAAGCCCAATACTCTTCATGACGTAGCAAAGGCGCCAGTAGGCGTCCGTTACTGCACCTTTGGAGCCGTCTGCTTTAGACGGCTCTTTTCCTACAGGAATAAGAAGTTGTCAAGGTGAAGGGGAAAATATAAGAAATCAAAACCCATTGGACAACACCGTCTTTCCTCCTGTAGAAGGAAATTGGTTGACAGAACTGGGTGAGGCTAGTGGAATTGAGTCCTCTCCAGTTTTGGTATGCAAGGGTGTTAAGGAGAGAAACTGTAGTCTTGTTTTGGCAGCTGTAGTCTTGTTTTGGCAGCTTTCCTTGTTATGAGCCCATGTGTACCCAAATATAGGCCTACGTAGCTGCACAACATTTTTCCTACATTTGTCCTACCTTGCTCTGCATAACTGCTCTGGCGCTGACCTTTTGCTTGTTATGTGCCGAATAAATGTTGTTTTCTTCGAATTTTAGCCTAATTTATTATGCATGAGGATTCTGAGCATCACACAGCAGGATGAGCATCTTCTGTATAATAACTCTGTACAAAAGTCACCTCTATAGTCATCCTTAGATGACCGGCCCACAGTACCATTACACATCTAAGTGGAAGTCCCGAGGGCACCTTTTGGGTATATAATCTCCATATCTTCACTTGGCAAAACAGAGGAGAAGCTTCCATGCTGACACAAGACGCTGAGATTGTAAAATTAAACACCTAGGCAGTCTAAGCACAAGCCAATATAATATTCAATAGAAAGACATGAATGTTATAGAAGGAGACACAACATACGATATATTATAAAAAATATATGAAATTTATTATATTTAAATATAGCAATGATAAAGATAAATTGATGATGAAGGACTATATGATTTGAAAATGTGATTCAAACAGAAGTTGAATGAGATGGACAATGCATTATACAATATGCAACAAATCCCATCTGTAGTCGATCAAATAACAGAATATAAATACAGAAAAATAAAAATAGGAGTGGCGAAGGCCGAGATGTTCTCAACGCGCGTTTCGACGCTAACAAAGCGTCTTCATCAGGAGAGCCACAGTATCTTTAAATCTGTATCAATAAATGAGCAAGACGGTAAGTAAACACGTGAGGTCCAACTGAAATTCACGGGCATGAAGAATACTTCCTAATAATAAAAGGCGTCGCTTGTGGCGAAGGATGAGCCAAAATAGTCAAAATCCACGAAGGAAAAGAGTTCAGAGCCGTCCAATTACAGGTTATAAACTACACGAAGGGTACTGCCACGCAGATCCAGTGGATATGTATACTCAGGTGAACCTTCCAGAGATTAGCGGAGGTTCTCTTTTTCAACGATAGTAGTTAAATGGAGCTGGCAGCTTCCAAATGGGTCAAGGATAATTGCGAATGTTTAACAGGTGACCATTGATAAAGTCACGCATCAGAAATCTCCGCGTCGATGGTCGACGCGGAGATTTCTGATGCGTGACTTTATCAATGGTCACCTGTTAAACATTCGCAATTATCCTTGACCCATTTGGAAGCTGCCAGCTCCATTTAACTACTATCGTTGAAAAAGAGATCCTCCGCTAATCTCTGGAAGGTTCACCTGAGTATACATATCCACTGGATCTGCGTGGCAGTACCCTTCGTGTAGTTTATAACCTGTAATTGGACGGCTCTGAACTCTTTTCCTTCGTGGATTTTGACTATTTTGGCTCATCCTTCGCCACAAGCGACGCCTTTTATTATTAGGAAGTATTCTTCATGCCCGTGAATTTCAGTTGGACCTCACGTGTTTACTTACCGTCTTGCTCATTTATTGATACAGATTTAAAGATACTGTGGCTCTCCTGATGAAGACGCTTTGTTAGCGTCGAAGCGCGCGTTGAGAACATCTCGGCCTTCGCCACTCCTATTTTTATTTTTCTGTATTTATATTCTGTTATTTGATCGACTACAGATGGGATTTGTTGCATATTGTATAATGCATTGTCCATCTCATTCAACTTCTGTTTGAATCACATTTTCAAATCATATAGTCCTTCATCATCAATTTATCTTTATCATTGCTATATTTAAATATAATAAATTTCATATATTTTTTATAATATATCGTATGTTGTGTCTCCTTCTATAACATTCATGTCTTTCTATTGAATATTATATTGGCTTGTGCTTAGACTGCCTAGGTGTTTAATTTTACAATGTTATTTACCCTGCCCTAGGAGTACTGCTAGTCCCTGCAGGGGGTCCCTATTTTTGAACAAGACGCTGAGATTCCTGCACGCAAGAACTCCAGCACGCAGTGGTCTAACATCAGTTGAGAGGCTTTAGTTAAATACTTTTGCAATATGCAATTGACTTTTGTAGGTATTAGTTGCAGGTTGTTGCAATAATACATTGAGCTCAATGTGAGTTTTAAGTTATTTGCAATAGATTACTTTCAGAATTACTTTTCTAATTCCAGGACTGAATCCTAGGCTCGGTCCTGGGACAGGTCTTGGAAACAAGTGAGTACATTCGTTTTAGTTACTGTTGTGATTTTTAGGCAATATTTTGCCATTTTAAAAGTTGACACTCAGAAGAAATGTCATAGAAAAACAGTCAATGATTCCCTATGGGAGAAAATTCAAGTTACAGGTAAAGTATGTTCTCGTTACTTTTGTAATCCAGGGCTGGGCTCCTAGGCTCAGTACTGGGACCTCTATCTAAAACAGGTAAGTAATTATGGTTTCACAATTGGTACTATTTTTTTTTTTTTTTTTGAAACCGTTTATTGCAGTTTATAGAAGTTACAGGTATGGGCCTACAACCACACGGCCGGCCGCTAGAGCATCAAAAGCATATTACATACATACAGCAAAAAGCTTTCTCAGCGGTGCACAGTAGGAAGACAGGAGTGATCAATGGTGCAGGCCTCACAGCTCCATGCCCACAGTACGGTTCCATTTTCTTAACGCAAAACAACGTAAACAAACCACAACCGCAAGGCAACCCTCGATCCAAAGTGACAACACGTGCTCCATAAGTGGGGGATCCAAACCAGCAGCAAAATTCTGAAGAGGGGGACGGGAGTAGATCAGGGACTGGGGGACCGCGCGCCCGCGGCCAAGGGAGGGGCGCCATCTAGGGAGACGGAGCCGGCGAGGCCGCCGGTAGCAGCGGCGGCTCACAAATACCCCCGCGGTAGGCGTTCCAGGGGCCCCAGAGTTTCATCCACGCCCCAGGCTTACCCCTCGCCACATACACCACCTTTTCACGAAACATACACCAATCCATATGCTCTTTCCAGGCCGACACCGCAGGGGGCCTCTGGGATCCCCACAATTGGGCAATATCACGCTTGGCTATCATGTATCCCAGAGTCACCCACCGCGCCTGCGGGACCGAGTAGTCATTTGGTTCCCAGACATTCAGCAAGCATCTCCTCGCTTCAGGCAGCAGCGCGACACGCGTAACCATTCGTAGAACCTCATGCACACCACGCCAGAATCGCTCCACCTTCGGGCACTCCCACAGTATATGCATGAAAGTCGCCAACGCACCACAGCCACGCTTTCACATTCCATCACCGGCAAAACCCATACGTAAAAGCCTTGGCCCCGTCACGTAGACCCGGTGAAGGATCTTGAGCTGGACGAAACGAAGGCGAGCCGGGATGGCCACCTCTTTCGGAGAGGCCACCGCGGAGATCCAATCCTCGTCGTCCAGCTCCAGCCCGTCGGCAACCCAAGCCTCGCGGAGACTAGTCAGCAGACACGATCTATCGTTAATCAATTTTTTGTATATGAGGGAGATCGTGCTGTCCGGGACATGGCCATCTAGCACTCTGTCCTCCAGGGGGGAAGACTCCGGAATGGATGCAACATCCGGGAAGACGGAGCCCAGCGCATGGCGGACCTGTAGGTACCGAAAGTACTCACTGCCCTGCAGCTGAAACTCCGCCTGCAGCGTCTCAAAAGTTTTGAATCCCCCCC
Organism: Triturus cristatus; assembly: GCF_964204655.1. NCBI lineage: Eukaryota > Metazoa > Chordata > Amphibia > Caudata > Salamandridae > Triturus > Triturus cristatus. The sequence goes on along the minus strand of NC_140590.1, from coordinate 1,533,968,259 downwards.
TCGTCCAGAGATCTCCCACCGTGCTGATTCCGATCGTGTCCCACTTCTCGAAGCCCTTCGACGTCCACAGGGAGCCCAACCTCTCAGATGCATACAGCGGAGACGCTCGGGTCAAACGGTCCTTCCACCTCATAGCTGCATTAGCCGCGTGCCAGACACGCACCATGACACGCGTCGGTCCCGTCAAACGGGAGTCGGGCGCGCCAGAGTAGAGCGCTCGATTATAATCGCCACCGGGCAGAAGCGTCCTGTCCATCTCAAATGCCGGGTTCAAGGCGGGCCCGTAAAGGCCATGATTAATTGCAGCTAGTTGGGAGGCCCAGTAATACCGTTTGATGTCCGGGAGGGCGACCCCTCCATCGTACCACGGGAGCGTCAATTTAGCCAGAGCAATACGCGGCCTCCCGTCCCAGAACAGGCGCCGCTGGAGGCCCTCCACCTCGCGAAAGTAGCGTGCCGGGACCAGGTCCATGGTATTCTGGAGGGCGTAGAGGAAGCGCGGCAGGGACATCATTTTAAATAAGGCCGCTCGACCGAGCGGCGAGAGCGGCAGACGCCGCCAGCGCACCACGTCCTCCCTCAGACGCTGGAGGGGGGGCAACAAGTTCTGCTCATAGCGGGCCTCCGGGTCAAGAGTGATATATATACCCAGGTACCGGAAACCCTGGGAGGCAATCTGGATCGGACAGTCCCGTGGCAAGACCGGGGCCTCCCCGGAAAGCACATAGACACAGGATTTCGCCCAGTTGATGACCAGGCCTGAGTTGCGACCGAAGGAGCGCAAAACATCAACCAGGACGATCAGTGACTTGCGCGGGGAGGCGAGATACAAAAGGATATCGTCAGCATAGAGGGACACGCGGTCCTCATGCTCGGGGGTCCAGCGGAGACCACGGATAGAAGGGTGCCACCGCAACCACTCCGCCAGGGGCTCCATGGCCAGGGCGAACAGGAGAGGCGACAGGGGACAACCCTGTCGCGTGCCCTACCCCAGCGCGAATGGGGCAGATACTCGCCCATTCACCACCACCTGCGCCAACGGGCCCGAATATAGCAATTTGACCCAGCTGACGAAACCCGGGCCGAACCCAAACTTCGCCAGCATCGCCCAAATATATGGCCATTCGAGCGTATCAAACGCCATGGTGGCGTCCAAGGACGCCAGGATGGCCGGCTCCCGCACAAATGGGACACGCGCGAGCACCCCGTGTAAGCGCCGCAGATTAAGCGCCGTGTTGCGGTGTGGTATAAAGCCCGATTGGTCTTGGTGGACCAAATCGCCCACCACGCCAACCAACCGGTTGGCCAACACCTTGGCGAGGATTTTGGGCTCCGCGTTCAGAAGCGAAATCGGCCTATAGGATGTGACCCGCTCACGGGGCTTCCCCTCCTTATGGATCACCACAATTGTAGCCAGACGCTGGTCCGGCGGGAGGGAGCCCTGCGAGTGGGCCGCAAGGAACATCGCGCGCAGGTGGGGCGCCAACACATCCGGGCGTAGCTTGTATAGCTCAATGGGAATACCATTGGGGCCCATGGCCTTGCCGGATGCAACCGAGCGAATAGCCGAGGCAATTTCGTCCGAGGTGGGCGGGGCATCCAGCGAATCCCTGTCCTCCACCGTAAGGGAGGGCAGTGCGATGTCCCGAAGCAAGGCATGGGAATCTTCCTCCGAGCAGGGAGAAACCGGGGAGTAGACTTCGCGGAAATAATCCGCGAAGCAGGAGACAATGGCTTCCGGCTCAGTGACGCACACACCATCCACGCTCTCAATCAGAGGCACCACGCGGCTCGCTCTTTCCCTCTTGTCCAACCACGCAATCAATTTGCCAGCCTTGTCACCCACATCATACAATCGCCCCTGCTGCTCTCTACTGAGGCCCCTGGCCGCCTCCGTGACGAGGGCCCGATAGGCCGCCTGCTTTAAGTGCAAAGCATGCAACTTGGCGTCTGTTACCCCGCTCCCCAGGTCACCCTCCAGTTCTGCAATCTCGGCCTCAACCCGGGTCACCTCCTCCCGCTCGCGCCGCCGGGCATTGGAAATAAAGGAGAGGGCCTCCCCTCTAAGAACCACCTTGAAAGCCTCCCACAGGGAGATGGCAGACGGGACCGACCCCACATTCTCATCGAAATAGCGCTGTAAGGATTTGATCAAGTCGGCACGAATGGTGGGGTCGCGCAAATACCATGCATTGATCGGGGCCACTCTGCCATCCCCCCTCGGGAAGACATCGAAATGCAACAACAATGGGGAGTGGTCTGAGATACCCCGTGCCAAATGGCGCACCTCCCCCACCCTCCCTGCCTGGGCCGCCGGGACAAGGATGTAATCAAGCCGCGAGAGGCTACCATGGGCCCCCGAGTGGAAGGTGTACTGTTGCAATACGGGATGCTTTAAGCGCCAGCAATCCACCAGGCCCAGCGTGTCTAAAAGGCCGGGCAGCCACGCCTGTGCCCGGGGGAGGTCCCTAGGGGGATGGCGATCCATAGACCCAGAGGCAACCGCGTTAAAGTCCCCTCCAACCACCAACAGGCCACCCGGAAGGTCCAGAAGGAGGCGCCCCAGGTCCGCAAATGTAGTGGCTTGTAACCCAGGCGGGACGTACACTGATATAAAGATAAACACTCTACCCTCCATTCGCCCCACCAGAACAGTGTAGCGTCCCCTCTCATCATGGCGCACCTCGTCAATCTCCAACGGGAGCGAGTTCTTGACCATAATACCCACCCCCCGCGAGCCCGAAGTGAAGCCGGAGTGGGCCGCCAAACGATATCCCCGCCGATTCATTGCATGAAAGGTGTTACCTATAAGGTGTGTCTCCTGCAGGAAGACAACATCTGGAGAAATACGTTTTAAATACTGCAGGACCACACCACGCTTAATCCTATCCCCCAGGCCGTTAACATTCCATGACAACACAATCAAATCCCTACCCCCCATCATACGTCAAAACAATCGGTCGCCCCCCACCGAGCATCTTAAAAACAACAAAACAGTTGCGGGTTTGCCTTGCGGTGCTAACAAACAACACACCCCCCCCACCCCCCGGTCCCAACAGAACTCCCCCCTCCCTGCACCCCTGCATGAGCCCAGATAGCCCCCCCAAAGTGCAGTGTGCCTGTCGCCCCATAGCTAAGTACTAACTAGTCCCCCCGAGGAGGAGGGAAGCCCCCAGCAGACCCCATCCGACCTCCATGGGAGGGGAACATACGAAAGCAATATATGGTAAAGGAACAATATCCAGAGCAAGGCCTATACAGTCACCCCTCAATTCTGATCCGGCGGGCCCTCCCCGCCAGCCGCGCCCCCCCCACCCCGATCTCCAGGCAAAGTATCTTACCAGTCCCCAGCCACCTCGGGCCGGTCGAAGAAGTGCGTACGGCCATCCACCTCCACCCTCAGCTTAGCCGGAAAGAGCATTGAGTACTTGAGGTTTAGGTCCCTTAGGCGACGTTTAATACCAAGAAAGCTCTGTCGCTGCTTCTGGACCGCCGGAGTAAAGTCTGGGTAGAAGTGTACATCCATGTTATCCAGCCTGACCGGTCCCTGTTGCCTGGAGGTCTGGAGGATGGCGTCTCTGTCCCGGAAATTAAAAATCCGGGCAATAATAGGCCGCGGCGGTGCACCGGTCTTAGGGCGGCCCCCAGGGACCCGGTGGGCACGCTCCACCGCAAAAAGCTTACTCAGCCCCCGGGGCTGGAGATGGGTCAGGATCAGTTCTTCCACGAAGAGATCTGCCGCCTCCGCCTCTCGGCCCTCCGGCACACTAATAATGCGAACATTGTTCCTCCGGGCCCGACCCTCGGAATCCTCCAGTCGCCGGTCCATCAGGGCGCTCGCCTGGCCAAGCCGGCGCACCTCCTTCTGGAGGGCCACCACGTCCGTAGTGAGGCTCGTTGTGGTGTGGGCCAGGGAGTCAACTCGGTCGTTCGTTTTTGACAAGTCTGCCCTCACAAGGCCCACATCCACCAGGACCGAGTCAATTTTTTGCGCCAAGGTATCGAAACGCTGGTCCACTGAGGCCTTCATCTCTGCGATGGCGCCCATGACGTCCCGGAGGGTCAGATCCACCGGTTGGGCAGGCGCCTCCGTCGGGCCCACCAGGGATGACCGCGATGTCTCCGGAGAACCCTTCTGGAGCGTGTAGCGATCCATACTATTGGCCTGGTGCGCCGTGCCACGGCGGGTTGTCTTCATCTTCGCCCGGTCGCCATCTTGTTTGGTGGACATGCTGGCCCTTCCACCGTCGTGCCAAGATCTCCAAACGGGCCGCCACACCAAATCACGGGTGTCAGGGGGGGGGGCGGGGGCGACCACCGGGCCGCGGGTCAGCCCACCGCCGGCGGGTCAGCCGGGCACCTGGACAAGGCAACACCACCGCACCCCGCTCCGCAGCCCGACCCCGCCTGAGGCAAGGAGGGCGCAAAAGCGAAAGTGAAAGTGCGGGGTACGCGAGTCGCCCAGCCCCGCTCGCCGCTGTTATTCACTTCGTCCCCGGATCGCCCCACTACTCCAATCCGGGGGGCCGGCGAGGAGAAGGCCGCAACCTTCAATCGATGCTCCCACCGGTGTTCGGGGTCCGATTCGAGCCCAAAAAACGGGTGGCGCCTCAGCTCGGGTTCACCGACACAGTCCCCTCAACAAGGACAGGATATCGCCAGGATTAATTCAGGAGGTCGCGGAGGTCCTCGGGAGCCTCGCACCTACGCGGCCATCTTGGTTGCGCGCTAGGCTCCTCCGGTACTATTTTTAAAGAATATTTGTAGCTTGCAAAAATCGACACTTAGAAGAAATTTCCCAGAAAAACAGTCAATGATTTCCTATGTAAGAAAATTGGGTTAGTGGTAAGTACGGTTGTGAGTACTTTTCAGGGTCAGTGCTGGGCACCAAGATCCAGCACTGGGATCTCTCCTAATAGCAGGTGAGTATTTCCGTTTTCGTTACTCTGTTGATTTTAGGTGAATATTTTAAGTTTTAGAAACTCCACACTTTTGTTCAGAAGAAACCAGTCAATGTTACGCTATGGAAGAAAATTGGGTTATCGGCTTTTGGGTAAGTACTCGACTGGCAGAGTTAAGGTTCTGGGCACATACTCAGGGGTCTCCCAGGGTCAGGTAGGTACAGTTGTTACACCCTCAGCGGCACTGGGGCGGCCGGGTGCAGAGTGAGTTAGGCCCAATGTTATCCTATGGGAGGCAGGGGGGCCTTGGTTGGTGGCTGCTGATTAGCAGGCCACGCGGCTGTGGGAGCTGGGCTCCTGGTCACTTGCTCAAGGCAAATGGGGAAGTAGGTAGGAGTAGAAGTTACACTGCCAGGGCCACTCGGGCGGCTGGGTGCAGGGTGCTTTTGATCCTTAGGGCGCTCAATGGATTTCAATGGGAAAGCTCCAGGACGAACAAAGGCTGCAAGCTCGGGGACGAAGATTCTTCAGGTGCCACCACCACTTCGAGAGGTAAGTTGGGTAGTTGGAGGATAGGTAGGTACCCAGGAGTCGGGCACAGGGGGACGCAGGGCGCCAGGTGCAGGGGTGCCTTTTGGTGTCGGGAAATCTTACCCTCCGTTGATCGCATTTGGGGGGGGTCCCTGGTTCTGACGCTGTAGGTGTTGTCAGGAGCGTCGAGGTGAGTCCTTGGGTGCCGGATTCATGGTCACAGTCGCAGGGGGGACGTCCTCGGGGTCTTTGTCCACACTGGCACAGGCCAGGCTTGGCGGGTGCAGAGTGTGCAGGGTTCACGGTTTCGGGCTGATGCCAGGGGTTAGAAACTTGCTTTGAGCAGAGCCACTGCTCATGGGAGTCCCAGATGCTCAGTCACAAGATAGGTATGTCCTCCGGGGTTTGTGAGGTTGCTGGCCACAAGAGGTGCCGCGATTTAACAGGAGCAGGTTCGAGGGTCGACAGGCAGGTAGGGCTGGGGCCAAAGCAGTTGGTGTCTTCCTCCTCTTAGCAGCTGCACTGCAGGTCTTCTTTCTTCTTGCTCTTCTTTGCTGTTTCGGAATCTGGAATCTAAAGAAGGAAGGTTCATGGTGCCTATAAATACTAGATTTAGGGACGTTACAGGTAGGTAAAGGGCAGGGACCAATGGGTCCCTGCTCTGGGATGAGTACACCCCATATCCTGCCACTCTCCTGTGGGAGGGGGGCAGTAGCCTAGTCCTGAGTGGGCAGGGCTTACCATCTTCAAGATGGCGAGCGCCCGGAGATGTGCTTCACCTCGCCTCCCCCACCTGAGGGGTGGGGTTGTGGCCGGCTGGCACATCCCCTGTCCTTACTTGGGGTTTCCGGCCAGTCTTTCCGCCAAAGTGGGGGTCAGAACCGGTGGGGGCCAGTTTGCTGGGTACAGCAAGTGGCCTGGAGAAGCTCACAAAGGCGGCATTTTGAAGCTACCCCTCCTGGGGGAGGAGACCTAGCACCTCACCCAGGATGTGCATTGTTGCAGGCCCAGGAGAGCGGGGCTCTCCACCCAGGGTCCAGCAACATGTATGCTGTGTGGCAGCCTAGGCAGCCTCCCAGACCAGACGTGGATTGTAGGTTAGGTTTCAGGGGGCATCTCTAAGTGCTTTGTACATTAAATCCCACACTGGCATCAGTGTGGGTTTAATGTGCTGAGAAGTTTGATACCAAACTTCTCAGTCTTCAGTGTTGCCATTATGGTGCTGTGGAGTTCGTGTTTGACGAGCTCTCAGCGCCATATACTCTTAAATGGCAGCACTGCACTTACAGTGCCCAGGAATGGACCTGGGTACTGTAGGGGCACAGAGCTGTGCCCACACCACTGGCATAGGGCACCCAGCTAGAGGGGTGGCTGATGTATGCCAGGGCAGTGTAGGTTGTGGGCATGGCACACAGGGATGTCTGCCATGTCGACTCTTTGTTTTGCCTTGTACCCAGACACTCAGCCTGCAAGGGCAGTGTGGTTGTACAGGGCCTCTAAGCGTGGCACAATAAGTGCTGCAACCCTTAGAGGCCTTCCCTGGTCACAAGGCCCTGGGTACCTCGGGTCCAATTTACCAGGGGCTGACATGTGGCCAGGGTTTGCCAATTTGGGATTTTTTGGTTTTAGGCAAGGAACATAGGCCCTGGGCACCTGATTGGCAGGAGTCCAGGGCACACTCAGTCAAGTCAAGTCAAAGATAGCTTTATTCGATTTTAGGGTTAAAATCATAAAAGCACAATCAAAAGAACACAGCTAACAGCAAAATCGAATTACATACAGATTATGTACATCATAAAAAGGGGATAACAGACATAAAAACAAACATTAAAAATTAATCCAAAGTTGATCTGCATCGAATTGCAAATTTTAAAAACTTGGATACAGCACTAATAGTTATTTCATCATCTAATAGGAGTAACTTTAGATACGCAGGTCTGCACCGTCTTAGGCCCCAGATCTTAAGGAGGGGAGTCAAATATTTCTTTCTTCCCCAAGCGTAATATTTGCAAAAAAGAACACAATGTTTTGAAGATTGCAAAGCAAGATCATCACAGGGACAATTAGTTAGATTTAAGGACCAATCATTGCTAACTGGAAATGTTATCAACCTATGATAGGTACCAGTTCTCAGACGCGATAGCAACATTCTGTCGTAAGAAGGGTAGTCAGGGGACAAATAAAGCTGCAAGCCAGGACCCTGGACAAGTGCGTTATATTGAATTACAGATGTCTTAGTCCTCTCCTCAAGCCATCTTTTGTTCTCCAGGAAGGCGAGGCAACTTATCTTAAAAGCCTTTCTGGAGATCAAGGATAGCGAGGAGGGATTATCAAAAAAAAAAGCTTGATGCCCCATATTGGTCATAAACTCCTTTACATAGGAGATCCAATGAATGTCTTTCCACCTCTCTAATTTAAGGCAATCACTCAGAATAGTTCTATTAAACACTGTTGCTTCTGAGGTCCATATCTTATGCCATAAGAGTAATGGGTTGATTTTAATGAGATCCGAAATATAGACCAAATCCAATTCCCTATGACATATATATGTAGAGGTCGATTTGGGGACCGCTAACAAATAGCGCAGGAAAGTGTTTTCATTTACTTGGATTTCCTGGGAGTCTGCTATACCCCATATGCCAGATCCGTATAAAGCATTTGATATGCATTTAGACTTATAAATGTCCAATAAAATACGTACAGGCCTGCCTCCTAATTTATTGGCAAACTGTCTGATTGCTCCTAGAGTACGGGCAAAAGCAAGATTCCTAGCCCTAATTGCTGCTTTCCAAGTGCCTTTTTGATTAAAAACAATCCCCAGATATGAGAAAATACTAGTAATTTCTATCTTAGACTTGTCAATAAAAGTCTTACAAGAAAGTTTATTCTTTGGCGAGCAGCACATGGTAAAGGTTTTCCCTATGTTTATTTTTAAACCCCTAGAACTCATAAAGAAAGAAAAGCTGGTTAAAGCCTTTTGAAGGCCCAACTGAGTTCTGGCCATGATAACCGCATCGTCAGCATATAATAAAATGGGAACTGCGGTGCCGTCAATTTGAGGGTAGTCTAACTCTTGTTTAATTAAAAAGTCTGCCACTTCATTTATGTACAAATTAAAAAGAAAAGGTGCCAAAATACAACCCTGTCTGACACCTTTCATAATTGGGAACTTGGCGGTACACTCCCCTTTATTACCGAAACGCACCTTAGCCCCTGCCTCTCTGTATAGTGCTTTGATAAAATTAAGGATGTTTAAGTCTATGCCCAAGCCTATTAAAGTGTCCCATAGTACGTCGTGGTCCAGGCAATCAAATGCTGAGCTAAGGTCAACAAAGGTCATAAAAAGATTACCCTTTTTTGCCATCATGTATTTACCAGTTATTAGGGCCAAATTAAGCCCTTGTTCAACAGTACCTAGGCCAGCCTTAAAACCGTACTGGAACTTGGAAATAACATCGTGTTACTCTGCCCAGGTGTGCAATCTGTTTAAAATTATTCTGCCTGCCACTTTCATCAGTGAATCAAGTAGGGAGATGGGCCTATAACATTTGGGATCGGATCGATCTCCTTTTTTAAAGATGGGCACCACAATGGCTTCCTGCCAGGTCGATGGAAATCCCTTGATGTTAAAACTATTTAGCACGTTAGTCAACAAGGGGGCCCATAAAGAAACAGTATCTTTATATATGTCTGTAGGGACCCCGTCAGGCCCGGGGGCTTTGTTTCTGGCACTTTCCTGTAGGGCCAATTCTACTTCAGAAACAGAGAAGACAATCCCCAAGGGAAATAGAGCGGAGACAGTAGGTTCAATAGCAGCCTGCTGGATTAAAGGTTTAGAGGCTATACAGAGCAAAATATATTTTTTGTAAAGCTCAGTAAAGTGATCCACCCAGATTGATTCTTCTATCGCAGGATCCAACTTATCAGAGTTCCTTTCAGCGAAGAAGGGGGCATTTACTGCTCTCCAAAACGCAATGTTATCTCTCAGGGAGCTTGCCTTTACCAATGCATTCCACGCATTCTCCTTGAGCTCCCGCTTCCGTTTTTTTATCGATATTTTGTAAGCTACCCTGGCAGCTCTAACTTCTAGCATATTTTTGGGTTTTTTCTTTAAAATCTGCTTTAAGTTAGAGTGTGCTTTGGAACAATCCGAGTTGAACCACCCGATGGTTTTTTGGTTGGCCTTGTCTCTTAGTGTTCCTGTTAACTTTTTGGCAATGAATGAAGTGATCTGGTCAAAGGCACGAATAGTCAAATTAGCGTCAGGATGATCCTCTAGGCAAATCCTGACATTTTTATATTGATCCAGTATTAGGTTCTGGAGGAAGTTTGATGGGTCGACCGTCTTCCATTTTATAGTATATCCGTTTTGTCTTGCCAAAGAGATAGCATGGCGGGAGAGATTTTCCGCTACGTTTGGGACAGATCTAGTACCCCTATCAATATCAAGGATTGAGCTAATCGGGAAATGGTCACTCATTGCAGTGTCTAATGTTTTAAACAACAGGACTTTACGGTTGTGAGTAGTACTAACCATAGTAAAATCTATAACAGATTCTAGGCCACGCCCATTAAAGGTAAGTTGGAAATGAACCTGAGGTGTACACAGTTCGTTTGCAAAACCCAAGTCCCATTCAAAGATTAAGCTATTAAACATATTTCCCAACACGGTATGCTCAAAATGTGTACATGGGTCGCCAATTGAGTTGACCATTCCACATATACCAGAGTTGTTATAAGGGCACAAATGGCAATTAAAATCCCCTGTCAGAATGATACAAGCATCATTTTGCTCCGAACCAATTGCGCGGGATATTGAATTATTTAAATCTTCAAATACTCTATTCAAATCTTCCTTTGGGATGTTGTTATATAGATTTATTAAAATAAGTCGGTTTTCACCTGCAATTAAACAGAAGACCTGGTAACAATTATGCCCCTCAGTATTCTGTTGCATTATTGCCAAATTAACCATATTGGAAATGTAGGTACAAAGCCCCCCCCCCCCCGAGTTTCTACCTCTCCTGGACTGGATTGCAGGGGTAAAATATGTACGGTACCCTGCAAGATGAATCTCAACCTGCTCCCAGGACTCCTGCAGACAAATAATGTCATTCTTCTCAATTAGGTCACAAAAAATGGGATCATTTACCTTATTTGCTAGGCCTGCTATATTCCAGGATAGAAAGGCCAGCTCTCCCCTTACGGGGTCTCGGTGACGCTCCTTATCAGGGGAACAATCTGCGCACAAATTTGGTTCCGTCAAGGAGATATTATGTTCAGTGAATACCTCCTCGTCAGAAGAGCTAACCGCAGAAGAATGTGTTTCTACCAAAGGAGGGTTGTGTTCCACAACAGACTGCACAGTGGATGGTCAACTTTCGGGGATAAAAAGGTGTTCGAGGCATATGAGCTGCAGATTGTACACTTAGCATAGGTCGCCATCTGGTGTTGGGCCCGGATGTTTGCAGTTTGTTTTTCTTCTTGGACCGTCTTTGGAAGTCACGAGTTTGGTGACTCCTCCTTCGGTCCGTACTGCGCATGGGCTTCGGCTCCATCCTCAGATTGTTTTTTTCCGCCATCGGGCTCGGATGTGATACTTCGTACTCCGGCTTCGAACTTCTACGGTTCCAGCCTCGACGGAAAATCCTCGATTCTTCGAGTTCCTTCATCATCTTCATCTCTCGAAGCGGCACTTTTTCCATCCCGTACATCGACACCGGCCTTCGGGCCCTCCGCGACTCCGGTCCCGGCCGATGGAAAGGACTCCGTTTAAAAAGTGCCCAAAATGTGGGTCTAAATTTCCCCACACCGACCTCCATCAGGTGTGTAACCTTTGCCTCTCTCCGGAACACGAGGCTCGAGACTGCCCCGCCTGCAAGTCTTTTCGATCGAAGAAAACGATCCGAGATCGAAGGGCTCGACGCACCATGGCGCACTCATCCTCGACAGCTCCACCGGACATCTTCGGAGACGACGCCGAAGCTTCGGGGCAGACACACACCGAACTGGGAGAAGACATCGTCAGCGCTTCCGAGGCCGACGACTCCGACCTGGAGGACGTAACACCAGGACAGCGGGCCGTGAGTACAATGCCCCCTCCCAGCCCCGCACCGAAAACCAAAGAGACTCCGGTTACTCCCTCGCCTGCCGGCCTGGGCAAAACCAAAACCAAAGCCTCGATCACCCCACCTTCGGGCCCGGTGTCGAAGCACTCAAAGTCTCACGGCAGCTCGGGATCGAGCCAGCCGACGCCCGGTGCCGATAAACACCACTCGGCACCGAAGCCTGCAAAATCCAGCTCGACTCCGAAACCACCGGTGCCGAAGCCTGGACACTCGGCGCCGACCAAACACAAACAGAAATCGGTCGGCACCGACGCTCCGGCGCCGAAACAGCATTCGACGCCGAAACACACGGAGACCTCCAAAAAGCAGGGCGTACACAGAACATCGAAACCTCCGGTTCCGAAATCGCCGGTGCCGACAGACGACTCGGCGCCATTGGCTCTGTTTACACCAGACCCTTTACAAAAGACTTTGTCCAGAGATCCAAAGACTGGCCTTTTGACTGTGATTACTAAGAAGCGTCGCCTTGAGGCTCCGGCTCCTCCTCCTCCACCCAAAAAGAGGGACTCAGCTACTTCTCCCCTTAGAGTACCCTCCCCACTGCCACCCCCCCTCCCACCACCACCCCCTCCACCTTTACCTCACTACGATCCGGCCCCATCCCCAGACCCGGATGACGGGGACCCGGACAATGACCCAGGGGACGCCCCAATGGATCCCACTCCACCAGGGACCCCAGATCCATGGGAGGATTATAATAACCCTGATGTACCCAATGTACCTCAAGACGACCTATACCCATCAAGGCCGTCTCCTCCAGAGGACTCTTTAGGGTTTCACCATTTAGTGCAGAGAGCAGCACACTACCATGGGGTGGACATGCACACGGAACCAGTGGAAGAAGACTTCCTACTGGATACATTTGATTTACAAGATCGTTCCACTGCTATTTTACCCATGCTTAAGGGTGTCACCAAGCACGCTACAGAGGTATTCAAAGACCCTGTCAGAGCCAGAGTACTAAACCCTAGAATAGAGAAGAAGTACAAGGCGGCACCCACAGACCCTGCATACATCAAGGGCCCTGCTCCTCTAGATTCCCTAGTTGTCTCCACAGCTAGAAAGCGGGCTAACTCCCAATCCTCAGGAGATGCCCCACCACCAGACAAGGAATCTAAACTTCTGGACGCGTCTGGTAAACGCACCGCCTACCAGGCTGCAAACATGTGGCGCATTGCAAATACACAAGCACTGCTTGCGCGATATGATAGAGCACACTATGATGAATTAGAGGCTCTTATGCAGCACCTTCCAGAGAAATACAAACGCCAAGCTCATGACCTGATACAGGAGGGCAAACTAATCACAAACACCTCCATTAAGTGTGCCCTCGATGCAGCAGACACTGCTTCTAGAGCCATAAACACCAGTGTCCTGCTTCGCCGCCATGCCTGGCTCAGGATATCAGGGTTCAAGCCTGAGGTCCAGACATCAATACTTAATCACACCTTTGACCAGCAAACACTCTTTGGCCCAAAGGTAGACGAAGCGCTCGAAAAAATGAAGAAAGATACAGACACAGCGAAGTCTATGGGAGCGCTCCAGACCCAAGCCTCTAAGCGTTCCTTTCGACGCTCGTCCTTTCGTGGCACAGGTAGAGGCTCCTCCACCGATAATGCCTCTACCTCCTACAAATCCCCTCCTCAAAATACCTTTTCAAAGGGCAACCAAAGAGGTGGTTACAGAGGCAACAACAATAAGGGCAGGGGCAAAACCAACAATACCCGTTCTGCCACCCCACCCGCACAATGACTCCCCTTCGCTCCCCCCAGACCATTCCACTCCGGTCGGGGGCAGACTACAAGATTTTATCCACGTATGGGAGTCCATAACATCGGACAAATGGGTGACCCAAATCATTCGGTCAGGGTACTGCCTCGAGCTAACATCTACCCCACCCAATATCCCACCAAGGCACCGTCCAATGTCCCAAGAGCATTCCACACTGCTCAAACAAGAGGTACTCTCGCTCCTCCAGAAACACGCCATAGAGCAGGTACCCGACAATCAACGAAATCTAGGGGTCTACTCCCTATATTTCTTAATCCCAAAGAAAGACGAGACCCTCAGACCCATTCTGGATCTCCGGCCTCTAAATGCCTACATACATTCAGACCACTTTCACATGGTCACCTTACAACAAGTCCTCCCACTCCTCTGCCAGGGAGACTTTCTCACAACACTGGATCTGAAAGACGCGTACTTTCACATTCCAATACACCCCTCTCACAGAAAATACCTCAGGTTCGTGGTGGACGGGCAACATTACCAATTCAAGGTTCTCCCCTTCGGGGTCACCACTGCACCACGGGTGTTTACCAAATGCCTAGCAGTAGTAGCAGCACACCTCAGACGTCAACATGTTCACGTCTTCCCTTACTTAGACGACTGGCTCATAAAAGCCGCGTCCTACCACCAATGCGTGCAACATACAAACAGCACCATCCAACTGCTTCATCAGCTAGGCTTCACGGTGAACTACCAAAAGTCCCACCTCATACCATCTCACACAAAGCAATATCTCGGGGCCACCATAGACACCTCAAAAGGTATTGCCTATCCAAACTCAGCCAGAATCACAAGCATTCTAGCCTTACGCAAAATATTCCTTCCTCAACACTCTCTACCAGCAAGAGTGTTTATGAAGCTCATAGGGATGATGGCGTCTTGCATCTTCATAGTGCCCCATGCAAGACTCCACATGCGTCCACTTCAGGAGTGCCTAGCACAACAGTGGAACCAGGCCCAGGGTCAGCTGACGGATCTGGTGTTGGTGGACGGCCGCACACATCACTCTCTGCAGTGGTGGAACACCACAAACCTTTCCAAGGGACGGCCGTTCCTGGACCCGGTTCCCCAAGTGACTCTAACAGCGGACGCATCGCTCTCCGGCTGGGGAGCGCACCTCTTACACCTCACAATGCAAGGTCTATGGACGCCACAGCAAAAAACGCTCCACATCAACCATCTGGAGCTTTTGGCGATCTTTCTAGCCCTAAAATCTTTCCAAAAGCAGATTTCAGGCAAAGCAGTCCTCATTCGCACAGACAACATGACTGCGATGTATTATATACAGAAACAGGGGGGGACACACTCTCCCCAGCTCTCCCGCTTAGCCCAGAGCATATGGAGATGGGCAATTCCCCAAAACATTTTTCTCCTGGCACAACATGTTCCAGGCGTACAAAACACCATAGCAGATCTGCTCAGCAGACAGACTCAACAACTACACGAATGGGAACTGCATCCACAAGTTCTTCACCCATTCTTCCGACAGTGGGGGCATCCTCAAATAGACCTCTTCGCCACCCACGAAAACAAAAAATGCCCAAGCTTCGCCGCCAGATACCCACACCCATTGTCCAAGGGCAATGCGATATGGATGAACTGGTCAGGCAGATTTGCATACGCCTTTCCACCTCTCCCACTAATTCCATTAGTGGTCAGGAAACTACAACAGCACTCCCTCACACTCATTCTGGTAGCTCCGACGTGGGCCAGACAGCCGTGGTACACCACGCTACTACAACTATCAGTGGTACCACATCAAAAACTGCACCTTTCCCCATGCCTCCTAACCCAGAACCATGGAGAAATCAGGCACCCGGACCCAGCTCAGCTCAACCTGGCGATCTGGCTCCTGAAATCTTAGAATTCGGGTACCTTAACCTTCCCCCTGATTGCATGAACATCATCATGGAAGCCAGACGTCCTACCACTAGAGCATGCTATGCCGCAAAGTGGAAAAGATTTGTAATGTACTGCCGTAACAATACAATCAACCCTCTAGATGCATCCATACAACACATCATATGCTATCTGCTCCATCTTCACAGGTGTAACCTGGCGTATTCATCCATACGCCTACACCTAGCAGCGATCGCTGCCTATCTACAAAACAGACAGCATTTGTCACTCTTCAGAGTGCCCGCTATTAAAGCCTTCATGGAAGGCCTCAAACGAGTAATTCCTCCCAGGGCACCACCCTCCCCTGTATGGAATCTAAATTTGGTCCTTACACGACTAATGGGTCCGCCCTTCGAACCAATGCACAAATGTGAGCTACAATTTCTCACCTGGAAAACAGCTTTCCTTGTAGCTATCACTTCCCTTAGAAGGGTTGGTGAAATACAAGCGTTCACCATACAGGAACCTTACATACAAATGCATCACAGCAAGGTCATACTTCGAACTAATCCGAAGTTCCTGCCCAAAGTCATTACCCCCTTCCACCTCAATCAATCAGTGGAATTACCTGTCTTCTTTTCGCAACCCCAATCTGTTGCGGAAAGGGCCTTACACACACTAGATGTGAAAAGAGCGTTGCTATATTACATACAAAGAACGCAACCCTTCAGGAAGACCAAACAGTTGTTCGTTTCCTTTTCTCCACCACATAAAGGCAACCCCATCTCAAAATCAGGGATAGCTAGGTGGATTGTAAAATGCATACAAATTTGCTATCAGAAGGCAAAGAGAACATTATCTGTTCCCCCTAAAGCCCACTCTACAAGAAAGTTAGGGGCTTCTATGGCTTTTCTAGGGAATATACCCTTAGATGACATATGCAAGGCAGCCACATGGTCTACACCGCACACATTCACAAAACACTACTGTGTAGATGTGCATTCCCAGCAGCAAGCTAGGGTGGGCCAGGCTGTACTAAAAACACTCTTTCAAACAGCTGCAACGGATACCGGTGGTCGCCGCTAAGGTTGGGTACTGCTATATAATCTATGCTAAGTGTACAATCTGCAGCTCATATGCCTCGAACGGAATATGCTACTTACCAGTATGCATCTGTTCTTGGCATGTAGAGCTGCAGAGTTGTACACGCCCACCCGCCTCCCCGGCTACCTGTATCCGTTCCAGTCCATCTTATTTAGATACAACACACATGGGTTTCTCACTGTTATTACTACGCTCCATCATTTCCCTGTTGGCGAAAAACAATCTGAGGATGGAGCCGAAGCCCATGCGCAGTACGGACCGAAGGAGGAGTCACCAAACTCGTGACTTCCAAAGACGGTCCAAGAAGAAAAACAAACTGCAAACATCCGGGCCCAACACCAGATGGCGACCTATGCTAAGTGTACAACTCTGCAGCTCTACATGCCAAGAACAGATGCATACTGGTAAGTAGCATATTCCTTTTATACCAAGACCAGGATGTGTAGTTGTTTCAGACTCTTGTTTATCAAATTCATCCAATGAAGCTTTGGATGTTATTAGGGGATCTAACAAGTTTTTTATCCTACCTTCATTAACGTCTCTTTGGGGGTCATTTAACGGGTAATTTAAACTTTTGTACGTGGTAGTGAAACTAAAACAATGGGGAGGGAAACTAGGTCCGCTCCGGTGGAGTCAATCCACCGTCTCTAAACTACTATAGCGATTTGAGCTTGGTAAACCTCTCCAATTGTCACTATATATTAAGTTTCTGTTAATTTGCCTTCCCCAGTCCCTTGTGGCCGTTCTTCTATCACGGGATTTTACAGTGACCCATTTAAGATCATTGGGTAAATAGGGGTGAGATCTAGGAGGGTAAAAGAAAGATAGTCGCTTAGTTTCAATGTTCTCATTTGTAAACTGATTCCCCCCAGAGCAGATGTGATCAACCGTTTCCGGGTCCTCAAAATTGACCAGGACACAATCACCCTGTGTTGTTTTTCTTTCTGCCCCCACCCAGGAAACCCTGCGGACCATTAAGATCTTACTCGTCCTGTTCGGAGGGAGTGTTCGGTTTGTATTAAGCCAATATTGGACCTTATTTTTCAAAGATCCGAAGGGTTCTTCTTTGTCCTCTTTCAATTCGGGGACCCCCGTTAGAATCACCAAGTAAGGAGATGCTTCTGGTGGCAAATCTATAACTAAATTTCCCGGTTTAAGACCCCTATTAGAGTCTATCTGTGTGTTTGGCCCTTGACCATTATTTCCAAGAGAATGGTTAATTTTTTCTATTACACAATTCTCTGTGTTAGCAGGTACCAAACTATTTGCTTTTGTGGGGTGGGTTAACGATTTAGCTGTTGGAGGACCCACTAGTGAATTTTTTGTGTTTTTTAGTACCTCATCCACAACCTTTAGTGGCTCAATGTTAGTCGATGTCTTTGATGAAGCAGCCACATCTATTAACTGCATCTCAATCTTCTTCAGTCTAATTTCTAACGGGGTAAGATATATTTTAAAAAGCTCCCTTATATGTTCAATTAACTTATAGTCGGCCTTTAAAGGCTCTGGATTTATAGACGTCGGGGAAGAAATAACAACACTCGACAAATCCAATGGCGGGCTATCCGCATTAGGACAATTTTGAATAGGGGCATCTTCTAACTGTTGTTCAGTTCGTTCTATCCTTCTAGTGATAAGTTCACCTAACCCTTTGTCCCCAGTAGCAATGGTTTTTTATGGCTTACTGAACTTACTTATTTTGGGTTCATTTTTCTTATACTTTCTCTTGGGATATTTTGTCGTCTTTGGTATTGCACCCTCTTTCACTCTCATCGGCTGACTATTGATTGAGTCTTGCGATCGTGGTTCTAATACCAGAGGGCTCCGATGGAAGAATCGGGGACCTCTCTAGTTGCGAGGAGGATATGCATTCCGTCATTGAAAAAGACAAATCTACTACATTAGGGATACTATGTATGTCCACGTGTGCTAAGGCAAGGGGTGCTTTGTTACTTGTGTTGTCGGGAGTTTTAGCTGTCGCAAAAAGGCCCATGGAGGAGCGCTTAGCTAATAATAGGTCTTGTGACACTCTTCGTTCCATAAGAGCAATTCCTTGGTCAATAACAGAATTCGCTCTTACAATGAAGTTATCTAATGGGCCAGTAATATTATTAACATCCTTGGTCACCTTGCTCCTACTCCCTCGTGTGTTCGCCATGGATGATAACGTATAATTACCACAACTGTTAATCGGCCGATATTTACAAGGCAGCGACAACGTCCAATACCCAGAGTTTCAGATGTTAGCAGGGGGGCCCGGTCCGGTCTTACTCGGTCTGGAACGGGCTAGAACGGGCCCGCCCTTGGCCCGGGCTTCGCCCGGCGCACGACCAGCGCCGTGTCCCGCGCCGCGTCACTGATCACTGATTATATATGCGGTGATCCGCTAAGAGGGGAGTGTCCGGGAAGAGGCCGCAGCTGTAGCTGGTTTCCCAGCCGCGGAGCCTCGCAGTCCCTCACGCCCAGGTCAAGCACAGAGTTCACGAGCAAAGTTCCTCAGGCACGAACGGCTCCCGCGAAGCGGGGGCCGTGAGTCGTCCTTTTAAAGCCAGGCAGGGGGAGTGTCCGGGAAGAGGCCGCAGCTGTAGCTGGTTTCCCAGCCGCGGAGCCTCGCAGTCCCTCACGCCCAGGTCAAGCACAGAGTTCACGAGCAAAGTTCCACAGGCACGAACGGCTCCCGCGAAGCGGGGGCCGTGAGTCGTCCTTTTAAAGCCAGGCAGGGGGAGTGTCCGGGAAGAGGCCGCAGCTGTAGCTGGTTTCCCAGCCGCGGAGCCTCGCAGTCCCTCACGCCCAGGTCAAGCACAGGGTTCACGAGCAAAGTTCCTCAGGCACGAACGGCGCCCGCGAAGCGGGGGCCGTGAGTCGTCCTTTTAAAGCCAGGCAGGGGGAGTGTCCGGGAAGAGGCCGCAGCTGTAGCTGGTTTCCCAGCCGCGGAGCCTCGCAGTCCCTCACGCCCAGGTCAAGCACAGAGTTCACGAGTAAAGTTCCTCAGGCACGAACGGCACCCGCACACTCAAAGTACATTCAGTAATTCAGCAAAAAGTGGGGGCATACCATGCAAGAAAGATGGCACTTTCTCACAGTACAGTTTTTTCTTTTCTCTGAGTCATTATGGTTTGTTCCAAGTAGAGCATCTTTTGTATGCTTGGTAAGCAGTTACATATATACATGCTGAACTGGGATCGCTCTGCTTGTGAAGTAAAGATCCTCATTAGGGATCTTATATTTACGACTCTGTCAAGTGTTAATTGATCTGTCTTAACATATAATAAATTCATATAATTCAGTATCCCTTATAGGGACATTTTGATGATTGAAACTCCATGAAGTCTCTGTCTATGGCTTGCATATTGTAAGAGAGGTGATTTAAAATAATCCTCTTATTTCTTTTGTTAATGTGCGACAGTGTCCCTTATATTTGTATTTATATGTTATATAGGGTTATTGTAATCTTGCTGTCCTTTAATATAATGATCTGATGATGAGATTGTACAGCACAGAGTGCTTGTCCTAAACAAATAAATAATAATAAATTAATAAAATGTTTTTGCCTCTTGTGTCCTTGGAAAGGTCGTTTTTGTTAGATTGGGTAGATGGGGACCAAGACGTTAACATTTTGTGAGCATTAGGACACTTTGTTTTTGCTCTTAAGGTTCTGTTTTATAGCCATTACAGTTTGGTGGCTGTTCTACACATTCATGTAGACATTTGTTGGTTTATAAATGTTCTTTGAACAATATTCTTTTGCTTTTCTGTGATTATGTCAGGTTGTTTTGGGTCTCCAAGAAGACATAACCTGCAGGCCTATTCTATATGATGCTTCGCTTTATTACTCCAGATGTTTCTTCTTTTCTGGAGGAAATTTCCCTCTGTGTACCTTTTCTTCTCAAATTCAAATTTATTTATTATGTTTTGGCTCTCAAGAGGGCCACATAAACATATACAATACACAGCAACAAATACACAGAAAATACAAAAATTTAAAAACAAAATTCAATCCGCAATAGCTATACATCAGAAAATCAATCTAACAAGGCCGGACAGACAAAATATCACCAGGGATATTAATAGATAGCTAAAAATCCTTTAAAAAAGTTAAAAATATAAGAACAGAACATTTCGTTCGGAGGACAATAAAGTGCATGAAGGAAATCCTTTAAAGTGACAATGCTAAGGCGGATACAAATTACTTTTAGCCATCGATTGCGCAAATTACGTAACATAGGACAAATCAATAATACATGCATACAGTCCTGGGTGTTCAGTTTACATAAATTGCACAAAGCAGAAGTGCCATGCCATTTAGATAACAGTAGATTAAGTGGAATTAAATCATAGCGTAACAAAAACCAAAACCTACGTATCCCATGCGGTAGATTCCATAGGGCATAGGGTTGTGGCTGTTTCAACCTATAGGAGGAGATGAGAGGTTCCACATTCCTTTTATCACCAACTGATTTTTTATCGGAGAGGAAACAAAACTCCCACGAAGCCTCCTTGAGGACACGTTTTAACTGCGTGGAGGAGTAGGAGAATAGAACACTTTCATCAAGTTTCAGTATCTTTACAGCCCTTCTAAAGTTGCTTACGAGTTTAGAGAACTCTTTAAAATTGCCCAAAAGTTCATTTTTGAGGAGAACTCGCAGGGTGCCATCTCCCGCTCTAGCCAAACTGGCCACCCATCTTATTAGGGCGCATAGACCCTGAACCCAGGAACTCCTGAGTCCAAAGTCAAGCCTACAGGCGGCTAGTGGGCAAGCATTGTTTAGAGTCGAGAGGGATCTTTCTATAAAGATGTTAGTATACGTTTGTACTTAAGTAGATTAGGTGTTTGCCTCATAACTTCTACTTTTATAGTAGACCTTTATTCCTATATTAAAGGATCTTCTAGGTGACGACTATTTTTCATCATTCCAGTAACTCTAATTGTTTGTAGTTAGGGTTCACACTTTGCGGAGTGTTGTGTATAGATGAGATATACATACATGATCAGTCATCTTCTTTTTATTATAGAACCCTTTAAATTTTTTGTTTTAGATATGGGAGACCCTTTCTGGATCATCTGTGTTGATGGGTCTCTATTCATATAGTAGGGCCACGTACTAACCTTGATTTTTGCTAGGCTATCGAAGTTTCTTTTTTATACTTACTAACTTATTCAACTTTATTATACTATTATTTGATGGCGGTATCTTTGGCAATTTGCATTACACTGACTTTTTGGATGGCTGTTGCCTTCCTACGTGGGTTAATGCCCACTATGGTTTCCATACTGTTATGTCCGTATTGTGTGACTGCTTAATTTTATATCTACGAGCTATACGTTTTTACCTTGGTAATACATAGGCAGTTGTTTATTTGACTCCTTTGTCAGTTTATATTCTGGGGACATCCTAGAGGTATTTGTATTATCTCTAGTTGATTTTCCTAGTGATGGGACTGGTTCTATGCCAATAGTTGCTATTGTTGTTTGCGACTCTTTTTAACAGAGCATTCGATATGCTTTCCCACGGGTGATGGACTTTTCTCTCTGGTTACAGACTAGGTCTGGCTCGTAAAGAACTCTATATGGCAAAGAGGTATTGCTCAATGGCATGACCTGCTGCTCTGTGTTTCACAAGATTCAAACACGTAGTTTAAGTCTTGATATGGGAGCAAATAGCTTTTTATTTATAGGGTCATTTGGCAAAAAATTGGCCGACTGTCTCGGGTAAAGTTATCCCCATGCTTTCAATGTCTTTATGACTTTTCTTACTGTGATCCTTTCCGTAGTGCTTATGTTGGGAGCATGCCTCGGTTTGGATCCCTTTAAGGGTTCAAATAGTTTTCCATTTATAGTGTTAGTTGGCTTCTACCACAGTTTGTATTGCTAACATGGAAAATGCTATTCCCATGCTTTTTAATGTCTTATGACTGGACTTATCTGTGGTTCCTTCCACAGGTTTTTAATTTGTAGAGTATGTTATTGCTCACCTACATTACTATGAAAGTCAAGTCTTTTGCTCTTGTTCTAGGCCAGTTATGTTCTAGTTAGAGACTTTTTATTGCTCTCAGTTCGCAGACCCTCATCCGGGGATGGTATGCTTTGGTGTTTGATTCTAAAGTAAGGAATCTGCCGCTAGATGTCTCTATCAGATAAACAAGTTACTTATCTTCGGTAACGCATTATCTGGTAGAGACAGGATCTAGCTCGGATCCTTTAACAACACTCCCATCCTCCCTGCTCTGCGAGCGGAGTCCTCTTTGGTCTTTGTAATTTTGTTACGGAAATTCATATACTGAATTAGCAATTCAGTGACACAATTGTGTCTTTTATTTTAGCTCACTGTTTAAATAGGCATATTTTATATCTGGCACCACGTTTTGAGTGCGGAAAATAGTCACGGAGGAAACTGACGTCCGGGAGGGAGTTATTTAGACTCCTTGGGCGACATATCGGGTAGATGACGTCGTTACAGAGTTGCACAACACCCTCTTCCGAAGTGCTATGGAAAAAGTTCTGGGTCCAGTCTTGCACCATGGCGAGGATTCTAATGTGAGGAATCGGCAGTTAGATCCTTTCTCTAACAGAGGTAATTAACTTGTTCATCTGAGGCCCTGCGGAGGTGAGAGAGAGTGGTTATTCAATGGTGTTGTAAAGTACATACTCAAAATATTTTTTTTAAAAGCTCACAGGACCACTATGCATGGCTGAAGGTAGCCTTTAGTTGGTTTAGTATGTATAGGAGCTCAGTGTGGTGTTTCAATGCTAGCTGCGTACACAAAGCTTGTGCTCGGGTGATGTGGTCAATAGAGGGGCACTGGTCACATGCTTTGCAAATACCCTTGCCCTGCACACACCGTATACACCCAGAGGCTTTGCAGAGCAGCTTCTGTGGAGACATTTCAGGTTGCAGACCTTGAATTGGTATTTCCTAGCCAAAATCCACGCCATGCTGCTTTCAGTGGTATGGGGTGGATAGAAGAAGGGTACTATCTGGGCTGCAGCCACTGACTGATGCTGAATCGAATCTCAAATTATTCATCAGACTGAATTAATTGTCCAACAGATTATGGCTCCTTGCCATTGATGACATCACGCGTCCTGGAGATCTAGAATTAATGGCCTACTCGTCCCTCCAATTCAAATCCACAGGGGAACGCGCCAGGGGTGTCCTTTGTCGCCCCTGCTCTTTGACCTGACAATAGAACCCCTGGCAATTACAATACGCCAGTCAATGGCGGTTAGGGGCATCCCATTTGCGGGGATTGAACAGAAGGCTGCTCTCTTGGTGGATGACCTGCTACTGACGCGTGCCGACCCTCAGAGTTCTTTTCCCGCCCCACAAGAACGGTCCTGAAGATATGGGACAAGGTAGCGATCAGTCATGGGCTTACCTTATTCCCCTCCCCTAAAACACCCCTGTACCTCAACCCCAGTTTACCCCCGTCCCTACAACGTAACTCTTTTCAAGCTTGAGTGGCCGATAGCTGATCTCTTCGTGGGAGAGACTTAAAACATTTGACCAATATAGACAAGACTATCATCTTCCCCCCCGGGCACACTTTCAGTATTATCAAATTAAGCACTGGTTACATACTATTGAAAATACACTGGGAGCCACGCACCCACTGACCCTTTTGAATTGTTAGTACGATCATTCGATGGTTTGCTGGGCCTGATTTCCGGAACATACATGGTCCTGCAATACTCTCGCCCTCTGCCTCGCCACCCTTATCAACAGAAGTGGCATTTAGACATTACAGAAGATGCACCCCCTGAGCACTGGGACCAGCTATGGAGAGACATCCCTAACACCTTTAAAATTATCGCACAACAAAAGTCTGCCTACAAAGTGATGACACGTTGGTATTTGACCCCCCTTCGTCTCAAGACAATGTTCCCCACTTCCAACGCACTGTGTTGGCGATGTAGGGCAGACACGGGTTGTTTATTCACATATGGTGGTCCTGCCCACTCCTGATGATCTTTTGGAAAGAGGTCCTGAGCCACATCCAGGATGTAATAGGGTTTCCCATTCCTAACACTCCTGGGGTGGTGGTTCTGGGACTTCGACCTCAGTCTGTCAAGGCCATGACCCACTCAGACTTGCGTTTGATAATTCATATGTTAGGATCAGCAAAACAGACCATCGCGCTCCACTGGAAAAAGCCCTCAACCCAGCCGTCTTCAGTGTGGCTCACCTGCCTCTGGCATGTAATGGCGATGGAGCGTCTCTCCAGCCGCCTTGTACATGCTGATGCCAAATTCACACGTATCTGGCAACCCCTGGTGCAACATCTATCTAAAGTAGAACACGCTTGCTCCGCTCCCCCGTCTACGGGTTCTTCAGCTGTTTGAAGATGCTTTGCTCCCAAGAGGGGAGGGCTTTTTTAGAATTAGGCGGAACAGATAGAAGATTCACTACACTCTCGCTACCCTCTCTCCTTTTCTCTGCCTCCATACGGTGTAGGATACCTCCTGGGGCCAGTGTTGGGGGAACATCTCCAAATACAGCATTGTAAGAATTGTTCCCTCTCACTCTTCCTCCCCCCGGGACTCCCCCATTCCCTTTTCTGTTCCCGCCTCTTCAGTTCTTGCTCCTATTCTTTCCTTCTTTTTGTAGTAATACGTTCCTTTTTATAGAGCTGCCGTACAAGGAGAATAAAATGTGTTATTATCTATGTTACTGCACCATCAATGGCTTGACTCCTTTTTTTACAGATAATGTTCATACGTGTTAGCCGGCGAGCCTGGACGGAGCTTAGCGGTTCTTAAACCTGATGGATAAGCATTTCTGATGCAACATAGACTGAAATATTTGTACTCTTCTTGCTTGACACTTATATTATCACTGTAGACGTTCTATAACATTGTTTTATTGTAAAATGAATAAAAGAGACTTCAAACAAAGATGGTTTAGGATGTGTATGTGTGTAGTCATGAGGGTGGGTGTATGATTATAGTTTGTGATAGAATGTATTATGAAATTGTGTGTGAGATTTATATGTGCTGGAGTGTGTTATGTCCTTAGGCCACACCTGTCCTGAACAGGCCCCAACGGGCAACTGCCCTTGTCCTCTCCACACTTAACCTTGATCCTTGGGCTGACATGCCTTAAGCCTAAATATCCCTGGGTCAGGTGAATTTTGGCCATGGGAACTCTATCTAAATGGTCATTCTGACCATGAGCGGCTGATAGGATGTCCATACTTCCAACCTGCCCAGCCCCCGGGGGGCAAGGGAGCAGAAAGCCCAGTAGACACCAGGGAGATTTTCTTTTTTCTATTGCTTATGAGGTTGGGGTGAGCTGGTTGCTCTCCCCCCCCCCCCCCCCAGCCCCCCAAATGTATTTCTCCTCAGTGTCTAATGGCCTTTCTGTCCCCTAGGGGCATATTTAGGTAAATGCCTACCCTTTTTTGGTCATTTTTTGGTCACGCCTGAGCCAGCGCATGCGCTGCTCTGGCGAGAATTTTAGCTAGTAGGCTTCAAAAAGCCGACCACAGCTTTTTGTGTGGCCTAGAGCGTGCGGTTACGCGCACAGTTACGTGTGCGCCATCTGGCATTCCTCGCATCACTCGCGGGCACCCTTACAGTGCGCGATCAGGCGCCATCTGGCTTTCCTCTCGCTTGCTTTCCCAAGCGCCTCGCTCCGCCCCTCCCCCACCACAGAGTGCGTCTCGCGGCCGCGCGTCTTGTTTTACTTTGCATCTTGTTTAAAGCGCTTATGTTCCTTAAAAAAACAATGCTGCTTTTGTAAACAGTTTTTCTCTTAATCCACTTCACCTCTACCTGCTACCGCCCGAGGTCGTCGGACACATTTCCCCCTTTGCAAACTATTTACCTCCTCCTTTGAGGTATTGGTAAGTAATCATGCATTTGCAACGCAGCATCTCTGCCTAGCAATGAGGAGGTCATTCCCCTTTCGTGCCTCCTCCTTATTTACAGTCTGCAATGAATCAGAAAAGCCGTTAGTGAGTCAGAAGGGTGTTTCCACCTCGCAAAATGCTTTTAGTACATTGTACATAAGTTTTGCGTTTGCTAACCCTGGGATTTAGTTTCGCAGGCTTGCAAGCGCCAAAATGTTTTGTACATAGGCCCACTGTCCTTAACGACTGCACAATTGTTGGTTATATAAGTTGAAAATGTTCCCACTGGGCCTGTAGGCGTCCTTTCCGATGCCTGCTGGAATGCAACAGCAGAATCCAGGTACCTGTTGTGTTAGGATAGCGACCTGTGTGTGGTTTCATACCTGTTCTCAGCCTGTAAACATACTGAGGTTTTAAAACGTCAGTAGTCTAATGTGCTTACGAATGTACAGACTGCAGGTGCATTTTTAACTAAATCCTCTCCGTAGAACGCCCACCTCCCTCTGTAAAGGGGTCTTTAACTCCTACCCTGTTTTGACTCATAAAAGTGGCCTCATCCTAACAATTGCGCCATCTGCCATCCAATTCAGAACCAATCACTGGAGCAGAAGCGTCAGTTCTCCATTAAAAGGACTCCTTAACTGAATAGTTTTGGACAATGTGACTGGCTACTCTACAACGCTTACTCATTCATAGTTTGCGTTGCATTTGCCCCATCCCCCTCTGCTCCCAATCACCCGCTCACAACAGGGCAGGATTGGTAATATGCCCACCGTCTGTGTTACTACAGGCCCTGTCTCCTTGTTCTTCTGTCTGTAACCTCAGGGCCTGGTCGAGCTTTCATCTGTTCCATAACTGATAAAGAACCCAATGACTTGGAGTCCTGGAGTTACTGCGCTGCAAACTGTTTTCCTGCTGTTACCCGGCCAGGATTCCCAAAGGTTTGTATTCTTGAAACTCTGCTGTTGCCACAGATTGTAGGAAACCCAAAATGCCAGGCATACGTAGCGGACCCATATAGGAGTACATTTCTCTCTTTGTGCCCTTTACTTTTGTGATTCGGGAACATAATAAATAACTTTACCGCTTACAGTACCCTGACTGACAATGACGCGTGGAGTTCCGATGAGGAGAGCCAGGGTATTGGAGCCCTGTGCAATCTGAAGGGATGTAACACATCTATTTTTTTTTTTTTTTTGTTTAAATCGTTTTTATTAACCTTTTCTGTTGTTGTTTGTTTTGCACAAGGATCAGTAAAACATTACAGTCAAAGCAGCACTCATGTAGTAACGGGAAAGAAAGGGGGGGGGGGAGAGAGAATTAATTGCCAGCAGTAAGGTACACTTAGGCAAGCAATGACATGACAATGCAAATTCCGGGTGTGTTAATACAACCAAGCTTATGGCAATCTCTCGAGAAAGGACAAAGCGGTGCTGCTAATTTTATACATCAGATGGTACGTGAGTAGTACAGGAACAGTGCAGTTCAAACATAACCTGGGACATAGGGTACAACAAAATGAGGACAACAAAAGGGAAGGAAGGGTTGGGAAGAGTCGCGTAAGACCTGCCGCCATATCTAAGGGATGTAACACATTTTTATGGAGGATTTATCAGGGAACGGGTGTGTCTGATAGACTTGACACAAGCTGTATTACTAGGAGAAACGGTTGCTTTATTTCATAAACGTTAGTCGCCGCCTGACAGCACCTTGAACCTTTTTGCTCCTGGGTTTGCCAATATTCCAAAAATAGCCACACAAATGTCCTTGCTGATGAAACGTCTTGCTTTTGACCTGCACACCTGCCTCAGACACACCGCCATTTTAATCTGTAATTGTGTGTGTATGAACGAGTCATTTTGACAATGCTTCCCGTGTTCAGTCTGATGCCTGTTGTGGCTGCGCAGTTCATTACAGACAGACAGACAGTCAGATGCATTGGTGCTTCACCGGTGATCGCCAGCACCGCAAGGCTGCCACGGCCCTCCATGGAAGCCGTGGCCAGTCGCCCTCAGATGTGTGTGGGGTTTCTTAGGGCCCCCTTATGTTTGGTGATAGGTACCTTAAACCTTCTAATCCGTTAAAGCGGGACCCCCTTGCATCGGCATGGACGTCTTCGAGTGGTCTCCCTCAGTCTGGCTGTGTATTCTTTAATCTTGAACTGACTGAAGCTTGAAGGCTTCGGAGGAGGGAATTTTCAGATCCAAACTTCACTTCCCGTTGACATTTTACTTCCCCCTTCTTCGACTTGCCCCTCCCCAACTCCTATAGCCGGAATCTATAGCCATCTGCTGTATTTTTTTTATTTAAATAAATTGTGTTGTAAGGTAAATTGTGCTATCAGCCCCATATCAGTTCAACAATTACATTAAACAAGCATTGGCATAGCCAATAGGTCTCGCCTTTGGGACCTTATAAGTGTTTAGTTATCCAGCACAATATCCTTGGTGCAACAACATCAACTGTTGCATGGCTAAACACTTCTAAGGTCCCAAAGGCAAGACCTATGCCACTGCTTGTTTCTCTATTGTCCAGTGGCCTTTCTGTCCATGGGGGCAAATTTTCGGTAAACATACTCAATCCACCTCCAGGAGGGGCGAAACACTGATTCACCTATTCTGAGATGAGAGCACGGCATGATGCCTGAGTGAGCTGCTCCCACACTTTTTTCTTTTTGAGCAAAAAAAAAAAAGGTGGGCACTTGGGGGCGGATCTTCCAGTCAATGCACAGTGTTCCCACCCCAGAATAGGTGCATAAGTCTTTCTGCCCCCTCCCAGGAGTGGCTTGAGGGTGTTTACCCAAAATCTGCCCCGGGGGACAGAAAGGCCACTAGACACCAGGGGGAAAATTAGTCCCCCAAAATTTTAAATGGAGGCATTTTGCTCACCTAGGCATCGTGCTGTGCTCCCACCCCAAAATCTGCTAACAGGGTTGATGGAAGATATTTACACAAAGTTATCCCCTGGGTGACAAATAGGCCCCTAGACACCAGGGATTTCAATATGGCACCAAAAGAAACCAGAGGTTAACGTGACCTACTCAGATATTGAGACAATATGCCAACCCCAAAATGGGCCATAACGTTTTTCTGCCCCTATGGGAGCTTCAGCATTCCCACCTTTCTGGCAAGAGGGAACATTTTGATTATTTTTTAATGTATTTTTAGAATACATATGGTTAGCAGAGTGGGGCTAAATCCCAATATCGTCCCACCTCTATTGCATGTTCGGGCCAGATGCCACCTGGGGAAAAGTACCAAACCCAGACACCTGGGGCAGTCCAAGATGGTGTGTGGATCCTAAGACATGTCCTTACCCACAATGCTCTGCAAATCTCAAACTTGGACTTAAAGCACACATTTTTCTTGCATTTCTGTGATGTAAATTTCCAAAATTAACAGGGATATAGAAAAGTCAATGACAGTCCGCACTAGACTCCCTTTAATCTTGTTTTGATGTGTGCCTGTCGATGCGCACTAGCCTCATCTTCAGAAGTAGGGTAGCATTTTTATCGGGACAAGTGTGGGAATGCTGGGTGGTAAATATTTTATGAATTACTGGTGATTCAGGTAGTGTATGTCACAGAAATGCAAGGAGAATGCATAATTTTAGGCAAAGTTTGAGGTGTGCAAACCATTGTGAGTTAGAAAACTTTGAGGGATGCATGCGGGGCACCACGATCCACAGCTAGGCACAATTTTAAAAAAGGGTAGTTTTCAGTGGAAAATGTTATGTGCCCATGTTGTGTGTTGGGCCCTTTTTATCGTGGGTTCTAGACTTACCACACAAGTGTGATACCATTTTTATCGGTGAACACAGAATGGTAAACCAACTGTTACTACCAATTGTAATTCTGTACATTTGTACCTTCCAAGTAAGCCAGTGTGTAAGAAAGAAGACATTGTGAGCAATGCCCTCTAACTCACATGCTTGTATGGTTCCCCAGCAATTGAGAGATGTGCAAATAATCAATGCTCCGTAACTCCTTATGTGCCTATTTCAGAAATACATACATTTTCTTGCTACTTATTTTCCACTCTTTATATTTTACCACATAAATTGCTCATACCTGGTACACAATAAAAACCATTGTAAGGTGCAGCTCAGTTATTGGCACCTCGATTTCTTGGAAAACCTACAGACCCTGCATATCTCCACAACCAGAAGGGTCTATTGGACGCAGTGGTATATTGCTTTTCTAAATCGGCCATTGTGACAAAAAGTACAAATTAAAACATTGTTACAAATGGACATTTTTCCTACTCATTTTCAATATTTTTTATTTAAACAGTTAGTTTTTGAGGGAAAATCCATGCGGGATCTGCACAAAGGACCTCTTCACTACTTTTCAGAAATCTATAGCTCTCCAAAATCAAACATAGGTTTCACAGTGGTTTCCACCACAAAGTGTAAATAAGTTGAAAGCGCATAAATTAGGAAAAATTGGCTACCTCTTTGAAAAATGCCAAAACTGTGATTTAAAAAAATCGTTTTTTAAATTAAGCGCTGCATGTTCCTGAAAGCTAGGAAGATGGTGAGTTTAGTGCAGCAAACTTTCAGTTTAAGCCATTTTTGGGACAAAAACAAACACTTTTTTTTCCAAAGCTGTTTTTTAGGTCTTGCCTGAGCCAGCGCATGCGAGACATTTAGGAGTGGAGCTTTCAAAGTGCTGCCACAGGCTTTTGGTGGTCTAGCGCTTGCGTTCACGCGCGCAGCCGCCATCTGTCTTTAATTGTGAACACTTTCACGGGCTGCGCGGCCGTGTCACTTTCACGGCCGCGCGGCCAATGCTTGTTGATTGAAAACAGCTGAGCGTTTGCCACTCTTATAGAAGGATGTCTCGAGGGACAAAGGCTTTAATGAAGTTGCACTTAGACTTCGTTCAAGGTACCTCGTGTTCAGTACGCTTGTCATTCCCAAGCATAGCTCGACTGACTACTGTACATTGCAAATTTCTCCAAAGTGCTTTGCACTTCGTAATTAACCATATGAATTGCAGGCCGCACGTTGCCAGCCAGTGCAATCAAAGGGTGGCAGCCCTGTGGTCCTCGCACAGTGTGACTTGCAAAGCCATGACCAGATGCTTGCTGACTGCTTGCGAAAGCTTGGAATGATTACTGCCTTCCTCGGGCTTCCGGTAACCATTCACAGAGTTCAAGCTGTCCTTACTTGACTACCTGTACTGTGCGTGTGCAGTCTGGGCGTTCGGGAAGAGCTGACAATAGTGCCTGCAGAACTCCCCCCATGTAACATTCACAGTGTGCCCCCTGACCTTTAATGGAATACGGGTGGCGATGCAGGCATATTCCAAGTGCTGTATTTGAGTTCTGTATTTGCGTGCAGGCCTCCATACCAGCAGTTGTCAATTCTCGCAGCATATCTCAAGCAGAGCTCCATCGCATCAGTATTAATGAGGTGGGTGTTTTTCGACCTTCTGAAAAGTTCCTTTTCACTGAGAGGTTTGAGACTCTTTGAGCCTTCCCGCAGCATAAAGCAAAATAATTTATTTAATAAAGTTTTATATAGCGCTAGCTAGACCCGTGGATATCAGAGCGCTTTACATACACAAAGGATAGCCAATAGGTCTCGCCTTTGGGACCTTATAAGTGTTTAGTTATCTAGCACAATATCCTTGGTGCAACAACATCAACTGTTGCATGGCTAAACACTTATAAGGTCCCAAAGGCGAGACCTATTGGCTATGCCAATGCTTGTTCTTATTTGCCTCAAAAAACTAAAATGTAGCTATATTTTGGCTATTTTTGCAGTCCCCTCTAGGGAAATCCACAAACCTCTGGTATATTTAGAATCACCAGGATGTTTGGGGTGGGGGAGGCAAGGACTCAAATTTGGCATGAATACATATATTATGTAGAGAAAAGGGTAAGGAGGCCTAAGTGTGAACTAAACCGAATAGCCAGAATAGCAAGAGACAAGAAGCCACAGTACTCAAGTGGTACTCAGGATGTGTGACGTATCTTACAAAGACAAAGAGGTGGTGGGGGCCTGCATTCACATGCCTCCTCAGTCCTTGGGGGAATACTGGGAACCGGTTGAAGGGGTTCTCAGTGCTCTTATTGTGCTTCCAGGCCCAGGACTGGAGCCGTTTTGACCACCCAAGATGTTTGCACAACGTCTCTACCACTCACCTTTAGTTAGCACAGTAAAGGGAAATTTGTCTTTTGTTTCTCTATTCCAGTAATTTTTGTAAACTGACTGTGCTGGTCATGAATTGCATAATTGCAGAGTGGACAAGAAAAAGTATTCCATTCAAATATATTCAATATTTCAATTACATTTTAGTTTCTGAAACCGTTCCCTAACAAACATTACCAAATTTCCGCACATTTTTCACTCCATTATTTATTTATTTTTTTTAATTTAAACTGCTCCATGGATTTTTAACCAACTATTTCCAAATTTAAGTTTGCCTACATCCTCTATTATGGTGCAAGTTTAGGAATTTCAGTCTGAATGCAAATTTTGTTTCTTCCTTCTCTGTCTCTTCCGTATCCCTTACGTTGCTCCCCCTTCTGCTGTTGCCTTACCCCTTTGGTCAATCCACACAAAATGTTTGCTGCATATTTGATTATATTAGGAATTTGTTTGCATATGTATCAAAGAATTCCAAAGTTTGTTAGTGAATTACATAGTTTAGAAGAACATGATGGCTGTTACAAGTATAAATCACACTTTACTCATCTCATAAATGATTGAAAGGTCAGAAAAAACGAATTCACTTAAATTTTTCGAGGCTGCATTAATATTTACTGTAAAGTGCAACGCTTTCTATTTTTAGAAGTATGTCTGTAACCACTGTGGCATTACAGTAGCCTTCACCACATGATATCCATAGCAACAGAAAAGGCAAGTCGACCCGATGCTCCATTTCTTTTGGAGGAGCTCGAACTACACAAAACATTACAAGTCTTCAGTTTATTTAAAATCTATCAAGGACCTTGAGCCTTCCATACAGACTAGTGGTTTATGATGGGTGACTTTTCAAACCTTGAAATGCAAAGTATTTGAATTTCTTTGTCGATTGATTTGCATTGCTATTTTCTGTTGTAGCACTGTGCTGATACACTATTTTTTTCAGTGTGTTACCAGTAGTGGAATGAATGCTCATGTTCACCTTCTCTTTGCAGACAGATCATTGCCCGGGGTCTGCTGGACGTACTCCGAGATTTCAGCAGCAATGAAGAAGATTTCCAAACTGTGATGGAGATCGTGGTCAGGCTCTCAGAAGATACAGGTCTGGTGTTTAGTTTGTTCTCTGCGAGATTGTTAGTGTTTCACTATGGCTACTTATTCAGAAGGGACATTTTTAAACTGCCTAATGTTATGTGTTCACAAGCATCAATTGTGTTTGTTGGTTCTGATATAATTATGTGTCTCTTTAGTCACCCTTTTCTGACATTCGAATATTACTCCAGTAGAACACTTACATAACTATTTAGGCCTTCTAGACATGAATGCATTTTGTTTCATTAAATCTCACAGATAGCGGTAGATTGTAAAATGTTTGGTTTTTGCTGACTCCTCTGACAAACCTTATGGATTGGAAATGTTCCCTGCAATACTCCTTTTTAGGCTCCCTTAGGAGTGGTTGCATAGTGCATTGTCCTCTATAAATCTGGATATATGTGCAATTTTCTGACAACCTAATGGTGGCCTTGCAGAAAAGCTTATGCTCTGTACAGAATGTCTGAGATGGTGATGGTGCTAAGCCAGTGATAAAGGCTATGACCATGATTGGTTCATTGTGAAATGTTATGCCATCGGTCTGGTCTGTTCATCATAAAAGGTTATGACCCGGCAGTAGACCTGACTTTTTTTATTGTGAAAAGCATATGTTACAGTGAATAGGCCTTAAATGGTGGTTTGGTTTTTACACTCTGTTAAAGCCTGTAGACGCGCATGCTGTCCCATGGAAACTCAATGATTACTGATGTAGGCAAGGAGTTTGGTGCCCCTCAGATAAATCCTCGGGATGGTAGCTTTTCACTGTGATAGTCCTTGCTTGGCCCTCTTGGGTGGGGTTTGTATATTGTTTTTGGCAACTAACTTAGTTAATATTTTCAATTTTATGACTATGTCAGAAGTTTGCCTTGTGGTAATGCTTCATGCTTAATCCAATAGACCTGATTTGGTTATGTTGACATAGTAATGGTAAATGTTATAGGCATGTTTGGCTTTTTAGGGGGGGGGGGGGGGGGAAATCATCCCAGAAGCAGGAGTCTGATCTGTTTAATCTGAAAAATTACAACAAAGGCTATAGAATTGACTTAATTGTGATAACCCTATGTTAAAGTCAATAGACTACGGAGGGTTGATTTTTATTACCCTATTTTAAAGACTGTCGAAGAGTATTTTCTTATGTGGATTTACATAGATGACTGTAGTAGGCAAGAGGTTTTGTGTTAGTTATCTCAGTGACAAATGGGTGTATAGAAGATTTCTATTATGATAAATCTTGGCTTTGATTGTATACCTTTAGAAAAATGTGTTTAGTTGCTCGTTGAAAAGCATATGCTCAATACGTAAGCATCAGATAGTTATTGTGACAAGCCTTTGTTAATGCCTAGAGGCCTGATTGGTTCATTGCAAAACATTCTTTTAAATGGCATAGGTTGAATACGTTATGGCAAATGCACTAAGTTTGACTTATTGTGAAAAACCGATGCTAAGGCCAATAGGCCTTCAAGAGTGAATTGTTTTTACGCTGTGCTAAATCCTGTAGACACGCATTTTGTTACTTTCAGTCGCACAATTTACCATAGTGGGTCGGATTTTGGTGTTCGTTACCCCCTTTGACAAACCCTGGGGGCCAAACATTTGCTATCTTAGAATACTTGTTAGGTCCCCATAATAGGGGTTGTATGTTGTTCGTCAGCTGTAACTTTGTGCATGTTTATAATTTTATGACTGTGTGCCTGCATGGTGCCTTGTTTGAAAGCTTGCGCTCGTGTTGCTTTACGTGATCGTCTTTCTTAGACCCTCTTAGGAAGCACTGACCGGTATACCGGGAAACCTATACATATACAGATAGCCTTTAGGTCAGCCCTAGTCTTCAATTGATCTGTTAGTATCATTTGCAATCTGTTTCTGCCTACAAGAGCAAACCGCATATTGCAGTGGGTCAGCCTATTCAGCCACTGAATTGATTGCGTTGGGAGTCACGGTATTTTGCCTGATCACTTGTGCACATTCATCTGAAAACAAGGGTGCACCAGTATCGGGGTTGTGATGGTGATTCTGTAAATATGGTTAAGCTGTTTTGACATCAAAAAATCAGTTTTTGAATTTTTTAAAATGGTAACATTTTTTGACAAATCTGCACAGTTAAAAATAAAGAAAGAAATAACAGATTTTCCGCCTTAGATTTTCTTTGCCAAATTTCATTTGCATTTATTCAAGAATAGAAAACGTTTTGGGGCTCTCAAAAGAGGATTTGTTTTCAACATAAGTTTGGCATCAATATTTTGTGAGATGCAGAATATAAAGTGATTGACAGAATTACATTTAGCTAATGTTGACTAAGGGCCCGTGGAATATTGAGGACAACTGAGCATAGGATGAAGGCTCTCAGTTCCTTGAGGGACCATAAGACTTCATAGTCTTGTGACCAAAAAATTACTTTAGGCTAAGTCTTCAAAACAGCAGGCTTGTCAGGATATACATCAAAGTATGCAGTTGTGAACCAGCAAGACCTTAAACTCTAGCTTGAGGTTTGAACTCTGGCCATCAGTGAAAAGAGGCACAATGTTGACATCTTCTCTGACATTAGATGGAGGAAAGGCACTGTTATTAGTCACATACCCTTTGCATCTTAAAAGATGCTACATGATAGCTACAGAACTTCTATGCCTAAAGTAGTGTAAACATGCTAGAAGGTCTACAGAGGCATGAGACAACAATGCAGTAATGACATCTATCAAGAGATGGACTATTATGCAATATTGACATCTATCAAGAGATGGATTATCACAAGCCCTAGCAGTTGGAGTTTACCTGTTGGACTGGTCTGTTTGTTTACTCCTTGGTCACGGATCTTTTCTTTCTGTGATTACACTTGAAGTGGGATTCTGATGCTGACTTAACAGTGAAATAACTCTTACTATGTGGTTATTTTTGATCAGCAGTGCAATGTGGAAAGGTCAGAAATGTCAGAGCTACTGATGGTACTAACCTGTCTCTAGAACACTAGATTTTTAACCAACATTTGCTTAATCGCAGAGAACTAGGTTTCCACTCAAATACAAAAATATTTACATGATTTGCTTTATGAAAGCTTCTGCTGATTTTTCATTTTCTAAAGGCAAACTGTGTGACAAAGTTCAAATGTTAATTGAATTATTTTTAATCTTTTCTTCAAGGCAGGATCTAACAGTAGCTCTTTTCAACTAGGAGCTATAGAGGGAAAATGCCAAGCCGCCCTCCACTCAACATCAATAATGGCTTGGCATCAAGAGGACTCACGTTTCAATTCAAGGACCTCCACTACTATTGGGAATAACTATTTCCCAACCAACGGCAACACGTCCAAATTTAGCCAGGTCCTGAACCTCTTGAATTTCAATTAAAACCTGCAATACAGCCCTTCAATGCCTCACGCA
Organism: Triturus cristatus; assembly: GCF_964204655.1. Classification (NCBI taxonomy): domain Eukaryota; kingdom Metazoa; phylum Chordata; class Amphibia; order Caudata; family Salamandridae; genus Triturus; species Triturus cristatus. The sequence goes on along the minus strand of NC_140590.1, from coordinate 1,533,931,500 downwards.
AAGTATGACACCACAGCTCACAAAAAAATCAGAAAAGTCAATGTGAGAAGTGAAAAAGTGAAGGAAGAGAAGGCACCTCACGTACGCAACACCAGGAAGGCTGCCAGCTGGTTCTCGCTGGTATGCCCACGTTTTATCATCATTGGTTGCCAACTCATAGAGGTAGTGTCCAGTAAAGAAAAAGGTGGATAGACCAAGAAAAAGAAATAATTTTTAAATGGAAACTTTGCTGTCCCCATAGGCAAAGAAAGAGAATGAAAAACCCAGTGTATTGCCAAGAACAAGTGTTCCAAGCAATATTTAAAATTGAGGTAAAAACTCACTTTAGGTCACCCTCTTTATTCACAACCAGTGAGTTCACTCAAAAATAAAAGCACTATATGTTGCTAACCTTTATAAGGAAGGCCAACATGTTTCATTGCCATTAATCTTTATTGTGGCAATTTCATCAGGGCATAGGGTTTTAATCACTCGCCTCACTGGACATCCACTTTTGTGTTACAGAAGGGCATGTAAAGGCCGAGGGCATTCATACCAGCCTTCACAATGTCAATCGGGGTTCTATTAATTATTCCTTTTCCCGATTCTCAGAAGTGCGCTGAAACTAGCGTGTGTTCCACCGTAACCAGCGTCGGAGCGATCCTTATCTCGTCACCACCTCTGGTTACGGTGGAACACGCGCTAGTTTCAGCGCACTTCTGAGAATCGGGATAAGGAATAATTAATAGAACCCCGATTGACATTGTGAAGGCTGGTATGAATGCCCTCGGCCTTTACATGCCCTTCTGTAACACAAAAGTGGATGTCCAGTGAGGTGAGTGATTAAAACCCTATGCCCTGATGAAATTGCCACAATAAAGATTAATGGCAATGAAACATGTTGGCCTTCCTTATAAAGGTTAGCGACATATAGTGCTTTTATTTTTGAGTGAACTCACTGGTTGTGAATAAAGAGGGTCACCTAAAGTGAGTTTTTAACTCAATTTTAAATATTGCTTGGAACACTTGTTCTTGGCAATACACTGGGTTTTTCATTCTCTTTCTTTGCCTATGGGGACAGCAAAGTTTCCATTTAAAAATTATTTCTTTTTCTTTGTCTATCCACCTTTTCCTTTACTGGACACTACCTCTATAAGTTGGCAACCAATGATGATAAAACGTGGGCATACCAGCGAGAACCAGCTGGCAGCCTTGCTGGTGTTGCGTACGTGAGGTGCCTTCTCTTCCTTCACTTTTTCACTTCTCACATTGACTTTTCTGATTTTTTTGTGAGCTGTGGTGTCATACTTTGCGTGAGGCATTGAAGGGCTGTATTGCAGGTTTTTTTAATTGAAATTCAAACGGTTCAGGACCTGGCTAAATTTGGACGTGTTGCCGTTGGTTGGGAAATAGTTATTCCCAATAGTAGTGGAGGTCCTTGAATTGAAACGTGAGTCCTCTTGATGCCAAGCCATTATTGGTGTTGAAGGATCTAACAGTAGCCCATGGTTATTTTTAAGCATTTATTTCAGGTGTTAACTCCAACTAGTCTAGTAGAATCTGCACAAACTGTTACAATAAACACCTGAGCTATTGAATGGATTGCCTTCAGCGTTGTGAACCCTAGTCCTCTAATACACCCTATAACTACTTCACTAAATAAGTAACTTTGCTGGATCCCAAGGAGCTATGCAATTGCACCCAGAAATCTTCATAGCGGACGTCATCAAATGATTCCAACCGTTCATTTAGAAATAAACATACTAATCCACAGCAGATATTCAAGATTCTTATCAGTAAGCGGAATAAAGAAATCATTGAAAAATATCTGAAAACGAGGCCTATTACCTGACAGATGGATGTCCATTAGTTCTGTTTTCAACATCTCAACATCAAAGTAGATCTTAGACTGTGAAGCCCAGAGTCCCCATGTGCAGGGGCTTATCTTTTGGCATGAACTTATTCATTTCCATGACAAAGTGTTCTGGCAGGGTGAAAGGGGCCCATTGATCCTTATTCCTCTCCTTTTCAGTAGCAACAATTTAAGATGAGTTCCAAACGGCGACCAAGGTTAGCAAAACACCATTGTCTTTGCAATCATATAGTCATTAAAAATTAACTTGCATTTCTCCAGTATGGGGGTATCTTTCATAGATTCACATGCCTGAATCTTTCCCCATCGTCTGAGTGGGAGCCCCACGGTACATAAAAATAGCAATATATATGCATATAGAAACCATATCATAGGTAACCTAGAACCAGGAAGTAAAGTAGCCCGAAATCAAAAAGAAAAAATCCTCCACTTTCATGACTCGTCCAAGTCATTATATATAGTCCAAACTACGGCCAATCAGGCGCCAGCACCACCCAGAATGTTCTCCTCAGAGGCTCAGGCCTTCAGATTTTCTACCGCACAGCGTGTGAAGGGAGTCTCCCTGAGCTCAGCTCAGTTCTTCTCAGTTTTCTTTGGAAACTTTTCCTGTTAGGATGTCTTCTTCAATGAAATCTCTTTCGACCTTGTGAATCTTGTGGGAAGCTCCGGCTGTTTTCAGAAGATCCCCACAAGAAATGCATTTACTGCTTGTATCCTGACCACCAGGTGAGAGATGCAAGATCTGCAGAACTTTCCCACAAAAGACACTGAGGGACAGAGAGGGGCGTCTACGTCTGTGGCTACAGAAGATTAAAGATCAGGACAATACCTTATCTGAAGTTGGGAGTGTTGCCTCTGTCCAGACTGCGTCCTCTAGAAAGAGGAGTGCTGACACAGATTTACCTTCTCCTGGGGCCAAGGTGTCGAAGAAACAGCATACCTTCAAGAGTGCTCAGTTGCCTTCTACTTCAAAAAAGGTTCTTCCACCTTCTAAGAGTAAAAATATGCTTTCTACGCCCCCGAGAAAGATTGCGAAGTCTCAAACTTCAAAGCAGGTTTCTGACCAGGATGTACCTCAGAAACGGGGTCTCTCGTCGACGAACCCTTCCGTCGCCGCTACGAAGACATCAACTGCAACCGTCTCGTCGCCGAAGCCACAGATAATGTCGTCGGCGTCTTCGCCGTCGACGCTGGTATCTGTCGTCGTCAGACCAGTTCCGTCGGCGTAAATCTACCGTTGACGCTACTTCGCAGACGAAGAATAAAAGAGTGTCGACGACGATTGCCTCGTCGACGACTGCCTCGTTGAAGACCACCGCGTCGACAAAGTCCGCCTTGTCAACGATGACTCCATCGACGCCCGCCACGTCGACGACTACCTCATCGACGGTTGCCTCGTCGACGTTACCCCTATTTTCCTGTACGGCTCTCAGGTTTGGTCTTCGTCTACGCCTGCTGTATCTTCTACACAGTCTACGACACCATTTATGCAATTGCCTCCGTCGACAGCGACGTCTTCTTTACTACAAAGACGTGGACCTTCATTGGAGGTGCTTTCTCCAATTACAATCTCTCCTGCTAAGGTTCCTCTTAGGTTACCTGAACAACTACTGGATTCTGAAGAGGATGATAAAGAGTCAGATGAGGGAGATAGGTTTCGTACCGCCAGGAGCCCTTCTGAACTACCAAGATGTGGATCAAGATGACAAATTTTGTCCGGAGACGGTTCCTTCAGCTCCAGATCCAGTTCGTACGGCCCAAATGCCTTTGGCTCTTTTAAACAATCTGCAGTACATGTTGGACGATTATTAGCGCCGTTTCCCTCCATCTGAATCGGCTTCTTCTATACCGCCTACACCTGTACCTCAATCTTTGTCAGCTTTGAGGTCACCCAGGCCACATTCTCTTGTACCTTCGCATCACTCACAGGATGCTCACACCTCTGATGACGACAGAGAGGAAGGAGAATTGGATGACAGATCACTCCTCATGGAATGGGATGATTACCAAATTCATACTCCGTCGCCTTCAACTCCTGCTCCTGTCAATTCTCCTCCTGTTGACATTAGAGGTTTTCACCTTCTTATGGAGAGGGCTACACAGCGTTTTCTACTTCCTGTGGAAACAAAAAAGGATGATTGTTTCCTTTATGATTTTAAAGGCCAAGCAAGAAAACAAGTACGGTCTATTCCGATTATTGATTTCATTTGGCAAGAAGGATTGAAAGTTATGAAAGCTCCAGCTTCTGTTCCTGCGGTCCTGCCCCGCCGTGATAAAAAATACAAGGCTCCAGATAATTCGCCTGCATGCTTGATAGGCCAACCAAAGGCAGATTTAGTTATCGCCCAAGCAGCTCAAAGACTAGCGCGGAATCCCTCCTCTCCGCTGTCCGCTCCTCCGGATCGGGATGGTAGACGCCTGGACGCTATTGGGAAGAAGGTGTCCACTATGGCAGCGACGACAGTTCATGCAGCTAACTCACTAGCTATCTTAGGACGATATGATAGACAAATGTGGTCGGACATTTCTCCCTACATCGACATGTTGCCTGAGCCCTCTAAGTCAGAGGCGTTTAAGATCCTCCAGGAAGGGGAACGAATCTAGTCTCAGATTATTGATTCATTGGTGGATGTTGAATCTACAGGTTTTCGACAACTGGCAGGTGCCGCAGTTCTGCGGAGGCAGGGCTGGTTAAAATCAACATCATTTTGCCAGGAGGTTCAAGCCAAAATAATTGATATGCCTTTTGATGGCGAGTCTCTTTTTGGGCAGCATGTTGACGAGGCCCTACAGGCCTTTAAAAAGGATACTGAGACAGCAAGATCTCTCGGAATGCTTCAGTTTTGTAAACCGCCCTTTCGGGGTGCGAGAGGCAGCGGATCCTTTTCTAATCGAGGAGGATATAATCAGCAAAGACAATATCAGTCCTATCAAAGTAACCAACGTTACTCTTCCCAGCGCCAACAATCATTCAGACAACAACCATCTACCTCCTACTCGCAAAATAGAAGGAAGTCTACCTATCGCGGACGTGATACGTACAAGAAGCAGTGACAACTGCCACCTGCTCTACCGCTTGCCCCGTTACTACTCAAACTGGTCAAAGATAACAACAGACAAATGGGTCTTGGACATTGTAGCCAGAGGCCATGTTCTAGAATTTGTAAAACTTCCTCCGAATTCTTCTCCCAAAGGACTACCTCCAGCTCACTTCTCAGAGCTTTTTGCCCAAATAAATTTGATGCTGCGAAAAGGAGCGATCGAAGTAGTCCCTTGATTGCAAAGACGCGCTTCGTGAAGACTGCTGGTGTGTTGTTGTGACCGCACGGAAGGACTGTGGACTCCAGGCCCCAGGAGGCAGTGGGCAGCCTTGTTACCTCTGGCCCCTCCCGCACCGGACCCTCAAAAAAGCTTGCGCCTCCCGCTTCGCGGGGCGCGCTTCGTGAAGACTGCAGGTGTGTTGTTGTGACCGCACGGAAGGACTGTGGACTCCAGGCCCCAGGAGGCAGTGGGCAGCCTTGTTACCTCTGGCCCCTCCCTCCTGCACAGGACCCTCAAAAAAGCTCGCGCCTCCCGCTTCGCGGGACGCGCTTCGTGAAGACTGCAGGTGTGTTGTTGTGACCGCACAGAAGGACTGTGGACTCCAGGCCCCAGGAGGCAGTGGGCAGCCTTGTTACCTCTGGCCCCTCCCTCCCGCACCGGACCTTCAAAAAAGCTTGCGCCTCCCGCTTCGCGGGACGCGCTTCGTGAAGACTGGAGGTGTGTTGTTGTGACCGCACGGAAGGACTGTGGACTCCAGGCCCCAGGAGGCAGTGGGCAGCCTTGTTACCTCTGGCCCCTCCCTCCCGCACCGGACCCTCAAAAAAAGCTCGCGCCTCCCGCTTCGCGGGACGCGCTTTGTGAAGACTGCAGGTGTGTTGTTGTGACCGCACGGAAGGACTGTGGACTCCAGGCCCCATGAGGCAGTGGGCAGCCTTGTTACCTCTGGCCCCTCCCTCCCGCACCGGACCCTCTAAAAAGCTCACGCCTCCCGCACCGCGGGACGCGCGCTGGCGGACGCTGGGCTAAGCCCGGGCAAAGGGCGGGCCCTCTGTGGCCCTCAGAGGCCAGAAGAGGCCGGGCCGGGGTCATACTCTGTCTTGTGTGAGGGTCACACACAGTACATTATACCACTCATCAATCATGGCCGAGAGTCACGATTCTGCGACATTGAGTAAGGTAGGGGGTCCCTCGAAAGGTACACTAGATCGCTACTTTAGCAAAGTTCTCATTGATGGAGGGAAGGAAGATATTCTAGCAGAGCGACGGGCTGAGCGTCGCCAGTCAGTGGAATATATGAAGAACAGGCCCTTGATAGAACAAGCTACCTTGCCTGATGTCAGCCCCTCTAATGAAAGTGATGACTTGTTGTCTTTAGATAGCGTTCCTGTACTCCTGCGGGAGTTTTCCCCCCGAAGTTTTCCACCCAACCCGCGTGATAATGCCCTTACGAATTCTATTTCCACTCATGTTAATTCTTTAGTGGACATAGAAGAGATTGCTTACTCTCCTTTGTCACACACGGTGATAGCTAAAAAGAAGACTAGGAAATTATTTTCTTCCAAAGTTCCTGGTCCTCCACTAAACAAAAGGAGGAAAAAGGGGGGAGACTCAAGTAGACCTAGGATAAGCCACACCGACTTTGGGGAAAAAATAAAAAAAATTAATGCCACTAATTTGGATGCATCTACTGTTTAGGCCCATTTAGCAATTACACCTACTACAAAGGTCGCCTCTAATACAGTTCCGACATCGGTGGAATTGGTCGCTACCTCACACTATCCACCTAAGGAAATACAGCATACTGACCAGCTGGCAAATATCGAACATCTCATAAGGTCATTTATTCTACCAATCATTGAGAGGTTGAAGAGGGTCGAGGAAAGGCTACGGAATTTAGAGCTGGCTACTTGTAGTAAAGTGGGGCAGGCTAAGGACCTACCGGTCCTAGCCCATCCTCCTGTAGCCATTACGCCTTCGTCCATTCCCGCTTTAAGTGAATGCACAACTGTAGGTAGTACGATTCCAGGTCCCAGGCAACAGAGGCCTATATCACCCAAACCTGTAAGGCATTTGGTCCCACCTGCTCTTAGCAAAACATATAGGGCCGAAAAAAATCAGGGTGTGGGAAAAATGGGTGTCGATAGGAGTTCTAGTACTGTTAAGGATACAAAATGTAAGGAGCCCCAAGTTGAACTACCTCCTGAATCTGTCCCTTACGTAGTTATACTAGCGGGAGTTCCTAAACTACCGGATGGCAGGAGGGAAGGGTTCTTTCAACTTAAAAATAAAACAGTTCACTGGCTGAGACAGTATCGTCCCCTTCCTTATAACATTAATGGTGAGATTCTCCATGTACGCAGACTCCCTTGGCTAGGAAGCAGGGCGAAGGATATCAAGGGGGACCTAATTGTTATAAATTTTAGAGATCCCAAGGCTGTTATACACATCCTAAACTGGCCAATAGGGAATCCTGGTTATTCTATTGTCCCCCTCGAACTAACTTACTTCTATCCCAGAACCCAAGGGATTAGAGTTGGGTACCCCGCAGTTTGTGATTTCCCCCAGACTAACCTATGCGCACCTCCAGAGGATGGCTGTATATTTTTAGAACCAAATCCTATTCCAAAAGTTTTGGATAATGCCTCAAGGTGGGATACTATACCGCCTAGGAATTATGGGAATAGAAACAGGAGGATGGACCACTTGATACCATTCACGCCGCTAGAGGCTGTACATAGATATGAAGCTCTTTCTGGCCTCGACGGATGCGACTGACATATGTGGTCACTGACCAATTCACCCCCTGTTTTTGCCCAACCTAATCCAAATGATATTTTCAGTCCATTGGACATTGGTAAACCTGACCTAATTGTACGATCTGGACAGTGTATGGGGACCCAGATTTTAGAACCCCCTGTTGAATTCCCCTCTATCCCCTTTTTCACTCCTTGTCTCCCCATAAATTCTATACCTGTCCAAGGGGCTGGTGTTGGTTTCCCCACGTTGAGCAATTCCAATGGTTCTCTGGATTTTTTACCATCTAAGAACGCCTTGGTTGCTGACCATGTCAGAATCCTTTCGTGGAATGTGGCGGGTCTTAAAAATAAGCTTCCTATTGCTGAGTGGGGTGCGTTTATTGCCACTTTTGATATCTGTTTGTTTCAGGAAACTTGGCTGCTTAATGAGAGTGTGGTCTCGGGTTTTGCAACATATGATATCTTGGCAAGCATGAGCACTAGGGGCAGACCTTCGGGTGGTCTGTCCATATGGGTTGGTACATACCTAGGAGTAAAGGCACTGGAAATTCAAACCAATTCTCGGGATGTTCAACTCGTTTTGTTGGACCCAGCAAATGGCCCTAAAATTGCATTGATTAATGTTTATGCAAGGCCAAATAAGCGGGGCCATGAATCTGAGACTATTGCTGAACTGTCCAAACTTATGCAGCCACTTGACCCCTCCACTGTGATATTACTGGGTGGGGATTTTAACTGTCACTTTGAGCCCTTTTGGGACCCAAATTTAGGAGATGCAGATGAAGTGGATCTATTATGGAATATCCCAGATCCGTTGACGCCGTTGGTTAAAGTCTGGACTCCCCCTGTCTTGCAATTGCAGTCGCTGGCCCTAGCAGCATCACTGCGAGCATGCAATGGCAGGGTGAATCCAGATAGACCTGGGAAGGCAAGATTTAACAGACTAAATCATACTTCAATAATTGATTATATTTTTATTGAAGCTAGGTATTGGGATAGGATTCATAAATTTGAGGTCATTGAGAGGTTTGATAGTGACCATAATGCCTTAGCTCTGACCCTAAAACCGGGGAGCTTTGGCTTAAAAAATCCTTCATCGGACGTAAACAAAGTAATTAGTCCATTGATTATTACAAACTGCAGAAGGAGGGTCAAATGGTCTGAATTTCTAACGTCCGATAGTAAACTTGCGGAACTCTACGAGATTATTATACCATTTCTTGAAGAAATGGGGAGAACTGGCCCATTGGTCAGCCCTATCGATATACATGGCCAATTGGTTACGGCTTTAAAATATACAATGTTTCCGGTAAAAAAGGTAACTCAGCTTCAGACCACAACTGTTCGCTGGTTTAATACGACTTGTCGCATGGCCAAAAAAGCTCTGTTGCTGGCCATTAAAACCAACGACAGAGAAGTCATTAGGGTAAATCGCTCCCTATATAAAAAAGCAATTAGTGATGCGAAGAAGGAAAGGGAGGTTGCAATGTGGGAAGAATTGGGTTTGGCACTTAGTCGAAATGATGCCAAATCTTTTTGGACCATTGTAGCAACTGGAGTTGGTGGGCAACACCACGCTCCTGCACCTAATATTGCCTCCTCAATCTGGGAAAGTCACTTTGGCGACTTATATGGTATGCCCGATCAGGATGGTTTAATTATTGGCACCCTCGAACCTTTACCTCCTTCCGGATGTTGTGATCCAGCTGATCTTTTTACTCTGATTGAGGTAGAAACAGCGATAGGAAAGATGCTTCCCAACAAGGCTCCCGGCCTTGATAAATTGCCTGGAGACCTGTTCAGGGCTCATCCAAAGATATGGGCCCCCTATTTGGTTACCCTATTTAACTGTATTTTACATGGGGACAATGTGCCCCCAACTTGGCTTGGAGCTGAAATTGTCCCTATCCTAAAAAAGGGTTGCCCATTGACCCCTTCCAACTACAGGCCCATTAGTCTAATCGATACTTCCCAAAAATTAATGGGGAGGATTTTGTTGGATAGGGTCCTGGAGTGGATTGAAGAGAAAGGGATCCTTTCCACCTTCCAGGCAGGTTTTAGGGCTGGCATTTCTACTGTCGATCAGATTTTTCGCCTGCAGGTCCTGTATTGGAAAACAGCCAAGGTGGAGGGTGGCAGCCTCTACCTTGTGTTTGTGGACCTGCGGGCAGCTTTCGACTTAGTCCCACGAGTTAAATTGTGGCAGGTTCTAGCCGATCTGGGCCTTCCGCCCTATTTGTTAGCAGTCTTACTTAGGCTTCATGAAAATAACTTTGCCCAGGTGAGATGTGGCAAGCATGGTGACCTTACTGATCGATTTCCTGTTCACAAAGGTGTCCGCCAAGGGTGTGTGTTGGCTCCCACACTATTTAGTCTTTACATCAATGGTCTTGTGGACCATCTGAATTGTGTGATAAACAATGATGCCCCAAAACTGGCAACAGGTCGAGTGCCCGCTCTGATGTTCGCAGACGACACTCTGTTGTTGTCTAGAACATCATCGGGCATTCAAAACACACTCGATGGTTTTGTAAAGTTCTGCGAGCAGCGGGGATTGGAAATCAACTTAGGGAAAACAAAATTTATGATTTTCAACTCCCCTAAGCGGGTACGCCCAAACCCAGTTTTATACGGCACTCCCCTCGAAAGGGTTAAAACTTTTGTCTACCTGGGTCTTACTCTAACTGAGAATTTTAACTGGGATAAGCAGATAGCCAAGTCGACGCTTAAGCTTTCCCAGTTGGTGGGGGGTCTCAATAAAGTTTTCAAAAAATCGACTTATAAACCAGTGTCACCTGTTTTGGAGATTTTTTGTCGACAGGCCAGAGCGGCCGTAATTTATGGGGCTGATTTGTGGGGACATAAGCAAATAGAGACCCTTACCAAGGTTGAGCAGTCCTTCTTAAGAACACTTGTAGGGCTCCCCTCTAGCACGCCTCTGACTCCCTTGAAATTTGATTTTGGCCTAGTCTCAATAGATGAGATTGTAAGTGCCAGACCAATCTTGTATTGGAAAAGGTTGTGGTCGGTTCCTGAACTGGCCTCATACAGAGTTGAATTCACTGAGATCTGGTCTCTCCTTAAATCTAAAAAGATCCCCTGGCTCCAACATATCAAAGCAGCTAGCGCCTGTCTAGGACTCCCGGAACTCTGGGCTTCCCCAGAAACATTTTGTACCAGGCTAACAAAGAAAGAATTATATTCCCTGATATGTATACGGAATTTCCAAATACTTTCGAGCTCTACAATGGTGGGTAGATTGACTTCTGAGTTCCTCACAGTTAAATCTGACTCAAAATTCGAGGAATTCATGGACCTAATCGAACCCCCGCTTGCTCGAAAATTATACATCCAGCTTAGACATGGTACTTTACCAGTTAGGTCCTTTTCAGCTAAGTGGCAAGTGCAGAACCAGGAAAGTTGTCCCGCATGTAATTACAAATTGGAGACCGTTTCACATGTGTTGTTCTTCTGCCCTGTATACTCTGCAATTAGAAAATGTTGGTTAATTCCCATTTGTAGGAATTTGGGATTTCGTCACCTTAAGCAGGCCCTTAGGTCCCTAACTTATGACACCCACCCCCCTATTGTATTTGCAGTATCTCGCTATTTATATGGCATGTGGCGCAGGAGCCGAATCTTTTTAAATTAATTTTTGTATTCACTTTCCTCATGATAACTTGTTATTTAATTCCTTTTTAAAATGTAACATTATTTATTGTTTTACTGTACTTGACGATGTACTTATGTGCACTTTTATGGTCTTATGGCCGAAATAAAGTTATCACTGACTGATTGCAAAGAGGAACCAGCTTTTATTCCAAATTTTTTCTGATAAAGAAGAAATCGGGAGAATGGCGTCCCATTCTAGATCTTAGCTCCCTCAACAAAAATCTAAAAAAATTATCCTTCCGGATGCTAACTCTGCAAGAAATCCTTCAACTTCTCACTGCGGGGGATCATATGACCACCCTCTACCTCCAAGATGCTTATTTTCATGTACCAATTCTACCCAGACACAGAAAGTTCTTGAGGTTTAGAGTGGCTGGCAGGGACTTCCAGTTCAAAGTCCTCCCTTTCGGACTACGTTCTGCACCACGGGTCTTTACGAAGGTCTAGAGGGAATTCAAATTTTTCCTTATTTGGACGGCTGCCTTATCAAGTCAAATTCTTTCAATATCGCAAACGTCCATACACAGAGATGTCTATCCCTTTTCCAATCTCTGGGCCTCTCCATCAATTTCGACAAGTCTCACCTCGTCCCATCACAAAACAGAACGTTCTCGGGAGCCACCATAGACACTTTGCGAACACAAGCCTTTGTCTTGAACAAAAGGCAACTGAAACTTTGCAAACTTGCCCAGCTACTGCGATCAAAAGAGTGCGTTTAAGTCCAGCAGTTCAATTTGCTTCTGGGGATACTTTCATCCTGCATTCCTCTGGTCCCCAACTGCCATCTCAGAATGAGACCCCTGTAAGAGGAACTCCACAAACAGTGGCAACAAGTTTCGGGATCTTTCGACGATCTCATCCACAACACTCCTCAAATAAGGGACGCTCTACGATGGTGGACTTACAAGAAAATATAGCAGCAGACTGCTCATTCCTAATAGAAGCTCCAAGCTTCGTCATCACCACGGACGCCTCCCTAGAAGGATAGGGAGCTCACCTGCATGGACTGACGGTAAGCGGAAGATGGGATGCTCAGCAACAAACTTGGCATATCAACCTCTTGGAATTGCTGGCGATCTTCCTAGCTCTAAAATCTTTTCGCACCATCATTCTCGGAGCATCAGTGTCGATCCGGACGGACAACACAACAAGTATGCACTACTTGAACAAACAAGGAAGGACAAGATCCGCATTATTGTCGCAGCAAGCCCAGGAGATTTGGGATTGGGCAATCAATAATCGGATAAGTCTGACAGCCATCCATGTGTCGGGAGTTTCCAATGTTCTTGCAGAGTCCCTCAGTCGATCGACAACTTCCAATCACGAGTGGGAGCTCCATCAACCAACCTTGAATCGTATTTTTCAGGAGTGGGGCCGGCCCGATCTGGATTTGTTCGCGACCAGTCTGAACCACAAATACCCATTCTTCGCAAGTTGGCTTCCTCACAAGGGATCGTGCGGTAATGCATTTTTGATGAACAAGTCGCGGATTTATGCCTATGCTTTTCCACCGATACTGTTGGTTCCCAGGGTTCTCCGGAAAATGAAGGAGCCTTGTCACCTAATTCTCATAGCTCCCAGGTGGCCTTGCCAGTTCTGGTTCACCGAACTCCTCCTCCTCTCCGAATGCGATCCATTTCAGTTGCGACCAATACAGAACCTTCTATCCATTCAGAACGGTCAGATCTGCCACCCGGATCCTGCATCCCTGCACTTAGCGACTTGGCGCCTGAGCACTTTGAATTTGCTCACTTCGATATTCCTTTGGACTGTAGAGAAGTCTTGGCCAATGCTAGAGCACCCTCCACAATCAAGACATACAGGCTTAAATGGAACCGATTTTGCTTCTGGTGCCATGACGCCAACGTTCATCCAATTCATGCAAAACCGAAACAAGATCAGGCCTTTCACATTCTACCCTTAAGGTATTTTTAGCGGCTATCTCCAGATTCCGACAGGATGGTTCCAACACTCTGTACTCTTCTAGGATCATTCTGCAGTTCTTCAAGGGATTGTTTCGCATGTTTCCTCCCATTCGTCGTCCACCTCCATCCTGGCATCTGAACGTTGTGCTCTCACAACTCATGCGCCATCCTTTTGAACCTATTCATAAATCAGATTTAAAATTTCTCTCATGGAAAGTCTCTCTACTATTAGCCCTCACATCTGCTAGGCGGGTCAGTGACATTCAAGCCTTCACTATAAAACCGCCTTACCTTCAATTTACCAGAGATTCGGTAGGGCTACGCACTAACCCCACTTTTATGCCTAAAGTACCTTCGGACTTCCATCGCAACGAACCGATCATTTAAAAAACTTTCTTTCCTAATCCTCAATCTCCTGCGGAAAGGGCTTTACATACTCTTGATGTCAAGAGGTGTCTCAAATTCTATTTACAAAGGACATCTTCAATATGGAAATCTGATCAGCTATTTATAGCTTATAGAAAGATGCGTACAGGATACCCAATACCCAAACAGTCCATTGCTCGTTGGATTTCTGCTTCAATTTGTTTCTGTCATCAGCATGCAGGCAGACCTTTACAGACAACTCCGAGAGCACATTCTACTAGAGCAATCTCTTCCTCTACCGCTCTCTTTGCTGGTGTGCCTATTCATCATATCTGCAGAGCTGCTACGTGGTCCAGCAGGCACACCTTTACCAAGCACTACTGTTTGGAAGCTGCCAGCATTGCCGACACGTCTGTGGGACAGGCTGTTCTCCGTAATCTTTTTAAAAAGGTGAGCCTCTGTTCTTCCTTCCTCCTCTTGCTATTTTCTGACACACAGATATTCTATGATTGTTGGTATAAGAGATCAAGAAGGAAAACAAGAAGAAGCAAGCGGTAAAGCCGGAAGATACAACTTAAGGAACCGCACAGTGATGAGGAAATAAGGTCTAAAGATCCCAAAATTCCCAATCTAGTTATCAATCTATCTAGATATACTTTATCCAAAACTGAAATTGACCTTCTCAATAAAGAACTATCATTCTGTCCAGAAAAACATCAGGACCCCATGGAAACAAAAATAGACCTGTACAAATATATAAGAAAATTAAAATTAAAGAAATACTTTGCCAAGCACTCCTTCAAAGCAAATACAGATCAGCACCAACAGCCTGATCCAGAAAATCCAGGAATCTACAAAATCTCTGATGCACCGCATCTTCGGATTGCGTACGAATTGGCAAATGAGATAGATGCTTCTCAAATAACTGACACCCAAATTTTGGGTGAAATGGGGTTACAATTGGACAAACGTATACCGACACCATTTAAGAAAAAAACAAAGTTCTGCCCAGCACTGCATCCAGGAAATAAAATTGACATTTTATGACCTGATATTGGGAGAAATAGATACTATGGAGAATGTTACATCAAAGAAGAATCGGGAAAACCTTACTAAGAAAGAACGCAAGGCCATACAAACACTGAAGAACAACAATGAGATCGAAATCAAACCGGCTGACAAAGGCGGAAATATTGTAGTGCTTGTCAAACAGCACTACATAGAAGAAGCAATGCGCCAATTAAATGTAACGAAAAACTACAAAATTCTATCGAAAGATCCCACTGACGTGTTAATATCAGACCTACACAGAAAACTAAACATGTGGCAAGAGAAAGGTCTGATAACAGAAAATGAAAAAGGCTTCCTAATGGTCGAACATCCAATCATGCCAACCATCTACTTTCTCCCGAAAGTGCACAAAACGCTGAACAAACCACCAGGTCGTCCAATCATTTCAAGCTGTGGAAGCCTGTACGAAAATATATCTACCTATGTAGACCACTACTTAGCACCGATTGTAACAACTTTGAGCTCCTACATAAAGGATACTGGGGACTTCTTATGAATACTAATGAATACTGAATGGCAACCGACCTACCTATTGGTAACAATTGATGTAGTGTCATTGTACACTTCAATTGATCATGAAAAGGGACTAAATGCGATCCAATACTTTCTCAAACAGAGACCAATGAATGAATTAGAGCACTCCAACATGCTGGTCAACATGATCACAATGTGCCTGTACAACAATGTATTCCTATTTAACAAAAAGATCTATGCACAATGTTGCGGTACCGCGATGGGAGTTTCCTTCTCTCCAAGCTATGCGAATCTCATGATGGGGTGGTGGGAGAAGAACATAGCTTGGAGAGAGGAAAACGACCATCATATGTCAAATGTAGCCCTCTGGCTACGATTCATAGACGACCTGTTTCTGCTATGGAGGGGAACTGAAAAACAATTCCAAGCTTTCTTTACTGAGCTTAATGAGAATGATATTGGTCTCAAATTCACATACAACTTAAGCTCGAAAGAAATTGAGTTCCTAGACACCAAAATCTACGTCAAAGATAATCAGTTGCATACAATAGTATATCGGAAAAAGACAGCAACAAACAGTCTGCTCCATGGACTGAGCTTCCATCCCCAGGCAGTGAAGAAAAGTATACCTTACGGTGAATTACTGCGGATGAAGAGAAACTGTTCGGAGGAGCAGGAAATGGAAAAGAAATTAGAAGAAACAAAAGAACGCTTCAAACAACGTGGATATAAACATGCAGACATAAAACAGGGTGAAATGAAAGCAAGACAGAAAACCAGAGCGGACACACTATTAACCAAAAAGAAAAAGAAAGTAGGAAAGAGAAAAGTACAGACACAGATGACAATCCAGAAAGAGAAAAGGAAATCACAAAATCTAATGACGATCAACCACGACTAATACTCACCTACAGTAAAGAAAGCTACGAAATACAAAAAACAGTAACAAAATACTGGAATATACTGAAAAAAGATCCAGATATAGGCAATTCAATTGGAGACCGGCCGTTGATTTCATTCAGAAGAGCACCCAACCTCACAGATCATCTGGTGAGGAGTCGCTTTGAAAACAAAAAAACAGAATCTTGGCTACAGTTGAGATCGAAAGGCTTCACAAAATGTACATCCTGCAAGGCCTGCAAAATTGGAAAAAACCTGAAGAATCTAACAGATCCCACCGGCAAGGTCCTTGCAATAAAGGAAACTATGTTCAAAATTAACAAATTTCCCTCATGGATTTACTCAGTAGTCTCCAACTGTAAATTTCAGATCAATATATATTGAACCAAAGACAAGGAGTCCATAAGACTTAAACACAACAAAGATAAAGTATATTGTTATTTTATTTAATTTAAAACTTGTTGTATACCTCAGATTGTATTGTAACGATATGTCCACAATTATCAAGTACAATGGGGTAAGTAGCTTCATAAACAACATACATATGAAAGATTAATAATCAATAAAATAACTCTCAATGACAATTCAAATCAATATTTACACATAATCAAATCAAACAAATCAAACATTCAATATGAAAATCAAGGATGTATTACATACATATAAAATTGGTTTAAAAACACAAATATGATTTTGTCCTCTTGTCGACGCGTTTCGGTGTAAAGTATGATTTGTAACACCTTCTTCAGGACCAATACATTAAAAACAGCTCTCTCTATCAAGTATAATCAATCTATAAAAAGAGAATATATACAGTTATAATACATACATGTACTCATGGTGTTCAACCCTATCTTTGGTTCGACATACTTGATTTTGGATGACTGAAAACATCAAAAAAGTTTTCTTGATCTATGCAAGGTCTGTTGTGAATTAAAAGGTGCAGAAAACTGCACCAAAAATTGCTATTCTTTGACCTATATTGGGCCTATTCTCTTGTGGCCCATCTGTCGATTTAATCGCTAAGATATAATGTTATTTCTTTTAATTGGGGGCCTCCTAAGATTCATTACATTTTGTAAGAGGCATGCATTAAATAAATCCTCACCAGCAACGATTATTACCAAGAGTATATTGCTGTTAGTTCTGTCATTGCTGTAATTGGCCCATATTGAATTTTAGGCATATACTCACATGAGACTAGGACCTTTAATCGCAGTCCTTAAGTGACCAGAGTGGCGTGTTAACTCAGTACATCGTACTCCAATCTAATTTAAAAAAGGTATGGAGAGTGTATCAAGATTTATCATTTTTTCAATTTTATCTATTCACCTCAAATCTTCATAGGCATATACTCACATAAGAATAGGACCTTCAATCGTGGTCCTAAAGTGACCAGAGTGGCGTGTTAACTCAGTACATCGTACTCCAATCTAATGTAAGATAGTATGGAGATTGTATCAGGACTAATTATATTTTCAATTTTATCTATTATCTTCATAGTTATTTTCTCAAAAGGGATTATTGTATCAATTGTTTTAGAGTTGGTGGGTACCACTCACCCTAGTAGAGCGTGTATCTCTTCAAAACCGCTCGTCAGCGTTATAGGTAGCTTTTCATATTCAAGCTCAGTTAATTCTATTAAGACAAATTGGATATAGACTTAATTAGTATCCAGATGAATAGTACATCCTGGAAGCTAATGATTCTATTACGCAATCACTAGGCTTACCATAGAGTCAGCAACAGTTTATTCATTCATTTCCTGTCTTTAGTTGCGCTGAATTGCTGGTCATTCCACTGTGGACCAAGGTGTCTGTGCTCGTGACCCTCGTGTTTCGTTTGGGCGGGGGCCGGTTTCTAAGATTTAAAGGAGATAATCGCACTAGTTTATCGAGTCAGTATACGGTAACTTATGGAGCCATTTGTGAATATTATCGTGGGTTCAGTACTCTCACCCCATAAGTTATATAGTGACATTACTTTCTATATCACTAGAACTAAAACTCTTAAATAATTAAGAACGCGCTTTTCTTTTCCATGGGGAATACATAGTGTCACGACTGACATTAGTTATGCGCTATGTATCTTAGCTTGACGATATGTCACAAGTTATTTCTGTTAATAGACTGAGGGTCTACCCGCTTATTACACTCAATTTAGTGGTAGCATCTCTAAACTCATCCATCACGGACCTCAAACTCTTACCTTTCAAGGAGCGTAGCGTCACCTCGTATCGGATTCTCTGGTATGGCTCACCACCTTCGTCTTCATTACCTCTCTGTTTATACGTATCCGCGTTTCCGGCAATTACTTCATTACGTGTTTACGTATAGTGGGGCCATCTTGGTAGTTCCTAGTTGTTTTTTTTTTTTTTTGATTGAAGCTGAGTTTGCACGAACTTTATGGAATCCAAGAAGCCACCTCAAATAGGTCAAACTGAGGTTTAAACGACCGCTTTTCCGGCATTCGCTTATATCCGTGTTTACGTGTAGTGCGGCCATCTTAGTAGTTCCTTGCTCAATTTCTCGCGATTAAAGCCGCATTTGAAAAAACTTTATTAAATCTAAACCGCCACATCTATTGGGTATTAACAATATGTTGTTATAAACCTCGCAACACTTATTTGAAAAAATATATACGTTTCTATATTACTCGTAAATACTTCTTTGACGTATTTACATGTAGTATGGCCCTCTTGGTTATTCTGAGGTGATTTTCTTTTAGTTGAAGCCGAACTTAAATTCGATATACGCCAACACCACTGTGTGGAAGGTTAAAAGATTAGTTGGTATAAATTATAAAAAAGCCTCGCAACACGTGTCGCTTTTTAAGGGAACGTCTAGTTAATTAGTGTTAAGTTTGGGTTATACAGACACATTTATTTCGAGATGATTTTATTTCGAAATTCTAGCTGGATGTACAATTCCTTATTGCCATTTATAAGTAAGTGGAGGAAATAAAACATGTAACTGTCATTAAAACAATCCTTAAGATCGAATGGAAAGTAAACTTGAATCCATAATTTCGAGAAAATCATCTCGAAATAAATGTGTCTGTATAACCCAAACTTAACACTAATTAACTAGACGTTCCCTTAAAAAGCGACACGTGTTGCGAGGCTTTTTTATAATTTATACCAACTAATCTTTTAACCTTCCACACAGTGGTGTTGGCGTATATCGAATTTAAGTTCGGCTTCAACTAAAAGAAAATCACCTCAGAATAACCAAGAGGGCCATACTACATGTAAATACGTCAAAGAAGTATTTACGAGTAATATAGAAACGTATATATTTTTTCAAATAAGTGTTGCGAGGTTTATAACAACATATTGTTAATACCCAATAGATGTGGCGGTTTAGATTTAATAAAGTTTTTTCAAATGCGGCTTTAATCGCGAGAAATTGAGCAAGGAACTACTAAGATGGCCGCACTACACGTAAACACTGATACAAGCGAATGCCGGAAAAGCGGTCGTTTAAACCTCAGTTTGACCTATTTGAGGTGGCTTCTTGGATTCCATAAAGTTCGTGCAAACTCAGCTTCAATCAAAAAAAAAAAAACAACTAGGAACTACCAAGATGGCCCCACTATACGTAAACACGTAATGAAGTAATTGCCGGAAACGCGGATACGTATAAAAAGAGAGGTAATGAAGACGAAGGTGGTGAGCCATACCAGAGAATCCGATACGAGGTGACGCTACGCTCCTTGAAAGGTAAGAGTTTGAGGTCCGTGATGGATGAGTTTAGAGGTGCTACCACTAAATTGAGTGTAATAAGCGGGTAGACCCTCAGTCTATTAACAGAAATAACTTGTGACATATCGTCAAGCTAAGATACATAGCGCATAACTAATGTCAGTCGTGACACTATGTATTCCCCATGGAAAAGAAAAGCGCGTTCTTAATTATTTAAGCGTTTTAGTTCTAGTGATATAGAAAGTAATGTCACTATATAACTTATGGGGTGAGAGTACTGAACCCACGATAATATTCACAAATGGCTCCATAAGTTACCGTATACTGACTCGATAAACTAGTGCGATTATCTCCTTTAAATCTTAGAAACCGGCCCCCGCCCAAACGAAACACGAGGGTCACGAGCACAGACACCTTGGTCCACAGTGGAATGACCAGCAATTCAGCGCAACTAAAGACAGGAAATGAATGAATAAACTGTTGCTGACTCTATGGTAAGCCTAGTGATTGCGTAATAGAATCATTAGCTTCCAGGATGTACTATTCATCTGGATACTAATTAAGTCTATATCCAATTTGTCTTAATAGAATTAACTGAGCTTGAATATGAAAAGCTACCTATAACGCTGACGAGCGGTTTTGAAGAGATACACGCTCTACTAGGGTGAGTGGTACCCACCAACTCTAAAACAATTGATACAATAATCCCTTTTGAGAAAATAACTATGAAGATAATAGATAAAATTGAAAATATAATTAGTCCTGATACAATCTCCATACTATCTTACATTAGATTGGAGTACGATGTACTGAGTTAACACGCCACTCTGGTCACTTTAGGACCACGATTGAAGGTCCTATTCTTATGTGAGTATATGCCTATGAAGATTTGAGGTGAATAGATAAAATTGAAAAAATGATAAATCTTGATACACTCTCCATACCTTTTTTAAATTAGATTGGAGTACGATGTACTGAGTTAACACGCCCCTCTGGTCACTTAAGGACTGCGATTAAAGGTCCTAGTCTCATGTGAGTATATGCCTAAAATTCAATATGGGCCAATTACAGCAATGACAGAACTAACAGCAATATACTCTTGGTAATAATCGTTGCTGGTGAGGATTTATTTAATGCATGCCTCTTACAAAATGTAATGAATCTTAGGAGGCCCCCAATTAAAAGAAATAACATTATATCTTAGCGATTAAATCGACAGATGGGCCACAAGAGAATAGGCCCAATATAGGTCAAAGAATAGCAATTTTTGGTGCAGTTTTCTGCACCTTTTAATTCACAACAGACCTTACATAGATCAAGAAAACTTTTTTGATGTTTTCAGTCATCCAAAATCAAGTATGTCGAACCAAAGATAGGGTTGAACACCATGAGTACATGTATGTATTATAACTGTATATATTCTCTTTTTATAGATTGATTATACTTGATAGAGAGAGCTGTTTTTAATGTATTGGTCCTGAAGAAGGTGTTACAAATCATACTTTACACCGAAACGCGTCGACAAGAGGACAAAATCATATTTGTGTTTTTAAACCAATTTTATATGTATGTAATACATCCTTGATTTTCATATTGAATGTTTGATTTGTTTGATTTGATTATGTGTAAATATTGATTTGAATTGTCATTGAGAGTTATTTTATTGATTATTAATCTTTCATATGTATGTTGTTTATGAAGATACTTACCCCATTGTATTTGATAATTGTGGACATATCGTTACAATACAATCTGAGGTATACAACAAGTTTTAAATAAAATAAAATAACAATATACTTTATCTTTGTTGTGTTTAAGTCTTATGGACTCCTTGTCTTTGGTTCAATATATATTGATCTGAAATTTACAGTTGGAGACTACTGAGTAAATCCATGAGGGAAATTTGTTAATTTTGAACGTTGTTACGTACCCGGTCCCTTCTGGCTAAACCTGGGAAACTCTCTATTTGTTTTTGTGTAATAAAGGAAACTATCACATGTGAATCTACACATGTGGTATACATTCTCCAATGTTTCTGCGGAAAGCAATACATAGGGAGCACAATTTGTCCCCTTAAAAAACGTATACTAGAACATATACGTGCGATACAAAATATGGACAATACATATGCAATTGCCAAACACATGTCTACGCATAAAGATAAAACATGGCTAGATATCAAATACTCAGGACTAATAACAGTCCCAATAAATGAACGTGGAGGCAATCGAGTACAAAAACTACGCAGACTGGAATCCCGCATGATCATGAGATTCAAAACGAAACATCCCCTGGGACTGAATGGGGACGAGGAGATGTATGTTCACCTTTAAAAGTCCATGAACAACCAAGAAAAAGAGTCCAAAGCGGAAGCCACAACTATTGAACATTAAAAAAAAAAAAAACCCAATGGAACCTAATAAGACTTAAATTGTACGAACTCTCTCGAATAACATACAGAATGTAAATACATGCAGAAAAACACTCTACGCATCTCTATATCTGAAACATCTGATTAGAAGGAGCATAAATAGATCTTGTAACTAGCCCAAGAACAAGCAATTCATAACAACTGATATTGTTACGTGCACGCTCTCTGTCTAGATGGCGAGATGAGTAACCAAAAGCAGAGTGTGGGGGCACTCCGCCCATAAATATATCATAACACTTAGTTATCCTACTCACTCCATGTGTGATCATCTGTGAAACATTGGACTGATTACCAATGTCCTGGCTCTCCCGCTTTCATCAATATGTGCGGTTATAGCTCATAACAACGAACAACATGGTCTGTGATCTATAATAATAAAAACACTTTGCTTTACAATACTCAAACTCGCTAGCACAGCCAGAGAGAAAAATAGCGCAA
This sequence comes from Triturus cristatus, assembly GCF_964204655.1. NCBI lineage: Eukaryota > Metazoa > Chordata > Amphibia > Caudata > Salamandridae > Triturus > Triturus cristatus. Next base: position 1,533,908,870 of record NC_140590.1, on the reverse strand, counting down.
TGTATAATAAAGTTTTGTGAATACGTTTTTTTGAAATAACATGAGAAACTACCAAACCCACAATGCACTAGTAGAACAAAAAATTGTATATAACTGGAAATTGAAAAAGGACTAAAACACTCTACCGTGATCAGGAACTTCGGGTCGAAACACGTAGGAGGAAGTCACGAATTGAATAAACAACATTTATCATCAAGAGGAGTGCTGCGTTCTTTGTTTTTGAGGATATATATATATATATATATATATATATATATATTCATTCATTCTAGATAGTTAGGACCGTGTTTCCATAGGAAATCTCAAAATTCTATTTTGAATAACTTTGGCGCCGGTTGACGAATCCTCGCGAAATTTTCAAAACTAATGGGGCGCTCCGCTCAGCTCCTACCCTGAAAGTCTCGGGGGGATTCGTCAAGCGGGGGCCGAGAAAAAAGGGGGGGCCCAAAACGCGTTTTCCCCATGCATTTTCCCATAGGACCTTTAGTCGAAGGTACAGCCCGAACGCCTGAACAGAATTACTTGAAATTTGGCAAAGAGGTAGTCCTCAGGTCAGGGATGTGCCTTTTGCATATATGGAGTCAATCTGTACAGTAGTTCCAGAGAAAATTGCAGTTAAAGTACACAAATATCTATAGCGGCGCACTGTGCGCGTGGGTAATTCTGATTGGCGGTTACATGTCAGTCAACGTTCAAATCGGTCGAAATCGGGAAGTGTCGGCCGCCATTTTGTTTGTTTTGAGTGCGAGCGTGAAAAAGGAAGGTGGTGAACTTGAAAAGGGGGCAGGGTAGAGAGTTCCTGACCCCCTAGCCTTTGTCAGGGGGTCCCTGAAGGACCCCGAAGGCAGAAAAAAACATTGAATTTTTTTTAAAAAAATCGCGGGGTGCGTGAAAAACCATTAATAAAAAATAAAAATAAATTTAATACGTAGTTTATTGTAAAATAAATATATAAAAAATATTATAATAAATACATAACTTAGCAATTAAACCGTACAAATTCACTGAAAAAACCATAGGTTTCACACACGTTATAGTTAGGAATTAGTATTTAAAAAACCTTGCAAATTCACTTAAAAATCCATAGGTTTCACACGTTATAGTTAGGTGGACATTTCACTCGTAAAAAACCAATGAAATTCCCCCGTTCTAGTTAGTTGAGATAACTATAACTCGCGCGACCGCCACTCTATCACAAGGATGATGTCATGAGTGATGCCACTGACCATGTCATGAGTGATGTAATATGTGACGTCATGAGCAGAGGATTGCGGGCGCGCGAGTCATAGTTATCTCAACTAACTATAACGGGGGAATTTCATTGGTTTTTTACGAGTGAAATGTCCACCTAACTATAACATGTGTGAAACCTATGGATTTTTAAGTGAATATATATATGCGTAGATATATATATCTATATATGTGTATATATGTATAGAAATATCTATATTTATGATTACATATTGCCTATGATATGCATATGCTTATGTTTGTGATGATATCACTATTATTGTTATGGAGTTACTGCTCTCTACTCTGATTCAGGCATGTGAATTTATGAAAGATACCCCAATACTGAAGAAGAACAAATGTTACTTACCTGTAATCCGTGGTTCTCCAGTATTGGTATCTTTCATAGATTCCCATGCAACCCACCCACCTCCCCTCAGAGGCTCTTCTCTGCTCTGTTCACTCTGGATCACACTTGTGCTAGAAAATCTGAGAGCCTGAGCCTCTGAGGAGAACATTCTGGGTGGTGCTGTCGCCTGATTGGCTGTAGTTTGGACTATATATAATGACTTGGACGAGTCATGAAAGTGGAGGATTTTTTCCTTTTGATTTCTGGCTACTTTACTTCCTGGTTCTAGGTTACCTATGATATGGTTTCTATATGCATATATATTGCTATTTTTATATACCGTGGGACTCTCACTCTGACGACGGGGAATGATTCAGGCATGTGAATCTATGAAAGATACCAATACTGGAGAACCACAGATTTCATGTAAGTAACTTTTGTTCTTTGAGGTGAATTAAAATTTGGCAGGAGTTAAACTTGCTTATATGGTTATCTACTTTTGGGACTCTTTTGTCAATCATTGGAACTTCACCTACCAATATCTTGGGATCTGAGGGTTATGAGGGTGTTCAACTGGAGCTTCTCCAATGGCTTGCCAAGTGGACAAGCAGGACGAAAGGAGTCAATACTGCTATGAAATTTTAGTACCTGTGACTTCTGATGGATATTTCTCACCTTAGTCTGTCCCGAAGTGGAAGACTGGAACAAGATATTTTTGTAGCAGTGCTACAGCGCATCAGTTGGTGGCATCATGCATACTTTGACTGTATCACCTCACATTTATGCGCCAACCCTCGGTGCTGACATCCGTTCCTATCTCTTCACCTTCTGATATGGATCCAGAGCAGCATCCTAGACTTTGTTGGACCTCTGACGACTCCAAAGTGTGTCCACTGCGTGCTAAGGACCAGTGTCCACACCATGCCGTGTGGCTAGTCAGAAAGCAGATCTTGGTCACTGATCACCACTAGTCATGGCTTTGATTCCTTCGCTCTGGACATTACTCCCAAAGTCTGTGATAAAGGCTCCACAATGCACCCAAAGGTGTTTCAAGATGGGAGGTGAAGTTGTACATCACCCAAGACAAAAAGAGCTTGCAGTCTTCTTGCACATATTGCGCCCACTCCAAGTTGTGGTCCTAGTCATGAGCCATTCCCAATACCTCTCCACTTCCCACTCAAATCCTCTGGTAAGGCCAAGTATAAATATAAGTATAAGAAAGCAGATTGAGTCTCAATTCCATCCTGACACACCTACAGAGAAGGCCTGAGGGTGTTGAGATGTAAGTCACACTCCTTCAAGGTTATTGTCACGTAGCCAATTTCACAGTTGGTCATAGCACACCCTGAGTTCCCTGGGATGTCATTGAACCCACTGCAGAATGAGGGTCCTCGAAGAGGCTTAGCTGCAAATTTTCAAAGCAATTCCGGCGTGCCTTCAGGCCCCATGGACCGGCAGACTCCTCCAGTCGGGTTACGACTTGTGGGTCGCTCCCTTGCACCATCTTTCCCCCTTGGAACCTATTCACAGGCTCCCACCTCTCTGGTGAACACTTGCACTCTTGCCCCAAGATCCACACCTGTTCCCGATGCCGGTGGACGACCCAGTCCGATGCCCATTTCGAATCCTAGACTGACATCTACTTGAGCTTGACCTGTTGCCGTACACGTGAATTCTAGCTCTGGGCCTCCACTGCATCACAAATATCTGCAGAAGCTACATTAACTTTTTGATTTTGAATCTGATACTATGCCACAGTAGGGTTCACCACAGGATAATAATGATGATGGTGGTGGTGGTAGTAATGATGATGATGGTGAGTGCGATGGCTAGAAACCTCCCCTGAGATGATGCTTGACTCACACATGGGTCACTGACAGACGAAAGTGCATCATTTCCAGTGGTAGTTCGATGGGTAACTAAGGTACTAGAATTACAGCTGCCCTCCATTGAGATCATTACAAATGTTCTGACAATTCTACAGCCTGGGCTGAGAATGTTGGGGCCCTTGCTTCCATTTAATGATAACCTTCAGCTATCTTGATAACTAGTTGGTGGAAACCATATTATAGCCTGCCTTTTAGCTGGTAGATAGCCAGATGCTATAGGCCGGTTCTGAGAAAGTGGCTCTGTATATACTGTTCCCCAATAGGTACAGGGTGTACAGAGTCCACAGCCCCCAGAGGTTTGGCAGAGGCTAAAGTTAGATATAACCTTACTCTCTAAAGTGGTAGCTTGGTCGAGCAGTAAGGCAGTATCAGAGGACAGTCTAAAGCATGTGTTGCACACACTCAGTCAGCAAATGGTCTCACACACTCAATAACTGAACTCTAGGCCAATGGTTTATATAAAAAAAATAGGCTTGTTTTATTTTAGAACCAACAATAGGTATTAAAATATACTTTCTCAGAATGAGATGCTTTATATAAATATGTTTGCAATTTGCAATGGGCTTTTGTAGAAAGTTACAAGTGGTTGCAATAGGCAACACAATTTTAAACACAATAATGCATTGAGTTCAATGGAAGTTTCAAGTTATTTGCAATAGATTACTTTTAGGATTACTTTTGGGATTCCAGGACTGGATCCTAGATTCAGTCCTGGATCAGTACTTAGAAACAAGTGATAAAAGTCGACTTAGTTACTGTTATGATTTTTAGACAATATTTTGCTGTTTTAAAAGTTGACACTTGAAAAATATTTCATTGAAAACAGTCAATGATTACCTATGGAAGAAAATTCAAGCTGCAGGTATAGTATGTTCGCGTTACTTTTGTAATCCAGTACTGGGTGCCTAGACTCAGTACTGGGATCTTTATCCAAAACAGGTAAGTAATTATGTTTTCACAATTTATACGATTTTTAAAGAATATTTAAAGTTTGCAGAAATCGACACTTAGAAGACATTTCACAGAAAAACAGCCAATGGTTTCCTATGGAAGAAAATTGAGTTACTGGTAAGTACGGTTGTGAATATTTTTCAGGGTCAGTGCTGGGCACCAAGATCCAGCACTGGGAGCTCACCTAATAGCAGGTGAGTATTTTCGTTTTCGTTACTCGGCTGATTTTTGGTGAATATTTTAAGTTTTGAAGAGTCCACACTAAGAAGAAATTTCAGGACAAAACCAGTCAATGTTACCCTATGGAGAAAATTGAGTTATCGGCTTTCAGGTAAGTACTCGACTGGCAAAGTTAAGATTCTGGGCACAGACTCGGGTGTCTCCCTGGGTCAGGTAGGTACAGTTGTTACACCCTCAGCGGCACAGGGGCAGCCGGGTGCAGAGTGAGTCAGGCCCAATGTTATCCTATGGGAGGCAGGGGGTCTTGGTTGGTGGCTAGCAGGCCACGCGGCTATGGGAGCTCCTGGTCACTTGCTCAGGGCAAATGGGGAAGTAGATAGGTGCAAAGGTTACACTGCCAGGGCCACTCGGGCGGCTGGGTGCAGGGTGCTTTTGAGCCTTCGGGCGCTCAATTGATTTCAATGGGAAAGCTCTGGTTTAGAAAAAGACTGCAAGCTCGGGGACAAAGATTCTTCAGGTGTCACCACCACTTTGAGAGGTAAGTTGGGTAGTTGGAGGATAGGTAGGAACACATGATTGGTCACAGGGGGCCGCGGGGCGCCGGGTGCAGGGGTGCCTTTTAGTGTCGGGGAATCTTACCCACCGTTGTTCGCGGTTGGGGGGGGTACCTGGTTCTGAGGCTGCAGGCGTCGTCAGAAGCGTCGAGGGAAGTCCTTGGGTGCCGGACTCGGGGCCACAGTCGCCGTGGGGTCGTCCTCGTGGTCTTTGTTCACTACGGCACAGGCCAGGCTTGGCGGGTGCAGAGTGTGTATGGTTCGCGGTTCCGGGCTGATGCCAGGGATTAGAAGCTGATTTTGAGTAGAGCCTCGGCTCATGGGAGTCCCAGATGCTTAGAGCTAATAGGTAGCCAGGTCCTTCGGGGTTTGTGAGGTTGCTGGCCACAAGAGATGCCGGGTTGGAGCAGGAGCAGGTTCGAGGGTCGACAGGCCGGTAGGGCTGGGGCCAAAACAGTTGGTGTCTTCCTCTTCTTAGCAGCTGCAGGGCAGGTCTTCTTTCTTCTTGCTCTTCTTTGTTTTTCGGAATCTGGAATCTGGGGAAGGAAGGCTCAGGGTGCCCCTAAATACTAGATTTAGGGGCGTTACAGGTAGGTAAAGGGCAGGGACCAATGGGTCCCTGTCCTGGGGTGGGTAAACCCCCTATTCTGCCACTCTCCTGTGGGAGGGGGGCAGTAGCCTAGTCCTGATTGGGTAGGGCCTCCCATCTTCAAGATGGCCAGCGCCCGGAGATGTGCTTCACCTCGCCTCCCCCACCTGAAGGGTGGGGTTGGCAGGCTGGCACATCCCCTGTCCTTATTTGGGATTCCCGGCCAAGCTTCCCGCCAGAGTGGGGGGGGTTGCAAGTGGCCTGGGGAAGCTCACAGAGGCGGCATGCCTTTGAAGCTTCCCCCTGCCCATCCTGCGGGAGGATATCTAGCACCTTGCCCAGGATGTGCATTGTTGCAGGCCCAGGAAAGCAGGGGCTCTCCTACCCAGGGGTCCAGCAACATGTCTGCTGTGTGGCAGCCTAGGCAGCCTCTCAGACCAGACGTGGATTGTAGGTTAGGTTTCAGAGGGCCTCTCTAAGATGCCCTCTGTGGTGCTTGGTACATTAAATCCCACACTGGCATCAGTGTGGGTTTGATACCAAACTTCTCAGTCTTCAGTGTTGCCATTATAGTGCTGTGGAGTTCATGTTTGACAAGCTCCCAGCACCATGTACTCTTAAATGGCAGCACTGCACTTACAGGGCCCAGGAATGGACCTGGGTACTGTAGGGGCACAGGGCTCATGCACCTGTGCCCACACCACTGGCATAGGGCACCCAGCTAGAGGGGTGGCTGATGTATGCCAGGGCAGTGTAGGTTGTGGGCATGACACACAGGGATGTGTGCTATGTCGACTCTGTTTTGTCCTGTATCTAGACACTCAGCCTGCAAGGGCAGTGCGTAGGTGTTAGGGTACAGGGCCTCTAAGGGTGGCACAATGAGTTCTACAGCCCTTCAAGGCCTTCCCTGGTCACAAGGCCCTGGGTACCTAGGGTACCATTTACCAGGGGCTGACATGTGGCCAGGGTTTGCCAATTTGGGTTGGAGGTTTTGGTTTAGGGAAGGAACATAGGCCCTGGGCACCTGATTGGCAGGAGCCCAGGGCAAACTCAGTCAAAGTACATTCAGCAAAAAGTGGGGGCATACCATGCAAGAAAGATGGCACTTTCTCACACCGGTCCCCTGAAATGCAGATTTTCTCACAAGCACTCTACTGTGGAGAGTATTGTTGTACAGTCCTCGACTCAGTAATGTGAAGCGTAACCTATTTCCCACCATTCCTGTGGATGGGCAAACCAAAAGTACTGATGCCTTTAGCAAATATGTTTTCCTCTGCACCTGGCACTGCAATCCATAAACATAGTCTGTCTTTTGGGACATAGGCAATGACGTCTTTCCAGGAGTCAGGAGGTTCTTAGTGCCTCCCTGTCCCAGAAGATCCAGCAGCTGAGTAGGTTATCCATGCCTGTTTGGATACTATGGACTGCACTGGCAGGTCAGTCTGTACCAGTATTGTCCTTTGTAGATTTTCCTAGACGAAGTCCACTGGCTTCTCCATTGATGTACATGCTTCGCTAATAGACATGCCCTTTTATGGATCTCACCTCTTCAGAGAGGAGCCAGATTTCAATTGTAAAGCCTTAAAAACAGCAGAGCTTCAGTGTGTTCTTGGGACTACTGAACTCTGCCAAACTTCACCAGTTATAAAAATGTAGGTGTTATTGCTGTGGTGTTGCATTTAGACAGAGATAGCCTTCCCTGGCAATGATGCAGCAGGCAGCCCAGTCCTTTCACAGCTATGAAGATGTACCCAGCAGACAAGTGCAGACAAGTGTAGGCAAGCAGGGGCATCAATCCTCTAACTTCTCGTCCTCTACTACCACAGCCTCAAAACCTCTTTCGTTTTCCCTCAGCGGTGCATCCACAACCAGTAGTGGGCTGGATCCAGCACTTTCTGCCAGGTTGCCAATTCATCACATTCAATAAATGGGTTTTGAAAATTGTTCAAAAAGGCTATGCCCTACTTTTAAAAAAAATATAAATCTTTTTACTAAACTTCTTTGTCGACATGCAAAATATGAGACAGAGGAGACAGAGTACATTTTACAGCAGATATACATGTTGTCAAGTCATGATACATTACACAGCGAGAACAATATCATGGGGAAGGGGTTTCCTCCTGGGTGGCACACCTTGGGGTGGGGGGGGGGTGTGTGAACAGATGTCTTTGTGGTAACTGTTCCAAGGACTCCATATCCGAGACCATTTTTTGGGACAGCCTCGAGCCACAAAGACCATCTTCTCCCTAAACATGCTCCAGTCTAGGCATTTTTTCCATGCTTCGATTCTAGGTGGCTGCAAGGCTCTTCACAATTGTGCTTATGCCCTACTTTTTGTCTCCGTCCTGTCCAATATACTTCCTGCCCCAGAATGGGTTTTGGAGGACCTAGCCATCCTGCTATAGTAGGGGTATGAGGATGGCTTTTTGCCGGCTCAACTTCGCTTTTTGATGATTTAAGGTGCAGTGACTCTGCACACTGGGGTGCTGACATCCAGTGTATGTGCTCCGATCTCTAAAAGTGTGTACTTGTGGGTGCAAATTGGCTAATCCCCGGTTGGCAAGGTTAACTTACATGTAAAGGCCCTAGAAAATGCTACTCTGAGTACCTAGGTACCTTTTGGGGGCTTCACCACTATTTGTACCACCAATAAAATGGCAATTAAGGTTTGGTGCTAGGCCTGTTCTGCAGCCTAGTTGCTAATTAAAAAGATATCCCAATAGTTAATCCTAATTGGATAGTGTCCCTTATCTAGAAGTCCCTAGTATACGGTACTCAGGTTACCCAGGCCTACTGGTTAAAGTGTCACTTGTGGAAGCTAGTGGTTCACTTAAGTGTGCACCACTGCAGTGGCAAATAAAGACATGCCAGTTAATATACTCTCAAATTCCACCTGTCAATCAAAGCCATTCAACAGGCCCAACCTTCCATATTTATTGACTATAAGTCACCCCTAAAGTCTACCCTAAGGGCCCAGAGGGTAGGGTGCATGGTTCGAAGTAGCAGCACATGTATAAACTGCTCTGGTAGTGGAAAATCTCCAAAGTCAATTTTTCCTATTGGAAAGCTGAGTGCCCCATTGGATAACATTTGGTTACTTTTATTAATTTCACTAAAGTGTAAGTTCCCAATGGAACTAACTTGAAGGTTGTGTCTAAGGGTCATTCTAATAATTACATTAAATTACATTACATTACATTAAATCCAACTTAGTGTCAAAGGGAGCAACCCTTGACCCTGCTCCAGGCAGGTTGCTCCCCACGCCGCAACAGCACCACCTGTTGTGCCTGTGTTCCCCTGCTCGCTGCCAGTGGCGGGCCGTAGGTTTTTTGCACTGCATTGCTCCTGTTCTACTGTTGTATTGTTTAATTGTCTGGTTTCTCTCCTCATTTGTCTACTGTAATTTGGTTTCACTTGACCTCCCTCCCGTTGTATTCTGTGACCCGTGGCCTCTTTTGCCTTCTGTTCCCTAGCCGTTCCTGCCCCCGTTTTTCCCGCTGCTGCGTCCCCTGCGGCCCCGCACCCCTGCTCTGTACTACCTCTGTTCTCCACTGTTAAGTGCCTCGTTTCTCCTCCTCCCTCGTTTTTTTGTGCCCTGTGCCCTCTTTATGCCTTCTGCTCCTGTTGTTTTTTGTGCCGTGTGCCCTCTTTTTGCCTTCTGTTCCCTCGCCCCCGGTTTTCCCGCCACTGCGTCCCCTGCAGCCCCGCCCCCCCGCTCGCCCATTCGTCCACTCCCCCTCCCAGCTGCTCCTCCCTCCCACCTCCCCCTCTTATGGTGGCTGCTCTGCGGCCGGGCGCAGACGAAGGCAAGCCCGTCTGCGCCTGGACAGCGCCAGAACCCCTGGCCCCCGCGAACGACAACACCAGACACCGCTACGGTGCCAGCACCCTCCACGCACTCAACGCCGGACAATCACGCACCTGCTGCCTGGCCGCCCCGAAGCGCACCCAAGGACCCTTCTCTTGCCGGGGCTGCAGCTTCACCAGCATCCGGCCTGCCAACCCACCAACCAAGAAAGAACTCAACTACCTCAGATGCATCCTTCTCTACACCCGCTCCGCCCGCAAACACGCCGTTGAACTCTGGGACGTACTCGACTCAACCTCCCCAGATGTCGCCTTCCTGAGACCTGGCTGAACCCCTACTCGGCAGCCGACATCGCCATAGCCATCCCGGAAGGCTACAAGATCTCCCGCAGGGACCACACCAATGGAGTAGGAGGAGGAATCGCCATCGTCCACAGGAACACTCTGAGTCTCGACCAACACCGACAACACCTTCAGCACTGCCGAACACCTGCACTTCCAGATCCACACCGACCCCAACACCACCCTCAGAGGAACCCTAGTCTACAGACCCCCCAGACCCTGACAGTTCAATGACTCAATCGCCGACTTCGTCAGCACACACGCCCTCGCCTCCACGGACTACATCCTCCTCGGGGACCTGAACTTCCACCTCGAGAACAACGACAACACCAACTCCACCACCCTGATCGCCAACCTCGGACTCAGACAACTCGTCACAACACCCACCCACTCCACCGGCCACACGCTTGCCCCATCTTCTCCGCAATCCCCCACATCTCCTTCAACTCGCCACCGAACTCCACTGGACCGGCCATCGCTGCATCCACTTAACCTTCCGGAAACCTGCAAGGACCACCGCACCCAACAGATCCCTCGCCGCTGTTGGAGCAAAGTCATCGAAGACCAGCTAACCACCACCCTTGCCCGGATCCCACCCGCCGACCCCTCCGACCCCTACCCCTCCGACCCCTACACCGCCGCCCGCAACCTCAGACAGTGGATCGAGGACTGCGCCAACACCCTCGCCCCGTTCAAGAAACCCTCCAACAGCCACACCAGCAAGAAAGCCAGCTGGTTCACTGAAGACCTCCAGGCCTCCAAGCAAACCTGCCGAAAGCTAGAGAAGAACTGGCACCATGAACGAACACCAGACAGCTACACAGCCCACAAGAACACCACCCGCAGACACCATCACCTTATCAGATCTGCCAAAAGGGCCTCCTTTAACGACCGCCTAGACAACAACGCACACAACAGCAAAGAGCTCTTCAACATCATGAAGGAACTCTCCAACCCCAGCTCCAACACCTTCGACATCCCATCTTCGCAAGACCTGTGCGACTCGCTTGCCACCTTCTTCCATCGCAAGATTGCAGACATCCACGACTGCTTCAACGCCACGACCGCCCCGACAACTACTGAGACCTCTGCCCCCACTACCACCATCCGCACCGACCGCCTGCTCTCCTGGACCAACATAAACGACGACACCATCAAAATCATGAACACCATCCACTCCGGATCTCCGTCAGACCCATGCCCACACCACATCTTCAACAAAGCCAGCACCGCCATCGCACCCCATCTCTGGAAAGCCATCCACATTTCCTTCGAGACAGCAACCTTCCTGGAGAGCTGGAAGAACGCCGAGATCAACGCCTTACTCAAGAAACCCAAGGCGGACCCCAAGGACCTCAAGAACTTCTGGCCCATCTCCCTGCTCCTGTTCCTGGCGAAGGTCATCAAGAAGACCGTCAACAAACAACTGACACGCTACCTCAAGGAGAACAGCATCCTGGACCCGTCCCAGTCCGGGTTCCGCAGCAATCACAGCACCGAAACTGCCCTCATCGCCGCCACCGATGACATCAGGGCCCTGCTAGACAACGGAGAGACCGCGGCCCTCATCCTCCTGGACCAGTCAGCCGCCTTCGACACGGTCTGCCACCGTACACTACGCACACGCTTCCACGATGCCGGGATCCACGAGGAGGCCCTGGACTGGACCACCTCCTTCCTCTCCGGCAGAACACAGAGCGTCCGCGCCCCCCCCCCCCCCCCCCCTTCCGCTCCGAAGCCACCAAGATCATCTGCGGTGTACCCCAGGTCTCATCCCTTAGCCCAACATTGTTTAACATCTACATGGCACCGCTCGCCCGACTGCCCGACCTCAACATCATCTCTTACGCTGATGACACCCAGCTGATCCTCTCCCTCACCAAGGACCCCACACCGCAAAAACCAACCTCCACGAAGGAATGAAAGCTGTCGCCGAGTGGATGAAGAACAGCCGACTGACGCTGAACTCAGACAAGACGGCGGTCCTCATCCTCGGATCCACCCCCTCGGCCTGGGACGACTCCTGGTGGGCGACCGCACTAGGAACAGCTCCAACACCCACCGACCACGCATGCAACCTAGGGGTCATCCTCGACTCAACCCTCTCCATGACAAAGCAGGTCAACGCCATCTGTTCCTTCTGCTTCAACACCCTCCGCATGCTCCGCAAGATCTACAAGTGGATCCCCACCAAAACGAGAAGAACGGTCACCCAGGCCCTCGTCAGCAGCAGGTTGGACTACGGAAACGCCCTCTACGCATGAGCCTCGGCCAAACTCCTGAAACTATTTCAACGCATTCAGAACGCCTCTGCACGCCTGACCCTCGACATCCCTCGCCGCAGCCACATCACACGCCACCTGAGAGACCTGCACTGGCTCCCCGTCATCAAGAGGATAACCTTCAAGCTCCTCACCCACACACACAATGCATTCCACAACACTGGACCAGCGTACCTCAACAAACGACTCTGCTTCTACACCCCTACCCACCAGTTTCGCTCCGCTGACCTCGCCACAGTCCCCCGCATCCGAAGAGCGACCTCCTGCGGCAGATCGTTCTCCCACCTCGTCGCCAAGACCTGTAACACTCTCCCCATCTACCTACGGCAGACCCAAGACCTGCTAACCTTCAGAAGACTCCTCAAGACTTGGCTTTTTGAGCAGTATCAGCATTCCTCCCATTCCCGCCCGACCCCCCCCCACTACCCCCCCGCTCCCCCCCCCCCCCCAGTGCCTTTAGACCCTCACGGGTAAGTAGTGCGCTTTACAGATGCTATGATTGATTGATTGATTGATTTAACATAACAATTTTAGAAAAGAAGCTTTACTTTTCAAAGCTGACTGAAAGGCCACTGGTACCCTTTTCTGATTGGCTTAGCAGCTTACAACTACCAGGAATGCCCTGTTAATTGGGCGTCAAGTGTTCTCAGGAACTGAGAACAAAAGGAGCCATCTGCTGGGAGGACTTTTCTTCTCCTATGGTATGATGGCTGGGAAGGGCCCCAATAGGCTAATTATACTTCAAAGGTAAGTTGCTCCTGCAAGAACAGATGTCACTGAGCCTGTGCCAGCCCGCCTGGGTGCACTTTAATTTAGATTAGGAGTTATCCTGAAGGGGGAGGTGACCCCACCTCTAGGGTGAGGAAGGGAGCTCTACACGGGTAAAGAAGGTTTTGGCCATGTTGGTAGTGTGCAGAATAGTTCATTCTGGGATAGGTAGATGCTATACTTCTTGGGCAGTAGTCATAAAGTAGGTCAGATATCCCAGGGAAGCTGTAGCTCTATGGGCTAGTGAGTCCGCCCTCCCACCAGCTTGTGCAAAGGGTAAACTTGGCAACCCTGTTAAGAGAACTTGGATCATTTCTGGACCTGTGGAATACAGTACGAGTATGCCTCCTGGACCGCATCAAGAAGGACTGCAGTTTCTGCAGCACAGGTTTTACCAAGGAAGGCTGTTCCTGCTGTGTGGCCTGTGAGGAGCAACCACAAGGACTGGATCTGCTTCCACTTGTACCCAGGACTAAAGAGTGGTCTCTTACAACTAGTCTCCTATACTGCTACAGGGTCACAAAAAGTTACCAGAAGTCACCTGCAGCCCAAAGAGTAGGAATTTCCAATTGACAAGTTCCAACTGATTTTTCCTTGGATCCTTTAAAAAAAAAAAAAAAAAATCTTTTTAATAAGTTTTCAATTTATGAACAGCACAGCAATTAACAATTCATTGCATTTATATATCAGGAATCACGATACCAATTTTTAGATACAGCATTTCATTTAAAGGCATTAGGAAAGAAAAATAAATTCAAAAACTACAAATACTAAAATAGATGTTTTGTTTCAGTGTGAACGCCGTTCTCTTACAGTAACCTAGGGTCTATTTTGGGCCTGAGATTCCTTCCAACTATATAAAGGTGCCCATACACGTCTGCCAAGAGACTTCCCTTTCTTGCCCTTTCTTTCGTAAATTCCCTTCTCAAGGTTAAATACAGAGAGGAGCCGTGCCAACCATAGATTAAATGTAGGGGCGGCTTGATCTAGCCAAGCTGAGGCAACACAGATTCGTAGAACTGCCATGGCAAGGAAAAGAAAGCGGAGAGACATAGTATGTCCCTGGGTGTTATCAACCCCGAGAAGAATTAAGGGTGAAAACATATGATCTAAATCAGCATGTGAAGAATCACATCGTGGACACCTAGTTCCCTGCTGCTCCCCCCCCCCCCAAATTTTTTTTGCCGGGGTGTAATATGAGGAAAAAAATGCTTTATAAAGTTGGGCCTGGAGCCCAGCAGAGCGTAATACTGTCTGTCCCAGCTCTAGGGACTGGAAAAAGTTATCCGGGTCAGTACCCAACCTTCCCATTTTTTGGCATGTTTTTCGAGATCATCCAATTTTAGTGCCATAAGCTCACTATAAATTCCTTTAATAGTGCAGCACTTCTTAAAACTTCTATGGTTTTCCCCTTACCGAACACATTGGGCCCACCCATCTTTTTACTCCGTTAGCTTCTAAGCTGAAGATATTTGAAAAAGTTCCCAATCCCGATACCGAATTTATCCTGGATATCCTTAAATTGATCAATTCCGTCGGAGCATAATAGGTCCCCGACTTTCGTGAGGCCACATCCCGCCCAGTTCATCATAGTTTGATCTGAAAAAATTTCTGGTAGCGTAGGATTGCCATACAGTTGTGTATAGAAATTCATCCTCCTTAAACCCGTCTTTTTTTTAAAGGTGGCCCAAATTTTAAAGGCAGCCTGCAGAGTTCTGAATTTAGTTTGCTTGAAATAGCTAGGCTCACTGAATTTCATAAAGATTTTTTTGCATCTTCCCCCACCAAAAGCCTATATACATCTGGAATCTTATCTTCCATGCTGAAGTTTTCAGATCTATAATGGGGAAGGCCAATTGGCTAGCTCCGTGTCTAAGTACTGAAATACCTCTGGGTCGTCAGCAGTCGAACCATACACCGAGCAGATAGTGAAAACCTCCCCGGCAAACACACATTCCAGTACTGCCCACCGGCCCCATCTGTCTGATAGTTTCCTTCTAACAGTTGTATCATTCCGTCGAGTAAGGATAGCAACTCCTCTTGTCTTAGTACCCTGTTTAGTGGCAACCAATAACCTAAACCCAAGTTGTTCAAGAACTTCTCCCCTCATACCCTCTATATGAGTCTCTTGGACACATATGATGTCGGCTCGCATGTTTTTTAATAGAATAGCCGCCCTTTGTCGCTTAGCTTGGTCATTGAGCCCACATATGTTAATAGTTATAATTCTAAGATTTAGTGGATTCGTGCCTTGGATCCTGATGATGAATCCTGGGTGTGTGTCTCCTGACTGTTGAGTGGTGTCCCTGAAGTCCTGGGACGCTTATAAAACAGTCAGTGTGGACACTTCCTGCCCAACCCTGTAAGTTGGAACTATGAACATTTTTCTGGGAGAACAAAGGTGAGCAGGCCCAACCTAGAAGCCAGTCTTTAGAAGGTCTGTCGCCAGTCTGACTCAACTTCGCAGTTTGCCCCCCTGGGAGCAGCTTGACTGCCAGAAATTGTTTTAAGTACCCTCATGGAAGATTTCAGAGGGACCAGTGCCAAGGAGCTAGCCGCAGATGTCGAGCTCTTCCTCAGATCCTGCAGGCAGGCCTCACCATCAGCCAGACAAATCCTCCAAGATAAAGACTAAGTTCAAAGGTAAACATTTATCCGGGATGAGCCCGATCACTGTATCTGACCCACACTCCATCATGTCAGCCTTAACTTTTTACTTTGACCCGGCCTAGTGCAATGAGTAAACCGCAGTAGGCGCTTTGTGCTTTTTTGCACTAGATTTGAGGTTAAAAGCTAAAATCTTCTAGATAGATTTTTGTCACTTTGTTGTCATTGTGAAGGTTAAAATGTATACTATCTTTATAAATTAGAGTGGAATTTTTAGTATGCTGTGTTGCTTACTTTTTAGTAGTTTCGCTTTTGTTAAATGCTTTACGCTGGTTGTCTCTTAAGTTAAAGCTGATTGCTCTGTGCCAAGGTACCAAGGGTTAAGCTAGGGTTTATTTTATTGACGCCTAGGTAGACCTATAGTAAATTGTGCAATTATTACTAGATGAGATCATGCAACTCTGTCAGCTAATAACCAAGTTTCCTACAAGAGGGGGATGCCTGTTACTTTCTAAAGGTTCCATAAAGATGGTACCAAACTCTAAGAAAGGCAGTGGTTGCTATTCCCACTACTTCCTCATCTTAAAAAAACAGGACGGCTGTGTCTGGCCTGTCCTTGACCTCCAACCTCTGAATGCCTTCCTGTGGAAGGGCAAATTCAGATGGCCCACATTGGCTCAGATTCTTCCTGCTCTGCACCTGGGGGAGTTGATGGTGTCCTTGGACATTCCATATGTGTATTTCCAAATACCCATCTTGCAGGCGCTACTTTGAATACAAGGTAAGTGTTTTGTATACACCATCCAGGACACAGGAACAAAGTAAGCCTTCTTTATTAATTTCCACGGAGAGAAAAGCCAACACGTCCTGCTCACTGAAGGTTCAGGCTGTAACTAACAAGAATCCTGTTACAACATACAACATTTTATGTTCTACACATAATACATTCTACCTCGTGCTAGAACAAGCTATGTACTGACTTAATGCAAAGTAATCAAAAGTGAACACAACAGTGGGCCAGGAGCATTTTCAGTCTGCTGTGTTCCCCTCTGCTCTCATCAGCGCCATTTTCGTGTTCACAAACGTAATATCGGTGGCTGGCCATCTTCAGAGGTTGGGAGTTCCTATATTCCTGTACCTCGATAACTGGCTGCAGATAGGCTGACCCTCAACAAACATTTGGTGGACCACCATTAGACAATGGCAAAACCATTGGGAGTTTACCATAAGCAAGCTGAAGTCACGCCTGATTCCATCACAAAGGCTGTCATTCATCGGGTAGATTCTGGAATCTGTGGAGTTCAAGGCCTTTCCTCTGCAGCAACAAGTACGGGCCATTCAGTCTTAAGATTCTGATGCTTCAGGTTCCCGGTGAGGCTGGCTCTGAGGTTTCTTGATTCCTTAGCCTTCTTCCTTGTCGACTAAACTATGTGGCACATAAGAGCCATGCTGTGGAGCTTAAAGTCCTATGGAACCCAGCATCAAGGTCACCTTTCCAAAACTGTCCAGGGCTCAAAGGAGATGGCTCGAGTGGTGATGGACGCATCAATGATGCGTTTTGGGAGGTCTTCTGTGGAAGGCCTCTGGTCTTCATTGGAGGTATGGCTCCACATCACCCGACTGGAGCTGCAGGCCATTTGTTTAGCCCTAAAGCCATTTCTTCTGTCCATCAACGGGAGGCTGGGGCTGGTTCTCATGGACAACCCCATTGACATACTATACTGCAAAATTCAGTACAGCATAGGGGATCCTGGGGGTTGCATCTCTGAAAGTGACTAGATCACCTGGACATCTTCTTTGTCGCTATCCACCTGCCGGGTCCCTAAATGCCAGAGTGAGAGAACTGATTAGGTGTCATCTGGCAGATCATGAGTGGCACCTACATTCTGAGGTGGCGCAGAGTGTCTTTAATCAGTGGGGAAGTCCCTGGCTAGGATTTTAATTTTAAGCATTTCTTCTACAGTGCAATACAAGTGAGCAATAGCCTGGTGAGGTACAGTAGAATACAGAGTGGGAAAGCCCTGGCTAGATCTTCCCTCCACCATTGAGAATGTGCAGTGTTAACAATTTTGCTTCTTACAGTTTCTCCAAGAGCACTCATAAGGGCACACATTCTGGCTGGTATGGGACAAAGGAATGTTGTACGTCTTCCCACAGCCATCTCTTCTGCCTTGAGTTCTGAAGAAGATCATGACTGTCTGGGCACAAGCCATCCTTGTGACCCGAATTGGGTTAGGAGAGTGTGGTGCCCAGAACTTATGAGCATCTGTCCTCCAATCAGATTGCCGCTTCAGGCGGACCTCCTTTCTGAGCAGTAGTGCAGGGTCCTACACCCAAATCTGTTATTTACTCCACAATGTATGGAGAATGAGCTGCAGCAGTAAAATAGTGTTGTTTTTAGGACGCTGGCCCTTTACAGGCAAAGATGCTAGATGTCCGTCTTTTGTGTTAGTCCTTAACCTAGCAAAGCTTTGCAGTGGGCACTGTAAAAAGTAAGTTGTCACTATTTTGGTTCCTCTGTTTTTACTGGAACAACCACCCTTTTTTAAATCACTTTCTTTAATGAGTTTTATTAAAGGTTTGACACAGATGTTCCCTCCCAAACCATTTACGATTCCAAAGTGGAACCTTTACTTGGTCAAAATTCCTCATGCGTAAACGCCCTTAGAGGCAAACATAGCAGCTCTCTGTATCTCTTAACTTAAAGACTTTCTTTCTCATTGCGATAATATCCACTTTCAGTGCATCTTTCCTACACAACCCTTTTTCCTAACAAGATTCTGAGGACTCTGGTGGCCATCTTACCAAAAGTTATGCCTCCTTTCCAATTTGGACAATTCATCACCCTGCCAGTGTTCTTTTCTGCCTCTCGCTCCTCTAAAGAGTGGCCCACAAAAAAGCTATTTATTTTTTTATATAATCATAACTAGGAACAAAGAAATTGCAGGCTGTGACAAAGAGGAACCTATCAAGATTGACAGTCCTCTGCATTACGATCTTCTTCACACTGGGCAAGAACAGCCTCACAGGGTCTGAGAACTTATTTCACTAGGGACAAGAACACTACCACGCATTGGCACAGGGGTTGCCTATACTTGATATCTTCGAGGCTGCGAAGTGAGCATTGCTGCATACGTTCCCGAATCACCACTACTTTGACAGCCAGATCCAGCAGGTTGGACACTGTCTGGTCAATTCTGCAAAACCTTCTTCTGTCCACTCCACAGACCCTCCACCATTGGGAGCTACTGCTTTAGTATCTGTTCAAGATGAGGACTCTGCTGTTGGAAGTATCCATCAGAAAAACAAGTTACCTGCTTTTGTTAATGCTCTTTCTGGTGGATACTCTAACTAAAGATTCCTCGTTGCCTTCCTATCTACCCGTTCTGTGGAGTGACCTCATTCTAACATCTAAAAGGTCGAAAGTTAGTACTCAGCACATTGTTACCAACAATTGGTCATACTCTGCGTCTGAGGGCGAGGAAAAGGAAAAAAACATCAAACTGACGCCAGGGTGCAAGGGTGTCTCTTGTATGCGGCTCTTCTCAGTCACTTCTTATGCGTTATTGAGGCATCAATGAGTTGTATGACTCCACCTACCGGCCTATGGGAGCACTGCTTAATAAAAAATAATCCAGCCCCAATCTGGCACCTGTGTGATATTCTAAGGTAAAGAAACTGCAGTATCCACCAGAATGAACAAAGGTAAGTAATCTGTTCAGCTGAAGAAATCTGTGCCTGAGAGGAAACCAAATCAAATCGGTCATGTCCGAATGGGCAACAGCACAACTCAAAGTGAATCAAATAGAACCTAACCCAGCTTCAGATGAAACCGAAGCGGATGTGTGCCTTTAGATCTGAGGCCCACGCTCTTACCAGGCGTTAATGTCAAACTGAAATTTCTTTTTGAAGTCAAGATTAGAGAGAATACTGGCACTTTGTATAAATGTGAAACCCGGATTCATAACTAGTTTAATGAAATTGTTGAAATGTGTTTTTCTGGCACCCCTGCTATTTCTCCCTTACATTTGTCGGCGGTAGCAGGGTCAGGAAACTAGCAGTTTAAACTTGAGAAAACCCTTGAAGTCACAGAGGGATCCAAACCAAAGGCTCCAATCCTATCATTGGGTTAGACACCACCTAGAAAACATTCCAAGTGTGTTGTGTTTTCATTCTTAGTGTTTTCGTTTGTTTAACATTCCCTATGATGTAAGTTGAGAGTTTACAGATGTCATTTTCAGAATGTTATATGGTCATTGTGGAATGTATCTTTTGGATGTGAAGACAGTACGTTTTAGTGATTGGAGCTGTATGCAGGCTGGTTCAGCTCTTCAACTACATTAAAGGATAATTCAATTACTGATGATCCGGAATCCTTTATTACACTGGCAACGGGATGTCGAAGAGCGGATGAACCCACACTAAGCTTGGATTTTCAATTTGTGAGGATTCAGTAGAAACGTTTATATCCGATTTACTAATAATCGGGAGACAAGCTTTTGAGGAAGTTACTTCATTATACTGGATTCGATGTGGGAGTATTGCTCTTCAAGTGAGTAATGGAAGCATTTTGGGAGAAATTATCGCGAAAATTGAAACGATCGTACCTTCATTGCCTCGTGCTACCTGTCGCTTGTTCGAGTGCTCTCACCAACGACCGCACACGAGACCTTGCGCTCTACGTTGCTTGATTACCATTCCTCATTGGAGATGACCGCTATGATACGCGTACGTATACACGCAAATAACGTCGCGTAACCAACGTAGCAGCCATATATTTTTTTTTCTCAACTTTACGATCTCAAACAATTCAGTGTGCACAACGCGTTGGATGTTCCAGGAAGCCTCATTTGAGTTAATAACCACTGGAACCTTTTACTACCAACATTGACACCAGCACAAAACAGCGTATGTACTAATTGTTTTTAATTTTCTCGTAATTAACAAGAGAAAAAAAAAATTGAGTTTATTCTACTACGTGATTCAAGTACTTTTACCTGTACATTCAACTTTAAATTAACCAATCACAAATACTGCTGGCAATTTGTACTTGATCATTTTCAGACACTACTGGAATAAACTGATATATACATTATGAGCCAACCGAATTACAATATTAATCCTCCACAAGCCTTTTGGATTTCTGGAACTGAACCTCCTTTAAAATGGTTGGAATGGAAACCTTATTTTTGTAACTAGATCGATGCTTTGGATGAAGATGGAAAAATGTCTCATGCACAAAAGAAAAGGTTACTTTTGTATACCTTGGGTCCTGTAGGTTTAAAAGTGTATGAGGGCATGACCAAACCTTGTTTTCCAGGTGACCTAAACGTATATGCATTGGCCTTACTCCATCTAGACACATTTGCGCCTAAAGTCTGTATTGGAGTTACAAGATCTAAATTATTTTCCAGGAAACAGAACAAGGATGAAAGTATAGACCATTACCATGCTGATCTCAAAAAGTTGGTTTTAGACTGTAAACTTGGTGTTTTACAAGATGATCTAATAAGAGACCAAATAGTTATGCATGCTTATAACCCCACCATACAAGATAGACTATGGATAAATGGTAATGCACCTCTGGATGACATCCTTGCTATTGTGCGTAAGGCAGACATTTCTGGCAGATGTGCCAGTGTTCTTAAACAAGATAAAATTACTACTGATGTTGTGAGTAAGGACAATGTAAATGAGAGAAAAAAAGTCACAATGAATTCTAAGGATAATTCTAATGTTAAACCCACTTATACCAGATACTTACCTTCTGCAGGATCTAAACTAAAATGCTACAGATATAATATTTTGGAGCACTTAGCTGACAGCAAAAATTGTCCAGCACTTAAGTTCAAATGTACCAATTGTGGTCTCAAAGGTCATTTTGCCAAAGCTTGTAGGAGACGAAAGAATAGCGTTAGATTTGTAAATAATGTGGATGAAAATATTCAATGTGCTAATGAAACTGATGATATGGGGGACAATGGTGGTTTAGTAATGAATTTATACGATAAATTGGTACTAAATATTTGTGATGAAACTATTGTAAACAAACCAATTTGCTCAATGGTTATTGGTGGTGTAGATGTAAGAATTTATGCAGATTCTGGCTCACCTTACACTATCATTAACGAGGAACTGTGGAAATCTTCTTTTATACAAAAAGTGGGTGAACAGTTATTAGAACCTGACATTCACCCTGAAGGCTATGGTGGAGAAACCATAGATCTTCTTGGTTATCGTTGGTTTGTTTTAAAATTCAAAGGAAGTGAGTGTAGAGGAAAACTGTATATTGCGAAAAAAGGACCACCAGTTCTAGGCTGGTTTGACCAAAAACAATTGCATATCATTTAAGATCCCAACAGCAAAGAACAGGTGTTGGTTGTTGAAGACAGTAATGCAGTTAGTAAAGAAATGTTAAAAGAATTTCCAAATGTTTTCAGCACAATGCTAAATGGTTTTCCACCATAGATCTGTCGTCTGCGTATCACCAGATCTCCTTGTCCTCTGAATCAATGAAATTCACATCTTTCATCACCCCCTTTGGGTGTTTTCAATATAAATGCATGCCTTTCGGCTTTGCTTCGGCTGCAGCCGTTTTTCAACTCTTGATGTTTCACCTTTTAAAGAAGAACAAGGTGTTATGTTTTTTCAAGATGACATTCTTGTATTTGGTGATGATGAGGAAGAACACCTATCTAGACTTAAAAAGGTTCTAAGCATTTTGGAAGGTAAAGGCCTTACAGTAGAGCATTCTAAATGTAAATTTGCACAAAAAAGTGTAACTTATTTAGGTCACATTATTGACGAACAGGGCGTAAAACCGAAACCTTCATTAGTTGCTGCTATTTCTGAGGCCCCAGTACCTTCTAGTAAAGATGATGTTAGATCTTTCTTAGGCATGGCAGAATTTTGTTCGAAATATGTACCAAATTTTGCTATTAAAACTTATAATATTCGTCAACGTCTTTAAAAAAAATTGTACATTTGTGTGGTCACAGGCTTGTGACATGGATTTTAAAGTTATCAAAGAAGCTGTTACCAAAGCAACAGATTGTCACAGTTTTGATCCCTTGCTAAATAGTGAAATTACAACCGATACTAGCAACAAGGGCCTTGGTGCTGTTTTGTCACAGATTAACAGTCAGGGCCGAGAAAATATCATAGCTTATGCATCCAGGTCTTTGTCTCCATGTGAGGAGATGTACCCAATTATAGAGAGGGAAGCACTAGCTTGTGAACGGGCATTGGAACACTTTAAGTCCTTTGTTTGGGGAAAACCATGCACACTTCAATGTGATCACAAGCCGTTAGTGAAAATTTTAACAACCGAAGGTGCAATTACCGCTTCAGCAAGATTGGCTAGAATTTAGATGAGGATGCAGAATTTTATTTACAAGACAATTAATGTCCCCGGTAAAAGCAATGTAATTGCAGATCTTTTTGTCAAGAATGCCTTTGATGTTGGAACAATGCAAAAATAATGAGTGGAATGCATTACAAATAGCGTTTGTACGTGATGATGGTTTTTCTGCATTTAGTAGAGAGGAATGGGACAATGAATACTTGAAGGACAATACTCTTCAAGCTGTTACTTACTTTGTCATTAATGGCTGGCCCAGGAAAAAAGAACTTTTGAATATAAATTACAGACTCTTGGGAAGTTAGATCTGAATTGTCTGTCTCACATAATACTCTCTTAAGGGGTGAAAGAGTAATTCCTCCAGAAAGTTTACGAGAAGGAATTATTGATCTTTGTCATGAAGGCCATCCTGGAATTGTTAGAACCAAATCTTTGGTTAAAAGATTGCTTTGGTGGCCAAGTTTTGATTCCCAAATTGATAAGGTTGTAAGAAACTGTATTTCTTGTTCCTCTTCTGATGAGACCTTACAAACCTTTCTTCCTCCTATGTCAAAAGGTTTTCTTCCTAAAAACCCTTTGGAATGTGTCACAATTGACATTATGGGACCTATTAGTGAAACTGATAGTTCTCATCGCTACCTAATTGTTCTCATTGACTTGTTTTCACATTTGTCACAGAGGGCATTTCTTCATGCATACTCGCGGATAATGAAGTACAATTTGTATCATTAAAAGCTAAAACATATTTAAAAAAATTGGGAATCACACACAAAACCACTCTTCACTTTACAACCCAAGCGGTAATGGAATGGTGGAAAGGTTCAATCGAGTTTTAAAGAACACCATTCAATTATCACTAAATTGTAATCTTGATTGGCCAACCCAAATAGGGAAAACTGTGTGGACTTATCGTATTACTGTAAATGAATCTACAGGAATTTCTTCTTTTATACTTATGAAAGGCAGGAATCCCCGCTCAAAATCCATTCCCACATGGCTGTTTTCTAATGAGGTACAACCATGGTCTAGAAGTGAAGTATGTACACGTATGGAGCTTATGCAGGAAAAAAGCAAAGCATACTATGACATTAAACATGGAACAAAATAAGTTATTTTAAACACTGGAGACTGGATACACATAAAAAAAAAAAAAAGTTCAGAAAGGTGATTCCCAGTTTTCAGAACCTATTCAGGTAATTGAAGTTTCACTTAATGCAGTAAGGGTCAGTGATGGTAGAGTTTGGAATTTGAATAGAGTTGCTAATTCCCAAATAATCTTGCTAACTATAATTGGATGCCTGATGATTTTGATGAGGATGTTTCTAGGGACATTCTTCCTTCAGGTACTCCAGACAACGACTCAAACATTAGAATATCAAATATTAATTCAGATGGAAGTACTATTACTTCTTCAGAAGACTCTACTAGTACTTTAGAAACCTTGTTGCCCACTCCTTCCTCCTCTTCGAATGATGAGCCAGATTCTCTTTGTCATTCATTAAGGAGGAGGGTGGTGCCATAGTGGTTGAAAGATTATATTGTTAGCAATAAATGAATGTATTGATGAATAGTATTAGTGAATTGTATTAAAGTATAGGATTATTAGATTTTATTTTATTTTTTTTAATTTATTTTTTCCCCTTGTTTATTTTTTACGGAGAAAGGGGGATGTGTTGTGTTTTCATTCTTAGCGTTTTCGTTTGTTTAATACTCCCTATGATGTAAGTTGAGAGTTTACAGATGTCATTTTCAGAATGTTATATGGTCATTGTGGAATGTGTCTTTTGGATGTGAAGACAGTTTGTTTTAGTGATTGGAGCTGTATGCAGGCTGGTCCAGCTCTCAGACTACATTAAAGGATAATTCAATTACTGATGATCCGGAATCCTTTATTACAAAGGGGTTCGCAAATGAAACTTTCCTGTCCAGGTCTTTTAGTAATATGGTTTTTGAGATGTCAACATACTACCCAACTATCAATATCTCACTCAAACAGAGTGATGTCTAATGCCAGCACAGATGAACCACTGATTTCTAGGCTGCACGGGTTAGTGACATCACCACCATTTTCACATGTAATGTTCGTGGCTAAATATCTTGAAAAATACACATTGATCATGGCCAAAATATATGTAATAGGAGTAGTAGCCTCTTCGTGCCTTTCTAGTTTCATTCTGATTACTGCAATTGCACACGAAGAAAAAAATAACAAATTGGTGTTAGAATCACTCCTATACAGTTTAATAGTTACGGAAGATAGAGTTAAGTAGGTGAAAATAGTTTTTCCTTAATCTTGTTTCTGGATTACTTTATAAGGTCATGTGGCTAACTAATGTGCATTGATAGATAATCTTTGTTTTTCTCCGAAGGTTTTGTAGGATTGTCATGTGTGCGTCATTCTGGGTTTGGCTGCTGTACAATTCACCCTTTGTGTTTTGTGGAATGCAGTTTGGTGCGTTAGTGTGTAACAGGCTATACATTTTTCTTACAGACTGTTCCTTTCTCTCCCTTGATCCACACACGCTCATGTCTATCCCTGAGTATATCTTGAAGGTGTCTGCCTTGTTGGATACGGTGCTGCCAAAAGCCAACTCTCTTAAATATGAATGTCTGTTTACTCAATTATGGAAGATAAAACTTTGCAGGGAAGCTAGATGCCCAAAGTGATTGGACAAGTGATCCCTTATTTTACTATGAAAAACCTTCAGGACGTGCATTAGTTAGTTTTGGGGAATATTGGGTTTGTCTTTGTCCTATATACTGCTTTTGGGACATTACGCTTAAATCCCAGTTACATGCTTCTTTCACAAAAATGCATTTAAAGTCACAAATAGTTCATCCACTCAAGGCTATTCATAAAATATTGGACAATTGATGGTATGCCATTTGGTAAAATGAAATCTGACTATTATAGTGGTGTGCCGCACAGAATGTTTTTATTATTTATTTTGGAGATTTTACCTCCGAATGCGTAGCATTAGCTGTTAGTAGGTGTTTCAGATTTTGGAGGTGCATTTTTGCCTGAAATTTAAGATGGTTGATCAGTTTTTTAAAACAAGACAACAGCATTTCTCTGAGGCACATTTGCCATTCACCAATTTTCACCTAATCGAGGCATTCCTTTTTTATTTACTGTTTTTTTTTTTCTTTTACCATCGATGCTTTGTTTCTTCGAGCTGGGAAGCATGTACATGTCTTTGCCTCCGCAACCCCCCTGGTGGCCAGTGCTTTTATGGCTTCCTCATTTCTGCATTTCCCTGAGCAGAATTTTGAAAATACAGACCTCTTTCTTAGGTCAGTCTCAACTTTAAATTTCGCTTCAGATGGATACCTGTGGCTGGAGATTGCTCACTTGTTGAATAACCCATGCTGGAACCTAAAACTTGTGATAGCTCTCCCACCTCAGTAGGTGGAGCAGGATCCATCTCAACGCTCGAAGTGAGGTCATTACTGAAACCATATAGCACCCACTCTGGTTCTCTGACTTCAGTTCCTGTTTATTTCCTCGCCCTTTGATGCAGATCCAGAGTTCTTCTTGGAGGTTTCTCTTCAGAACTTTTCTATTGCAAAACTTTTAATGGCCCAAAAAGTCAGGGTTTAAGCTTTGTCACACCTGCGACAAACAGATATCCATCACCAACTTGCATGGTGTTTGTCTGCTGTGCCTGACTTCTAGGCATGATTCTCATGTCTGTAACCATGCTTCCTAAGAACATTAAAGAGTGTGGCCAAGCAGTACATGGTCTGTACCCTGAACAACAGTTGGCCCTAACTGCAGTCTTGGTCTAGATCAAAACTTCATCTTCAGAGCATAGTTTGTGGCTATCACCCAACCTCTGGATCCTCCTCTAGTGCTGCCAGCGTTGATCTATGCCTCAGAGTCTTTTCTAGCTCTGCCTCCACGATTCCCCCAGCAATGTTGGTGTTGAGCTACCCAGAGTTCTCGCCCGGTACGGATCCCACACACTACCTTCATGGTTGTATTCAGAAGTGCTTGCCCCCTCCTAAGTACCTGTTGGAGCCCTGAGACACTGTGAGGCCCAGTTTGCTTTCCCAGTGGTGGGTTCTCCCAAAGTGCTGACCATCACCACTGTTCCATAAGAATCGCTCTAGTCCAGCACCACCTCCACCTCCACATCCACAGCTGTCCGCAGCTCATCTGCAGGAGGCACTGACCTGCCCATTTAAGTTCCATAATTCAAGAAGAGAGGCTTTGAGAATTATAGGACGAAGAGCAATACAGGATTAGTAGAGACGGCTTGCAGCAGAGAATGCACAAGCTTTTTGTCTCCGATTCTGATCCACTAGAGATGTGTTAAGGACAACCCCCAGGCACAGATGATAGTGGTGACCAGTTGTTCACACTTCATTCTCTGGAGAATGCTGACTTCTAGCACTGAAAAATGCCACCCATCTGGACACCTCCCTGGATATTTACTTAGTTCTGAGGCCAGGCCAGGCTGGACCCGTGCAGGAATGGCATAAAAATAATGTTTTAAAAAAGGCAGTGGAGCTCCTTGAACAACCCCTGATATTGGTAGGGCTGAATTTGAATACTTTGATGGAAATTCTACAGCTCACAACTTCAGCAGAGTCACTATTATTATGTAACAAAACTTTATTGGTGCGTATCAGAGAAACATGGGACAAACTAACAAGCATTCCTGTAGTGAAAAGATCTGTGGCCCGGGAGATACAGTGTTCCCATTGGTCCTCCCATCAGCAGAATATCTTGTTGGTAGGTTTTCTTTGTGTGTTGTGCAAAATACCTGGTCATTTCCAACGCGTCCACCTAACATGGAGCCCAAGAATCTAGAGGATCTTGGGTAGAAAAATTCCTTAGCAAGTTGGAGCTTGGCTATTCATTCCCTACTTGCTGTATGCCTTCTTCGATGTTGCTTTCCCTATTGGACATGGTAGCACTCAACCCGCAACAGCATCCCAAATACCACTTCAGCGAAGCGGTATGTGGTGGTTAAAATGATTCTAAAAAATTCTTAAGAGCAGAACTGGACACTGCGCTTGGTAGTTTGGGCCATGGGCTTGTCTATTTCTCTGTGTGTGCATGCTTGGTTTACATTGGCATGCTTTTCGGCGGATGTACAGGCCACATTTATCAGTATATATTTCGACTTTGAATTGTATGTCTCTTCGCAGTTAAAGCACATGTAGCCCTGTTGCATTTAAGGCAGGGAGAGCCACCGCCTTTCCCTGAGTTTCAAGTTGTTGCAGAAGGGAGCGTGTTCTTCCCAAATGGGGACGGATTAACAGCTTTTTGCAAGCCTGGAAAGTCATTACATTCGACTAATGATTATTTAAATTGTAAAAAGGGTATATGCCCACCCTTTCCAGCAGACCCCTTGCATCATCCCTCCTCAACGGTTCGTTAAGTCAGAAGAACATCTTCTGCAGCACATCTTTTAGTTTGGTAGTTTCACATTTTCAGTGCGGATCAGAGCTCCTTACCCTGTTACTTCCTTATTAGCACTGGATCGCCATACGTTCTCCTGGCCCCTTATCAGACCCAAGCCATGATTACCAGTAACAAGAAAGATATAGGATTAAGATTCCCCAGCAGTTTTAAGTTCGGGTTGTTCCTAATTACCTCCTATTTTTTTTGCCTGGCAGTTTAAAAAGACCGTTTGTTGTTAGCACAATCTCTGCAGAAGTATTGGTGGTGAATCTGTCAAGTCTAATATACTGAGTGATGATAAAAGACTTGGCTGTTATTAGTCAACTAACTTGTATACTTCGCTGGCCACTGTTCTTGTCAGCAGCATTCGCTTAATGTATTATCCCTTTTTATAAGCTACCCTACCTCCTATAGGATTCTAGACTTGAATATGCACTCTTTATTTGTTCTGTTATTAAGCCTCGTTTTCTTCTCGTAAACTCAATAAAGAAATTTAAAAATGAAAATGCCTTTGAAAGGAACATATGAGCTTGAACTTAAGCAAGTGGTGTCATCCTTACTAGAGAGCACGACTTTTAACTTAAAAGAAAAAGTTATTTTCAACATTGCACAGAATTTTAACAGAAAATAGGTAACAAAAAGCCCAGAAAAGAGTAGCCTAATCCAGGTCTGCTGAGATTTAACCAGAATTGGCTACACATATGTCTGTGTGGAATGATGATTGGAATGCATCTTTGGAAGGTCAGGAGTCTTACCCTAAGAGGTCCTACCCGTATTTTACTGCTTAATGTTTTGCTTGACAAATGCACGTTAATTCCTTTGACCTTTATATTTCTGTTGCACTGACAGAAAGGTACCACAAACTACCGCATTTATCTTTCTTTGTTAATCCGCAGAGGTCAGAAAGTGTTATTTGACTGGATGACAGCTGTACCTTGACTCCTGTTAGTGATGTTTACCTTTAGGAGTTGCCCCACATCATTCCCTCCTGGCAGCTGTCCTCTGCACTGCGGCAAAAATGAATCAAAAGTGATCTTTGAGCTGACCTCTGCCCCCAGTACAGGGTTGATGCTCACTACCCAGAACCCTTAAATAGGTACGGATGCTCTTTAGGTAGTGATGAGCGTGTGGTACTCCTAAAGAGAGAGACTTTCACATCAGAAAATATCAGATGGCTCTGCTAGGTTGGTTTGCTTTGGTGGCGATGGACCACATAAAGTAATAATTTTCAGTTATGGTATTTCTACCACTATCAAATTAATATATACATGTCCATCTACATGAAATAAAATATGGCTCCCATACACCCTGGCAGGGTACAGCAGAGTTCACTTCCTCACAGTGGCCCAAACAAGTCTTAACTTATGTTAACTCAACCTCAGTATAGGTTGGAGCCTCAATCAAATGATCACATCTCGAGGCACATGGCTGACACTGACACATGGGGCCTAAGTGGGGAATGTACTGTGCTGGTAGGGAAGGAAGTGCTGAAAACAAGTGCTTATCGATCCGCTTCGGCCATCCAGACAGGGAGGGAATAATTACATGTTTAGTCTGCGTTTGAAGACCTTCCCCTGTCGTCCACAGTTTGTATGAAATAAAAATGAGTAAGTCAAAATTATTTCTAATTCATTGAAAATCGAACTTTAAACTGTAACACGTTTCTTTTGTTCCCCCACAGAGGCTTCAGTACGCACAGAGTTGATGGAACAAATTCCACCGATTGGCATTTTCTTGCAAGAGAGCCGACCAAACTTTCCCATGGCGTTCTCCGAATACCTCATGCCTATTGTTCTGAGATACCTCACAGACCCCAACAATCAGGTAGGAAGACCTCCACTCACAAATATTAAAATCAACAGACCCTACCTAAAAACAATTTGAATTTGGATGAGGAGCTGTAAGACAAACTGTCAAGGAAAATGAGCTCGTTTGTGAAAAGTTAATGACTAAAGCCGAACTGGTTTCATCCCTCCGAGCAAGAGCATTACCATGGAAGCAGTTCCAAGTTTGTGTACGAGGCACTATATTTGGTAGCAAAAAGGAACATTTCACTTTGCAGATTGACCACGAGCCAAAGCTTAATGATTGCTTGTGTACGTGTTGTGCTGCTGGTACTGTAGGGAGGTATTTGGGAGGACGGATTAGACAATTGTTTTCTAATGCTTTTGTTATATTTTTGAAAAATAAATGTTTCATTCTCCATTTAAATACATGCATTTTTAGGTACTTGAATCCTTTGTTTCATTTTACTGTGCAAATTCTACTTTTTAGCTTTACATTCAGACCATTACAACTTGTTTTTCTTGTAATTTTCTTTTAAAGTTGAGTTTGATACGTGACTTCCTGTGACATTGCCCAGAAACCCACACAAATTCCACTGCAAGATCCATTTCCTCCAGTCAGCCCCCAACGTATTTAGAAAAAGTCTGTCGCTCTAGATCAAATTGTCTTTTTTTCAAGAATGACATACCATAGAAGAACAAGAATTGGCAAAGCTAATAGTTCTCACCAGCACACGAGCTCTTGGTTTTGTCAGTGTTTTGTTTAGCCATGCTGTACAGCACAGCGACTGCTGTGTATCATGACTGGAAGTAAAGGGAAAAAAATACGATGGCTGAGTCATAGTGCTTTTTTTCCCCTTCACTTTCGACCATGCTGTGCAGCTGTAAAACATGGTCAAAACACATTAATGCAGCCAATTGGCTTTGCCTATGCTTGTTAAGAACAGTCTTGAGCGTTCTTCATTTTAGCACATTTAATCCCAGCTCAGTGGCCAAAGCTGTGCCATGCTGCTTTGCCTACGTCTTCATAAAATACGGAGTGTAGAACGAGTAATCTTAATCTCTATAGGGAGTAACAGGATCCTTCTGTCAGAGTGCACTTTTCAGCAGTGTTAGTAAATACTGGGAAAATAGCCCAGCGAGCTGCAAGTACAAGGCTCAAATCGTGGCAAGGTGGACTCTGCCCTTTATCCTTCAAAGCCTGATAAAAAGAGACTCAATTTTATGACAGATTAAAAATAACCCGTCTGTAAAAATACTCCATTAAAGCACTTTGGCACAAGCATGGTATAACTAATGATGAACGTACTGAACCCCTCATTCAGTGCCCCCACAATAAGCCTAAATGAAACAAAGGAAGCAGTTTGGCTGCCGCAGTTGTCTGACAATGGGTCATATACCATAGCCCTGCAGCCGACTATGGCACTTAGGACTCAAAGTCATGACAAGTTACACTTCTGTTAAATAACATGTGGTGAGGAAACAAAAAAAGGGAAAAACAGCTGCTGAATGGTCACGTAGCTTATCCCCACAGCCAACTCTGACAATCGGGACTCAAATCCAAAATACATTACACTTAGATACAAAAATGTGCGGAGGACCTGAATCACGTTAGGAGCAGTGAATGGGCACGGATTAAATCAGTCTGTGTTTGGTCCCTGCTCCACAGCAAGTGTCGGAAGTGATGTTTCGGCTGCACTGGCGAATTAAGACGGCTGCAAAAAAGAGTGACGCAGAAGCTGACAAAGCAATGGACGGGCCTCAAGCCCTTTTTGTAAACAGTAGGGTCTCGCAAGAGAGGAATGCGCTAGCGCATGCTCTCACAGGGTCAACCCTAAAAAAGGATGAACCAAGAGGTCAGCGAGTGTGCCAAGCACTGTGGGTGTTGTGTGCGTGGACGCAAGCTTTTTTCCCAACAATATTCGCATCCCTTCAGTGATCTGCTTCAGATGCGAATAATTCCATCCACACTCTATTTCAGTCTCTGAAATGTAGTCAGGGAAAATACTTTCTCTTTTTTTGTTTTTGTTTGATGTGGTTTGTGTTTTCCCAAAAACACAAAAATAGAGAAGGGCATTAGTGATGGGGAGAGAGAAATAAAACCTCAAGTAATAATGGGTGTCTAATGATATTTTATAGTCACAATGGGATATGTAACAGATTACTTAGAAGGCTATTTGTGTCCTCCTTAGTCTCCTTTATAATGTGTCAACCTTCTCCAGCCATGCAAATCTTCTGACAGCTTGTCATCTATCCGAACAGCTTATTCGAGTTTCTTTCACAAGCCACTTATTACTGTGTTTCTTACATGCATCAAACAACAATTCTTATCCTTGTGTTTAATGAGTAGCAATGCAACGTTTGGCAAGAAGCAAGGAGAGAGTAATGATCCTGCCTCTCCTTCTCCCCTGATTTCGTCTCTGGTGCAGCTCCAGCAAAGAAACCTGTTTAAACGCATTTGTAATCATGTTACCAAGGGCACCTGCGAGATGTGCCACCACTGCATTCTAGAAAAACCTTACTACAAAACAGTTCCAAATCATCTGCATAACATCAACATCTTCTTGTTTACATATAGAGAAGTTTGTGTTGTGACAGATACATTTTATTAGACATTTTTATTGTGTAATATGTCCAATGTAAACAAATACTTTAATTGGGATACCTAGCATTGCTCTTAGCCTCCTTTAAGGTACCTCGTTATTTTGTTCGATTAGACATCTTTAATATGGTGGCCCACGTTCCTCTCCCATTTAGCTCACATTGGTAAGGGTGTCCTAATTCGAGCATTAAACAACGAGCGGTATAAAGGAGACACTGGTGTTCTGCCATTTTTCCCAACATGTTGCTCTACCCACGTGCTTGATTCCATTGGTGTTCCAAGAAATCCCCCCAGCCATGTCTGTTGGGCACCTCATGCCAAACTGGCATAAAAAAAATGTTACCTGGCTAGACCCCTGATTGCTCTCCGTCTTCAGCAGAGACCCAAACATATGTTCTCTATACAGGTTGGCCATTTTCCAACACTTACCCTCGATCCATCTCACAACACGTGCTTCCTGATGTAATGCCACAAATCGTGGTAGGCTCAGAGACTGGATTCCTTAGTAATGGTACCCTTTTAATTACTGATTTCACACTGTGATCTCAGACTTTTGACATAAGCTTTACTAATTGAGGTATTTAATGTCCAAATCTCCCTCAGTACATTACAAGGGACTGCAGAGTACTGTCTCCAAGGTTTCCAGATCCTAGCATTTGCTCCACATTAGGAAAGTCATCTTACTAATTGAGGTATTGCTGCTGTGGTGCCAAATAATATTATTTAGTCAGGCACAGCCAAATCTCCAAGTTCATGGGGGGGGGTTTTAGTTTTAACACTGGTTTGCCCCCACACTTTCCCCACCCTGCCACCGCCAATTAAACTAACATTCTCAAATTGGAGTCAATATGTTCAAACACAGACTTTGAGATGAAACATTTCACACCCTGAAATACATGCAAAAATCCATGGAGGACAATCATTGTTTTTAGTGGGACCATTCCCATTAAGGATAGGGGCAATGTTGTCCAGAACAATATTGACAGAACAAAGCCTTAAAAGGCTTGCCCACATTCAGTGCCACCCTGTCCATTGACTTCAACAATTTGATTTTTAGTTAGAAAGTATCCCACATTCACCAAGCAGCATGAGGGTACGTAGTACACCTCCATCAGTTTCCCTTAAATCGACAAATGTATTATCAGCATGCTATGATTCTCTATAGGTCATGTCTCCTATTCTACTACTTCAGTTCAGCATTATCTTTTTCATTATCCTAGTTTTAGGCTGTAAAAGCAAAACAAAAAGGGCGAGGTGTCCGGGGCCACCCTTGTCTAGTACCACGTTCTCTCTCCCAGCATCTATGTGTGTCTTATCCAGTTCATGAAGACGATGGTCATAACTGAGGTTTTCCAGCACTACAAACAAAAAGTCCTAACCAAACTTATCAATAGTGTTTTCAGTATACAATTCATCATTTTCATTCCACACTTCAAACCTGCCTTAGTTTGTCTAGAGCCATTTGGTAAAACTTCGTGTGCATTCAGCTTTTTCCAGCATTTTTTCTTTTTGTATAACTGTGAGCTTTTCCTCTCTCCCAAGGGTGATTTCCTGCACCATCATATAGTGTAATAGGTTTGAGAGATATGCTCTCTTCAGATAACCTTTGCCCTAATTGGAGTCTGGTATCCGCACCTTAAAATACACAGCCTGAAGATGGCTATCAAGTGCATAATTTATGTCTACCTTTGTAACCTACATTCTACCTTGTTCACCTAAGATAGGAACTTTTGGGCTTGTGCTTATTAAGAACCAGAATATCCTGCTGACCGATTCTTACCCTTCTGTATTCAGTTTATATAAAAGAAAGTGCGCACATACATATCAAGTGTGTCCTCTTTCACTCTTGGGTCTTTCTTTTTTAAATTCTATTAGTTCTTCAGATCTTTCATGATTTGTTGCTAACCTTTACTCAGCCTCTTTTTTCTTTTCCAGTGTACCAAACGATGATTGTAGTCCACATTTCTTCTCTAGACAAACAGCTCGCTCCTCTGTCTTTATTGCTTTCCACTTACTGCAGTGGCAGTTCCTCAGTTTGTCTGAAAGATATGGAACAGATTAGTGTGTAGTGTGAGGAGCTTATTTCAATATTTTTTAATACCTTGTCTTTATCCTACGTCTTTCATGCAAATATAAGATGATCGAGGAGTGGTGAGATAGAATCTGACTTAAATATTTCACATCTACACATCCAGTTCCCTAGTGACAAAGAAATAACTGTACCTACTTGGGTTGGAGTGAAACAGACTTGATCTGTTGGGTGCTGTTCATGGCCAACATTTACCAAATTAAGCCTGGAAAAAGAGTGCTGTCATAGGAGTGTATGGTCAGGGCCCTGCCGGAATAGAACTTTGTCGCTAAGGCCAGACATGAGCCAATTTAACATCTTCAGCTCATATCATGGGAGTGGCCAGCATGACGACGACAACCTCTTGACAGCTTTGGAAATAATTTTCATGTGCTCTACTATGGATGTATACACACATTAAATAAACACAGCTGATGCCCATCCAGGAGACCTCATATCTTCCCTCCTGTTCTTCTAAACAGACTCCCACCCACAGCTCACAGATGGTAAACCTCCAGGAGAATGGAGACTAGGACGAGGAATACAAGCTCCGTCTCCATTTTGTTGCCATGCCAGTTAGTTCCTGCATTTTACGGTATCTCTCCTGCAGAAAAGCAATCTCCTCATACTTTTGCTAAAGGAATGGTAATTCTTTATCTTTTTACATAATTATTCAATCTTCTGACATTCCAGGTAACTAGTTTTATTCCTTTTGTCACAAAATTTCAGTCACTCAATGGCCTAACTGTACCTAGCTTGGTGGAGCAAGGACATGCCCTCTTCTACCCTAAGCCCATATTTGTCGAACACAGGATTCAAATCTCCCCTCTCTCGCAATCCTAAATAATTTTACAAAACTGGACAACCTCAACTGGAGGAATAGGTCCTTGCTAAACATCTGCTTGCCACATACTCAGTCATAAAGGTCAAACTTCAATCTAACTGTCAATAACTCACCATCTTCCTTCCTTTAACATAAAACATGACAGCAACCAAAATGCACTCAACACTGAGCTGCTAGATATAGCTGCAATGAATAATTATCAAGCAGCTTGAGAAATAGGAGTTTGACTGAAGTACTGGTCCGAGGTTCAGCAAGTTCCAGAAAAAAAACCTGAGTAGGGGGGGTGGTATAGTGACACCTCTGGCCCAGTTCTCCTTTTGTCATAGTATGTGTCCTCCCTACCAAAAGGGAGTAACCAGTGGTACTGGCAGTTCCTGTTATAAATTCTATCCAATGGATCAAGGTTAGCTCTTTACAGCCTGCAAGCGTGCCATCTTCTGATGGATACATCTGCCAGTGGATTTCTCACCTTGTGAATATCCCCTGCGCCAGCAACATTCGGAAACTTTTGTAGCTGTCCACGCTGATGAGGTCGAAGACGACGTCACAGAGACACGGCTCCATTCGCGACTCTGCTGACATCACCGGATCCATAAGAAGACCTCGTCGGCGTGATGACGTCCGTTCCCTTTTTTCCACGCCATCGATGCTAACGGTTTTCGGGACTCTCTCTGTAGCTTTCGTTTGATACTTGGTTTTCTGCTGGTATCTCTCTCTTCTTCTATCTGCAGCTGAAGATGTCGACGAAGAAGTCCAGGTTTAAGCCTTGCCGGGAGTGCGGAAAGCACATGTCGATAACGGATCCGCATGAAGACTGTGTATGGCGTCTTTTATCGGACCACGATGTCGAAGGATGTTCTTGCTGTCGCAAGATGAGCACAAAGGCTCTGAAGGAGAGGGAAGCCAAATTATTCATCGCCAGGATGAAAAAGGAGAAGAGAGGTCGGAGAAGGTCGAGAAAAAGAAGAGGCATGTATCTCGACATCGCTCGGCCAGGGATGCGGCTCCGAGATCGACTTCGCCCTCTTGACGTCGTAAGGACGTTGTATCTCCTTCGCCTGTTCCTGATTCTCCTGTTGGCCTGTCATCACCTGTTGCTTCACCGGATCATTCTTCGGCTCCGGCACCGGCTCCATCTCCGACGCCGGCTCCACCTCCGGCTTCGTCTCCGGTTCCAATTCAAGAGGTTCCAGCTCCGGACGAGCCTTCGGCTCCGTAGATTCCACCATTGGCGCCGATCGGCCCGAATCCGGTGATGCCTCAGACTGAGCCATATCCATCGTTTCCAGGCCCATGTCAAGATCAGACGCATTATCTTAATGCTATGTATGGGGTCTTTTCCAGAGCCTTGTACCCCTCTGGTGCACCTTCGGGTCCCATGGGTCCTATGGCTTTCAGTTTGGGAGTTCCTCAAGCTTATCCTCAGGCTCCGTTCATGCCATTTTTTCCGGCGACGTCGTCTTGGCATCTACCGGCGCCGAGGACATTGACGCCGCTTCCTTCTTCACCGGCGCCGACTCGGCTTCGTTCAACGCCGGCTGTTCCTTTGGATCCGCGCTCGACGCCGGCTGCGGCGCCGTCGGAATCGGTTACGGCGCCGCAGACTCCTGCTGTGAGGATCAGATCTAGGAGGGAGGCCCAAAGGGTACTGGAGGAACAGAGGTACCAGATGGAAGAAGGTGAGCTAATGGAGTCGGATGATCTCTTTGAAGAATCGAAGGAGGCTAGTGGCCTGGACTTGTCGCCTGAATGGGAGATTACTCCTCCTGCTGATACTTCTTCAAAGGATGTGGCTCCATACCACTCTGTTATTAAAAAGGCGGCTGAGCTTCTGGATCTGCAGTTACCATCTGCAGAGTTTAAACATCCTTACAGGCGTTCTACACTCTCCCTCCTCTGTTTTGGAGCATTTGCTCCCTTTTAATGACGCCATTATTGAGCCGGTAATGGAGGTATGGCGTAAGCCCTTCTCTGCTCCTGCGGTTTCTAAGGTTGTTGCAAAGAGGTATAAGGCGGCTCCAGGGGACCCAGACTTTTTAACATCCCATCCTTCTCCGGAGAGTCTGGTGGTTCAGGCTGCCTGTTCCAAGAGATCTACAGGTGCTTTTCCCCAAGTCCCGAGTGATAGGATGCCAAGAAGTTAGACCAGTCGGCTAAGGAAGTCTTCTCTTCTGCCAGTATGGCTTTAAAATCGACGAATGCCACCTGTCTTTTGGGCCGATATATCCATGCTCTTATGGATTCAGCAAAACAGCTGGCCCCAAAACTGTCAGAAGAAGACAGACTGAACTTTAATGAGGTACTGCCGGACACCCAGGCGGCTGCACGTCAGGTAATCCAAAGTGGCTTGGATACCGCTGATTCGGTCGCAAGGATTATGGGCTCTTCTGTTGCCACAAGGAGGAGTGCGTGGCTCAAGTCATCCGAGTTCTCCCCAGATGTACAGGCAACGCTCCTGGACTTGCCTTTCGACGGCTCGGGTCTTTTTGGCAAGAAAGCGAATGCTGCGCTTGAAAGATTTAAGGAGAGCAAGGCCACGGCCAAATCTTTGGGCCTGCAAACTCAGCCTAGGGGCTCGTTCAGGAGGTACAGTGGCTTTGGAAGGTCATCCTTTCGTACATACAGACAGCCCCAGCAGCAGCAATCGCAGCAGATTACTCTGTATAAGAGCTACAGAGGCAGAGTCAGAGGTTGTACTCTAGGTCGACAGCTCTCCTCCTCCTCCTCCTCCTCCCTCTTCCTCAGCCCCTCCCACCACTGCAAAGCAGCCCTAGATCCACCATTCTGGATCATGCTGGTCCTGTGGGGGGCCGGCTTACCCATTTTCTACAAGATTGGGAATCGGTTACTACAGACCTTTGGGTTCTAGATCTTGTAGAAAATGGGTACGCCCTTCCCTTTCGGGAATTCCCTCCAAATTACCCTCTTTGCCAAGGTGCTTGCTCGGAGGACCACCTTCTTCTCTTGCTGGAGGAAGTCCTGACATTACTGAAAAAAGGTGCGATAGAGGTGGTTCCAGAGCGGGAAAGGAGTCAGGGATGCTACTCCCGGTATTTCCCGATTCCGAAAAAGGACGGCAGATTGCGTCCAATCCTGGACCTCAGGATCTTTGTCTGAAGCAAGAGAAGTTCATGATGCTCGCCCTTGCGCAGGTTCTTCAAGCGCTGCATCAGGAGGACTGGATGGTGTCGATCGACTTGCAGGATGCGTATTTCCACCTCCCCATCCTGAAGTCGCACAGGAAGTATCTCCGGTTTACGGTAGGGTCGCAATATTATCAGTTTGCGGTCCTCCCGTTTGGTCTTACTACTGCACCTCGAGTCTTCACCAAGGTGATGGCAGTGGTGGCAGCCCATCTCAAAAGGTCGGGGATTTCAGTTTTCCCCTATTTGGACGACTGGTTGATCAAAGCAGAGTCGCCAGAGAAGGTGCTTCATAATCTGCAGGTTACAACTCAGCGGTTGTACAAATTGGGCTTCTCGATAAACATGCCCAAATCTCACCTGGTGCCCTCTCAGCGCAACCTGTTCATAGGGGCGGTACTGGACACTAATGTGTGTCGAGCATTCCCACTTCCACAAAGGATTCTCGACATACAGGAAATGATTCCCTTGTTTTACAATGGAGCGGTCGTTCCCGTCCTGAAGGTACTTCGTCTGCTCGGTCTGTTTGCTTCCTGCATTCTGTTGGTCAACCATGCACGCTGCACATGCGGGCACTCCAGTGGTGCCTCCGCAGGCAGTGGTATCAGCACAAGGGACATCTCCGGGAGTCTGTGAGGATCTCCAGAGAAGCTGCAGCGGATCTGTCTTCGTGGAGCATGGAGGGCAATCTGTCTTAAGGAAAGCCCTTCCATCTTCCTCCATCGGTGGCCACGGTGATAACGGATTCATCCACTTTAGGGTGGGGTGCTCATCTGGGGGATCTGGAGATCAAGGGTCTTTGGTCTCCAGAGGAAAGGTTGCTTCACATCAACCTTCTGGAGTTACGATCGATACGTTTGGCGCTCAAGGCCTTCCTACCTTCCCTTCGCGGTCAGTCGGTTCAAGTCCTGACGGACAACACTACAGCGATGTGGTATGTCAACAAGCAGGGAGGAGTGGGGTCGCATTGTCTCTGCAGAGAGGCTCTACGTCTCTGGTCCTGGGTTCAGGATCATCAGATTTGTCTGATGGCAAATCACCTGGCCGGAGTTCTGAATGTGCGTGCAGACAGTCTGTCGACAGTTTTCCGCCGACCATGAGTGGAGGCTTCATCCAGAGATAGTTCCGCACATCTTTCGGATGTGGGGAACTCCTCGGGTGGACCTGTTTGCCACTCACGAGAACGCTCACTGCCCGTCATTCTGCAGTCTCCGGTATCCGATGCAGGGAGCTTTGGGAGACACGTTTCAGTTGGGTTGGAGCCCACAACTCCTTTACGCGTTTCCTCCCATACCCTTGATTCCTCGGGTTCTGAGGAAGATTCGCCAAGACCGGGCCCAAGTCATATTGATCGCCCCGGATTGGCCAAGAAGGGTGTGGTACACAGATCTTCTCCACCGCTCCTCGTGCCCTCCGCTCCGTCTCCCTCTCAGGGCAGACCTCCTCTCGCAGTTGCAGGGGCAGGTTCTACACCCCCCATCTCCAGAGCTTACACCTTTATGCCCTTAAACAAGTGTCCCTTGAGACTTGTCTTTCAAAACGGTTTTTCTCATTGCGATCACCTCGGCAAGGAGGGTAAGTGAGCTTCAACCTCTGAGTTCAAAACCCCCGTTCTTGACCATTCATGCTGAAAGAATGATACTCAGGACCAGGGCTGCTTTTCTGCCTAAGGTGGTAACTCCTTTCCATCTGGGGCAGTCCATTACCCTTCTACCTTCTATCCTCCCCCTCACCCTTCCAAGGAGGAGGAGCGGCTTCATCGCTTGGACCCTAAGAGGGCGGTGAGCTTTTACCTCGATAGGACTAAAGACTTTCAAATGGATGACCAGCTCTTCGTGGGCTTTGTTGGCTGCAGGAAAGGCAGAGCGGTGCACAAGCGCACCCTTTCCATATGGATTGTCTTGTGCATCAAGATATGTTACTCTTTGGCCGGTAAGGGACCTCCAGAGGGTTTAAGGGCTCATTCTACTAGGGCAAAGTCTTCTACATCTGCCTTGTCTAGAGGTGTTCCTGTGGAGGACATTTGTAGAGTGGCAACTTGGGCCTCCCTCCACACTTTCGCGAAGCATTACTGCTTGGACTCTACTGTGTGTCGAGCATTCCCACCTCCACAAGGTGAGGAGGGACGGACACTTTGCTCGTTTCGTCCTTATTGAAGGGTGGACACCCTCCTCCGGGAATGGGGACTGCTGTGGGAATCTATTCACAAGGTGAGGAATCCACTGGCAGATGTATCCATCAGAAGAACAAGTTACTTACCTTCGGTAACGCTTTTTCTGGTGGATACAGTATCTGCCTGTGGATTCCTCACTGACCCACCCGCCTCCCCGTTGTCCACCCTTGTATAACTACAATTCTAATGATGGTGTTTTAAAATTTTGTTGTTACTGTTAAAGGCAGTGTGTTGTTTCTTTTGCCTTCTTATTTATTCTCCACACTGTGTGTTGATTTGTATATTATGTACTGTGTATATATTGCTGTCAGTCCGTCCGTGTGCCTCGAAGGCACGGAAAAAAGGCCGGAACTGACGTCATCACGCCGCCGAGGTCTTCTTATGGATCCGGTGACGTCAGCGGAGTCGCGAGCGGAGCCGTGTCTCTGTGACGTTGTCTTCGACCTCATCGGCGTGGTCTGCTACAAAAGTTTTCGAATGTTGCTGGCGCAGGGAATATTCACAAGGTGAGGAATCCACAGGCAGATACTGTATCTACCAGAAAAAGCGTTACCGAAGGTAAGTAACTTGTTCTTCATTCACTACTTCTCTCACTTTAGGACTGCTGTTTGTGTCAATCAATCAATCATTCAGGATTTATAAAGCGCTGCTAATCACCTGATACGGTAGCCAGGTGCTTGCAGGCCCCAGAGTCTTATTTGAACAGCCAGGGCTTGAGGGCTATTCGGAAGTGAGGTGATGGTCTGGAGGTGTGTGGAGATGCTGTTCCAGGTCTTTGCTGCCATACGGGAGAAAGAGAGTCATCCACTTCGGCTTCGGTAGATACGGGGAGTATGGGCAAGTGAAAGGGAGGCAGAGCGTAGTCTTCTCGATGGTTGGCGGAAGTTCAGGCAGTGGTTAATGTAGGCGAGCCCTTGGTTGTGTAGAGCTTTGTGTTCTTAGATCAGCAGCTTGAATTGGCATTTCTTCTGTACAAGGCGCCAGCGGAGTTTCTCGAGGTGGGTGTGATATGGGTTCCTCTGGGAAGGCCGAGGAGTCTTACTGATCCTTTCTGTGTGGTCTGAAGTCTCTGTAGAAGGTGTGCAGCGATTAATGCGTAGAGGGCATTGCTGGTGATGAGGGCTTGTCACTGTGCGTCTTGTGGGTAGGGGTAGCCACTTAAAGACCTTAAGTAGCATGTGCAGTGAGGAAGCAGTTTGAGGAGACGGCGTGGATCTGTGATTTCATGGTGAGATTGTCAGTGATGGTTCCGAGGTTTCTGACATTGTTGGAGGGAGTGGGTGCGGGTCCTAGGTCTGATGGCCACCAGGAATTGTTCCATATGTTGCTGCTCTTGCCAAAGATTAGCACTTCCGTCTTGTCTGGGTTCAGCTAAGGTTTAAATATAATTGTATATTTGTGCGGTTGGGTCTTCGAACCCAATTTCTAAACAATAGAGCGTTGGCCCAGGGAGCTTTTTTCCCTTTGGCCAGTTCGCTCCCATGAGTGTCTTGACGCTTGCAGGACCAAGCACTCTGATTAGCTGTCAGCAAAATGAGAATAATGTTGCTGGCAGCCTTACAGGGCTCGAGTACTTAGTCCCCACTTGTCATAAAGTAAAAACATATATATATATATATATATATATATATTCACTGAAAAAACCATAGGTTTCACACATGTTATAGTTAGCGGAAATTTTACTGATAAAAACCA
This sequence comes from Triturus cristatus, assembly GCF_964204655.1. NCBI lineage: Eukaryota > Metazoa > Chordata > Amphibia > Caudata > Salamandridae > Triturus > Triturus cristatus. The sequence continues at coordinate 1,533,866,240 of NC_140590.1, read as the reverse complement.
GTGAAATTCCCCCGTTATAGTTAGCGCAGGCAACTATAACTCACGCGACCGCAATCCTCTGCTGATGCTAATACTGTATTTAGACACTTATTTGCCCATGTCTTCTTCCATAAATTTTTAGCTATACATATATTAGAAATATTTTTTTTTCATAAAGACACATATGTCATCAGCAGAAGATTGCAGTCGCGTGAGTTATAGTTGCCTGCGCTAACTATAACGGGGGAATTTCACTGGTTTTTATCAGTAAAATTTCCGCTAACTATAACATGTGTGAAACCTATGGTTTTTTCAGTGAATTTGCAAGGTTTTTTAAATGCTAATTCCTAACTATAACGTGTGTGAAACCTATGGTTTTTTCAGTGAATTAGTACGGTTTTTTAAATGCTAAGTTTTTTTCCCTTATAATAAGCCCTGTACATTTGGTGGCCTTCGGCCACCAAAAGCACAGGGGGTGGGGTAAGTGTGGATAGTGTTTTTTGCCCTTAACATGAGCCCTGTACATTTGGTGGCCTTCGGCCACCAAAAGCACAGGGGGTGGGGTAAGTGTGGATAGTGTTTTTTTTATTTTTATTTTTTTACCGTACGCTTACGGTAAGCGTACGGTAAGCGTACCCCGCGAAATTGCCGAAAAAAAAATAAAACCGTTTTTGCACTTGGGGGATGTTTGGGGACTCCCTCAACATGACTATGTGGGAGGGAGTTGTCAAAACAGCCCCTTTACATGTTTTTGGGCTTGATATTTTAAAAATCACTCTCAGTGCGAGAGACAAAATGGCGGCCGCCGCTTCCTGGTTTCGGCCGATTCGAATGTTTACTAAGATCTAAGAGCCAATCAGAATCGCGCTCGCGCACGCCACCGTACGCTTACCGTAAGCGTACGGTAAGCGTACCGTAAGCTGGCTCAGATATATATATTGATTTAAAGGCTATTTTCTCAGAATCTACTGAACAGATTTACACCAAACCTACAAAAGGCACTTCCTTGACCTAGGGACTACCTCTCTGCCAAATTTTGAGTAATTCTGTTCAGCCGTTCGGGCTGTAGCTCGTTCTAAAGGTCCTATGGAAAAATGCATGGGAAAAACGCGTTTTGGGACCCCCCTTTTATCTCAGCCCCCGCTTGACGGATCCCCCCGAGACTTTCAGGGTAGGAGCGGAGCGTAGCGCCCCACCTATTTTGAAAAATTTGCGAGGATTCGTCGACCGGCGCCAAAGTTATTCAAAATAGAATGTTGAGGTTTTCCTATGGAAACGTGGTCCTAACTATAACTACCTACTGGCTATCGCCAGTAGGTAATATATATATATATATATATATATATATATATATATATATATAGTCACGCGACCGCAATCCTCTGCTGATGACGTCAGATATTACATCACTGATGACATATGTGTCTTTATGAAAAATAAATATTTGTAATATATGTATAGCTAAAGATTAATGGAAGAAGACATGGGTAAATAAGTGTCTAAATACAGTGATGTAATATCTGACGTCATCAGCAGAGGATTGCGGTCGCGTGAGTTATAGTTGCCTGCACTAACTATAACGGGGGAATTTCATTGGTTTTTTACGAGTGAAATGTCCAGCTAACTATAACATGTGTGAAACCTATGGTTTTTTAAGTGAATATATATATATATATATATATCCTATTCATTAAGGGAAGGGGGGGGTGCACAGCCCATTCGCTAAGCCTTGTTATGCCCCGGAGCCAAGCCTTGTTATGCCCCAGACACCGCAAAACCCCATCCCCCAAGGCCTATTTCAAAAACAATACAGAAAAAAAAAAAGGGATGGGGGCCACCCTCCCTAAGCCTCTTAATGCCCTGGGGATCCCATACCCAGATGCTGGCTCAATTCCTGTGTCCCAGGGAGCCCACTTGCTGGTCACAGTAGTTTCCCTGCCTGCATTATGTTGGCTCTCGTCAGGCAGGAGCATTTTTAAATCTCCTGCTAAACAGGGGGAAACATGGAAGTCTGCTCCCTGCCAGTGGGAGCTTACATTTTTTTTCCTGCCGGCTGGGAGCATGCTTGTGTTTTGTTTATTGTTCCCAGCCAGAGGGAGCATACATAACTAGCTGCTCCTCCTGCCTATGGGGAGCAGTTATGGCTCCCACACTATGCAAGAAGGCAGCTTGGGACCCGGGCCTCCCCCCAGAGCCCTCAGCGTGGTGAACGGTGGGTGCCCCAGATCGCCACCAGGATAAACTCCTACAAAATAACACAAGCACTGATGAATGGGGTCCCTGTGGCCAAAAAAGGCCTGGGGTGGGGGTTTCCGCTTGGGCCCCCTCTCCCCTTTTTAGGTCGAACCTAGCATTGCAGTGCATGCGTTGCTCGCTTTGCAAGGCATGCTGTATTAGGGTATGTTTTATAAGTGGTGTGGAAGCCCCGCCCATATTTTTCATTGGCTGGCGTCATCGTCCATGGTAAACGCTGGCTTCCGATTGATAGAGGCTTCTTAGTTCCGCCTTGTTACTGCCCTGTCTCCTTTTGGGACCGTCCATCAGGACTGGATCTTTTACTTGCGGCGTTATTCTGTCTCCTTCAATTAGTCGATAAGCACTTTTTTCCATTCGCGCAATAGCGACAACTTGTTTTTTACTGTCATTTGGCCGCTGTGCACACTGTGTGTGTGAGGCAAGTGTACACGCAGTAATTAAATTAACCCAAACAGTGGCTACCACACTACTTAGATTATCACCCGGCTAATAAATAACGTCACTGTCGAGAAGTTACGATTAAAGAGAGCGCACAGCGCGTGCTGCCACCGTCCAGCTGCACGCTACACAGCTGCTGCCTGCCGTGTACCCGTAACTCAAGACCAGGGAAGTCCGTTTAGATAGGAAGTGGGGAGGGTGGGGGGAGGAGGCAGCTAGCTGACAATAACCAAGCTCTATTCTCTCCCAGAGACATTTCAGATAAGCTTGCTGCCTCAGCATACAGATCCATATAGTGTTCACAAAGTCACTCGCTTTTAGGTAAAGGTGCAATAGTGCTTATCTCACTAGCTTCTTCGCTCTAGCTTCACGACAGGTGGCGCAGGTGTTATATTTTCGGACTTAGGAAGGTGAGGAGGTTTGCTTCAGATTAGACAAACCCGCCCTCCAAGGCGCTAGCTTTAGGGAAATGTAATAGTTTCTTCGTAGGAGGATAACAGAACCACACTGAGTCCTAGACAAACATAGCATGGATAACATTAACTACCACAGAACTCGCGTGCGCTGTAACGCGTGGCCTGTTGCAAACGCAGGTTGCCCAATGCAATAGTACGTCAATGTGGCTGCTAGATGTATGTAAACGTGAAACATTTAGCCAAACCGGTAAAAAAAAACTGGACAGGAACTGTAACATTTGGGTAATTTATTAGATCTATGAGAAAAACCAGCCTTGCAATGCTCAAAATGAAACCTGTCTAGGCCTGAGGTGCTGAGATTCCATGAAGCAACAAGCATTTGCAATGCAATAGGTCTTGCATTTGTGAATTTTTAAGCTATTGGCATTGTAAATGACAATGCCTTTTATTTATCTGTTTTCAAAACCAACACATAGATAAAAGGTTTGTCATTTACAATGCCAGTAGCTCAAAGTCTCGCAAATGCGAGACCTATTGCATTGCAAATGCTTGTTTATTTGGCCCCCAGGGGAAGGGTTCCCCGACGCCTGTTAAGGCTTGGGGAGATAAATGTTCGAGGCATGTGAGCCTGTAGATACAAATGCTTTACATAGGTCCACCATCTAGTGTTGGGCTCAGATGATTGCAAGATGATCCACAAATTCAATTCCGAGGCTGAACAAGATCCAGTCATCCTGGAGTCTTCTGAGAAGCGTCGGATCGTGAGTACACCTGCCCCCGATCCGAAACCCATAAAATAGTCTCCAACCAATAAAACTGCTCACAGGCCGCCACTGCACAAAAGCCATGGCACACACCGAAGTACAGACTGTGACGTCCCGACTTGTAAGTAAGTACTCGTGGTTCCTCCCTCCAAGTGATGGGATTAGGTGTGCAATGGCTAGTGAGTACCCAGTAAAGGGTTCAGTCTGTAACATGCAGTATGTTGTGAGAGGGACCTGAGGGTATATAAAGGTGATGGGGGATAGGAAAAGTCAGTTGTTTATGGATATTAACAACAATACAGGATGATGATGTGCAGTCTCGAATGGTGTATAGTGCAGTAACCATGATGAATGCTGTTCTTGATTGATGCCCTTAAGTGAAGTGTATGAGATGCAGTTTAGTAAGTGGGCTCTAGATACAGAGTGCTTCAAGCGATGCCTTTTTGGTGCTGTTTTTTGTTACACAAATCTTGGTTGCAGCTAAAACAGCTGAGCTCGAGTTACACAGATCTAACTGCGGAGACAACAAAAATACTCTTTTGTATAACTTATGCATTGTCATGGGTAGGCTCCACACGCTAAGCCTTTTCTTTACAAACCACATAGAGGGAATTATGCTGTTATTGCTTGGTGCAAGGCATAGTCACGGTGCGGAAATTACATAGCAAAGATTTTATTTCTTGAAAATCAAGAGGCTATTGGTAGGATGTCGCAGACTACAAAATCACTGGCAAGAGCATTTATATTGGCTCCAAAAATACAGACTTGCACTGTATCTACTGTGTAACGGATCGCAAATTGTTTACGTTACTGTATACTCACTTATCGATGTTTTGCTGCAGATGACCTGCACAGGAATATGTATTTGTACACAATATACGTTACAGCGTTGGGAAGAAAATCTGTCTCCTCCTTTGCATGTAGCTAGGCGGTTGTAAGTAGTCTAGTTATCAATCGTACATTTGTTTTATGTTTTCCCACTCTTTACACTCTTTACAAGCGGCTCTCTGCTGTTTAGTTCTGATCACATGACCAGAGACATGTCCGTGTTTTTTTTTTATCTTTACAGGGAGTGCGCACGGATGTGGGCCCACCGTCTCTGGTCTTGTTTTAAGTTATATGGTGCGAACTCTGCCTTGAAGTATGGGTACGCTTTACATGAGCAACAGTTACATTACTAAATTATATGGTGCAAACTTGGTCCGGAGGTATGGGTGCATTTTCGGCAGGCTAAACTTAGATGACATGAGTGTAGGAAACTGACTCTGTATATACTATACCAAAATGAGGTATAGTGTGCACAGAGTCCAGTGGAACCCCAAAGGTAGGCAGAGGTAAAAGTAGATAGCACCTTACTCTCTATTTGTGGTAGTGTGGGTGAGCCGTAAGGCTTTATCAGTTGGGAAGTGTTAAGAATTTGTTGTACACACTCAATCAGCAAATTATGTCATACACTCAGACTGAACTCGGACCAATTTTGTTTGTATAAAAATAAGTTTTTTTATTGCTAGAACCAAGCCAAGCCTGACACAGGTAAGTGAAATAATTGCTTCGCAAAATCTTATGCAGTGTTTCCATTGAATGCAGGTTCAAATGCAGTTTAATTGAAATACAGGTAAGTCTAGGATTGGAAATTACTGTACAGATTACTGTTCAGTTACTTTTTAGATTACTTTTTCTACCCGGTGTGATATGCCTAGATATCACACTGGGACATTTCCTAGAGAAAAGCTAAGTAGTTTTGCACATTTGTAGTTTTTCAGGTTTCCATACAAATCAACTCCACACGAGAACAATTTTTCAGACAAAAACAGCCTGTGTATTCCTATGGAGAGAAATGAAGATATCAGTTACCAGGTAAGTACTTGGTCTTTGGGGTTGAGTTGCTCGGTTAAAACAAGGGTTTTGCAGCGTGAATCTTTCTGGATTCACTATGCTGTGCATTATTCCGTGGTCTGGTGGTTGGGTCCGGAATCGTAGTCTTCTGTTTTTTTCTTCTTTTTTCGTAGCTCAGGTGGGCGCCGACATCCCACCATTTGGTGTACCTCTTGTGACGTCGGCACGCTTCCTGTGGAAGCTCCCACCTCGGGGCGCCATCTTCAGATTCTTTTTTCCGCCGTTGGGTCTGGATTGTCACCGTGAAGCTCCAGAGTTTTTGGGGAAGAAAAGAAGAAAAAGCACGAATTTCATCGAAGAAGTAGTGGAGGAAGACTACAGAAAGGAAGATCAACAAGCCGGGACGACGAAGAAGGAGGAGAACCTCAAGATCTTCGACGTCCAACGGAGAATGCGCACTCGGGGACACTGAGCGCAGTAATGGACAAGACACCCTTTAAATTCTGCCGTAACTGCCACCATAAATACGTGCAGAAGGACCAACACCCGGTCTGCAATCTTTGCCTGCCAGTCGACCACGTGAGCAAAGACTGCAACGCCTGTTCCGCCTTCACACCGAAGACACTCCGGGTTAGAGAGAGACAGAGGAGAGCGAATTACAACATGCAGGGCAAGGGACAGGCCCCGTCGCTGTACGAACTGGGCCTCTCCACCGACGAAGACGACAACGTCGCCGAGGGACCAGATGACTTCACGGTCGCAGAGACCGATAAGAAAACGTCTGATAAGGTAGGAGAGTCAGACTCTCGAAAAACAGAGTCAAAGTCCTCGAAAGGAGCACCGGCGCCGAAAATTTCGACGACCGCAGCTGCATCCAAGGACGAAAGGCCCGTCGGATCCTTCGAAAAGGACTCCCAGGTGGCGAAGACCTGCGAAAAGCCAAGGACGTTGAAGCAAGACCAAGAACTGGGGCGCTCGACTTCGAAGGAAAAGGTCGCGTCGACGCCGGCTCTGGCAAAAAGACCCGCACTAGACGCCGAACAGGCCTCAGAGCTGGAAAAGAAAAAGAGGAGGCTCGAGGCAGAAATGGAGAGCATCCTACAAAGGAAAAAGGAGTTTGACGAAAAAAATGAAAAAATTCACGATTCCCACGAAACCACCGTCGGTCATCGTAGACGTCGAGGAACAGGAAGAGTTCGACGCCGAAGAACTGTCAAACTCCGGGATCAGAAGAAGAGGACCTATACTATGAGGGAGAGGAAGATGATGACTAACAATCAAACCACGGCTCGGCGCCATCGACGACACAGGACCTGGAGTGGCAGGACCTCGACGCCGAAAACCCAGAAGAACCTGTGGAGACTTACCCTTCGAGTCCTTCGCCGCCAGATGACATTGGGGCCTATAATATGGTCATCAAAAACGCAGCTGCAGCTTTTGGGGTCAAGCTGGAGGAAGAAAACCTGAAAGCAGACTTTTTATTGGAAACACTGCTCCCCATCCAAACGAGGAGCCAGTTCCTCTCCATGCTCCAAAGTGTCATGAACCAGGGGAAGGAGGCGTTAAAGGACCCAGCAACATGCAGGTCCATCACACCTAGGACGGAGAAGAAATATAAGCATTCCTCACAGGACCCTCCCTACATCAAGGGATCCGTCACAGCGGACTCCATCATTGTGTCAACTGCCAGGAAAAGGGCTAATGTCCCGGCAACCTCTTGCCCACCACCAGACAAGGAAAGCAGGAGGATGGACCTGACTGGGAGGAAGATTGAGAGAAACGCGGCAATGCACTGGCGCATGGCGAACTCCAATGCCCTACTGAACAGACACCAATACCAACATTGGGACGAAATGGGGGAGCTAATCCAGCACCTCCCCAAACAATACCAGCAAAGAGCCTTAAACCTGGTGGAAGAAGGGAAGAATATCGCAAATTCTTGCCTTAAAACGGCCTTAGATGGAGCGGAAACATCAAGCAGGTTGATGGCAATAGGGATAACGGAAAGAAGGCAGGCCTGGCTCAGGATCTCAGGCTTCAAGCCGGAAGTCCAGAACAACATTCTGAACACCCCTTTCAATGGGGAAACGCTGTTCTGAGCCCCGGTGGATGAAAAACTCACCCAGCTCAAAAAGGAGAACGAAACAGCAATGTCCATGGGGGCCCTGCAATTCAGAGGGATGAGAAGAGGTACCCCGACACGGAGACCATACAGAAGGGGCGGAAACCAGCCGGGAACGTCACACTAGACATTCCAGCAGGGCCACCAGGGCGACAATCACGGGCAGCAGAAACAAAATTGGCAGTACCAGCCTCGGGGCCAGTCCTTTCGCAGTAGAGGGAACGGACGAGGGCAAAGACGTAGAGGGGGAGATCAACCCGCCTCAAAGTGACTCCGCCAGGCGAAGTGTGCTCACCCACAAGATCCCTCCGAGGGGAGAGCACAAAAAATTCAACAAGAGAGGGTTACACAGACCAAACGCCAACGAGCATGCAACACCAGTAGGCGGCAGGCTGAGACGTTTCCTTCAGGAATGGAAAAAGATAACAACAGACAAATGGATACTCAACATCATACAGTTTGGATACTGCATAGAGTTGGAAAGGAAACCACCAAGCAGGAAACCAAAGAGAAGGGAACACTCAGGACAGGAGCTAGTGCACTCGTAGAGGAAGCACAAGAGCTACTCCAAAAGGAGGCCATATAACCAGTACCATTCAAAGAAAGGAACAAGGGAGTGTACTCAAACTACTTCCTGGTACCAAAGGTGGACGAAACACTAAGACCCATCCTGGATCTACGGTTCCTAAACCAGTACATAAGGACGCAAAAATTCAAAATGACGTCCCTACAAGAGGTACTCCCTCAGATGAGAGACGGAGACTTCATGTCCACCGTGGATCTCAAAGATGCATACCTGCACATCCCAATGAACAGGCGGCACAAACATCTGTTAAGATTTAACATCAACAAAGATCACTACCAGTTCACAACCATGGCATTCGGACTAAAGTCCGCACCAAGGGTTTTCACAAAATGCCTTGCGGCAGTGGCGGCATACCTGCGGAGGGAAGGGATTCATGTATACCCTTATCTCGACGACTGGCTAATAAAAGCAAGTTCACGCGAAAGATGCGAGGAACACGCACAGCGGGTCACAAGGACGCTAACAAAGCTGGGATTCTCCATACACTGGGGGAAATCCTCAATGGAACCCGAACAGATGAAGATCTTCCTGGGGGCACAGATCAACACCATACAGAAAACGGTGATCCCCAGCGACAAGAGAACAATGGCCCTGCTGAGGGAGACGCGCCTCTACCAGAAGGGGCGAGCTCTGACAGTGAGGACAGCTAGCAAGATCATGGGGATGATGTCCCCAATGTACGCTTGCACATGAGACCATTCCAGGAATGGCTGCAACAACAATGGTCACAAGCAACCGGAAGTTGGGAGGATCTAGTGGTTGTAACGCACACAGTGCAAGAAGAGATAGCGTGGTGGAACAAGGAGAACATCACAATAGGGAAGCCCTTGACACCACCAAGCCCAACGGTGACCATCACCACAGACGCATCCCACATAGGATGGGGAGCACATATGAACAAGCTCAGAGTGAGGGGTCTGTGGACTCCAGCAGATGCGGTCAGACACATCAACTACCTGGAATTGAAGACAGTATTCCTAGCCCTGAAGGCCTTCCAGAAAAAACTGTACAACCAGAAGGTGTTGATACAAACAGACAACACAACTACGATGTTCTACATCAACATGCAGGGAGGAACACAATCATTCCCTCTATCCAACCTGGCTCAGGAGATTTGGAGATGGGCCATCTCACTCAAAATAGACCTGCTGGCCATACACCTACCAGGGAAGGACAATGTGGAAGCAGACTGGCTCAGCAGGCAGACTTCAGCATCCCACGAGTGGGAGCTCAATGGACAGGAAATGCAAAGGCTATTCAGAAGGTTGGGTACACCGACGATAGACCTGTTTGCAACACACCTGAATGCAAAATGCCAAAACTTTGCATCCAGGCAACCAGAAAAACAATCCCATGGGAATGCCCTATGGATAAGCAGGTCAAAAACATTTGCCTACGCTTTTCCCCCAATACCACTGATACCCAGGGTACTCAACAAGTGCAGGACCAGCCACATGACACTGATCCTAGTAGCACCACAGTGGGCGAGACAGACCTGGTACTCACAAATAATGGAAATGGCACAGGGGCCACCCCACAAGTTCACCAAAAGGAAGGACTTACTCTCCATGCAAAACGGAGAAGTTCTACACCCAGAGCCAGAGAGCCTCAGCCTAGCGGCATGGATCCTGAAGACATAGAGTTCGCACACCTTAAGCTACCACAAAGCACCATGCGAGTGCTCCGGGAGGCAAGGAGACCAACGACACGAAAGTGCTATGGGGAGAAATGGAAGAGGTTCACACAATGGTGCAGCAAAAGAAACTGCAGAACAAGTTGACAAAGGAATCAACGGTGCTGAGATACCTCACACACCTACTAAAGGCTAAACTATGTTCATCCTCGCTAAGGGTACACCTAGCAGCGATTGTAGCTTACACACGAGGTGAGATGGGGGAAAGTTTCTTTACATCACGAGTAGTAAAGAGATTCCTGGAAGGGGCGAAAAGGACAGCACCACCAAAGCGGATGCCGCCGCCAGCATGGAACCTCAACATAGTCCTGACGGAACTTATGAAGGCACCCTTTGAGCCCATCCACAAGGCCTCACTTCAAGTGCTGACAATGAAGACAGCTTTTCTGGTGGCAATCACCTCGCTGCGCAGAGTAAGCGAGCTACAAGCACTAACACTGCAAGAACCTTACATCCAAATACACAAGGACAGGGTCGTAATGAGAACGGACCCACACTTCATGCCGAAGGTGGTGTCAGCATTCCATATGAACCAGACAATTCAAATACCGAGCTTCTTTCAGAACCCAGCCACAAGCACAGAAAGGGCACTGCACACTCTAGACGCAAGAAGGGCGGTGATGCACTACACCGAGAGAACCAAGGAGCACAGGAAAACAAAAAAAAAGGGGGAAAAAGAATCCGAAGATGGCGCCTGAGGTGGGAGCTTCCGCAGGAAGCGTGCCGACGTCACGAGAGGTACACCAAATGGTGGGACGTCGACGCCAACCTGGGCTACGAAAAAAAAAACAGAAGAAAGACTAAGATTCTGGACCCAACCACCAGACCGCAGAATAATGCACAGCATAGTGAATCCAGAAAGATCTTCAAGCTGCAAAACTACACCGACAGGTAAGAAACTATTCGTTCCCCCAGGGTCCAGGATGCACTCTTGTTACACTCTCAGCAGCACTAGGGCGGCCGGGTAAAATGTAAATCTGAATCCAGTATTTGTAAAGCGCACAGCTACCCGGAGGCATCCCGGGTACAGAGTGCTAAGGCCCAATGTTATCCAATGGGGGATAGGGGGCCTCCGGTTAGTGACTGCTTACGAGCAGGCAACAAAGTTGTGGGAGCAAAGCTCCTGGGGTTTAGCTCAGGGCAAAAGGGGAACCGAATTAGCACCCAAAGTACACCTGCAGCAGCACAGAGGCGGCTGGGTACAGGGTGCTGTTTTGGCGTGGGGGGGGGGACCTGTTGATTTCAGTGGGTATTCTTTGTTTTCAACAAAGACGGCAGGCATGGGTACGAAGATCTTCTGGAGGTGACCACGGGTTGGAAAGGTAAGTTGGGATGCTGGGACACCGTGGGTGGGCCACCCAAGGCAGTGAGGTTTCAGGTGCAGGGGTGTCTTTAGGCGTCTGGTTTCTCTTACCAGCACCAGTCGCGGTCAGGGGGAGTCTCCAGAAAGAGGCTGCAGGCTTTGCTGGAAGATTCGAGGCTGGTCCGAGATCACCAAATCTCCGGTCAGGATCGCCAGGGAGACCTCCTCGTGGTGTTGGGCCACTCAGGCCGTGGGCGACTGGTGCAGAGTGGTGCAGACCTGCGTATTTGGCCAGAGTCTGTGTTCACGGGAGACAAAGTCTTTTCTGTAGAAGGCAGGGCAGGTCCTCTGGGTTCTTGAGGTTGCTGGCTGCAGGGCACACCGGTGTTTCGCTTCTGCAGGTTCGAGGTAGGGACAGGCTGGTAGGACTGGGGCCAAGTCAGTGGGCGTCCTCCTCTTCTTAGCTTCAGTGCGGCTGTTCGGTCCTTCTTCTTTTCTTTTTGGTAGTTTCTTGTCTGAGGAGGCAAGGTTCGGGGTGGCACCTAAATACAAAATTTAGGCGTGTTACAGGTAGTTAAAGGTTGGAACCAATGGTTCCCTTCCTTGGGGTGGGTATACCGCCTAATATGCCACCCTCCAGTGGGAGGGGGGCCTATACCTCACTCTTGTTGGCTGGGTCCCCCCATCTGCAAGATGGCGGGAACTGAGAGTTGTGCTTCACCTCGCCTTCTCCACCTGAAGGGTGGGGCTGGCGAAGGTGGGCACACCTCCCTTCCTCACTTGGTTTTCCTGCCAATTCTCCTGTCAGAACCGGCGGGGCCAGTTGCTGTAAGCAGCAAAGAGCCTGGGGAAGCTCACAAAGGCGGCAAGCATTTGAAGCTTCCCCTTCGTGGACCCTACTCATCATGGGGGAGGAGGCTAGGCACCTCGTCCCAGGATGTGCATTGTTTCACACCCCCGAGAAAAGCAGGCTCTCGACCCAGGGGTCGAGAAACATGTCTGGTGGAGGCAGCTGGTGAGCAGCCACTCGGCCTGGACACTAGTGTTTTTCAGGGGGCATCTCTAAAATGTCCTCTGAGTGCATTTTTCATTAAATCCCACATTGCATCAGTGTGGGTTTAATGTGCTGAGAAGTTTGATACCAAACTTCCCAGTTTTCAATAAAGGCATTATGGTAGTGTGAAGTTCGTAATGACAAACTACCAACACCATATACTCTTAATGGCATTACTGCACTTACAATGTCTAAGGATTGACTTTGAGGCTGTAGGAGTTCAGGGCTCATGCACCTGTACCTGCACCACTGGTATAGTGCACCCAGCTAGAGGGGTGGTTCATCTATGCCAGGGAAGTGGGTTGTAGGCATTGCACACAGGGATGTGTGCCATGTCGACTCTTCACTTTGTTCTGTACCAAAACATGCAGCCTGCAAAGGCAAAGTGTGAGTGTAAAGGTACAGGGCCTCTAAGTGCTGCAGCCCTTAGAGGCCTTCCCTGGCCACAGTGCCCTTGGTACCTGTGTTACCATTTACAAGGGACTGACCTGTCGCCAAAGAGTGCCAATTGGGTTTTGTTTGCAATGCAGCTTAGGGAAAGAACATAGGCCCTGGGTACCTGGTTGGCAGGAACCCAGGGTACACTCAGTCTAAGCACATCAGCAGTTCAGCAAAAAGTTGGGGCAACCATGCAAAAAGAGGGCACTTTCTTGCAATAAGGTCACACTAATGTTTTTAGGCATGGGGGAGACTTGGTGATCTACCCAAAATCGCAAGCTGTTGATAATAACTGAGACTTGAACCCGCTTACACAGCACTGGCTGTACCACCACACCCTCTCCGGCATAATAGGCAACAATGATCTGCTACCCACTTCTGCCTTTTGTCGCGTGGTTGTCACGCCTCCTGTCACTGGATTGGTTATTTCGAACAGTGGTCGAAATACATTTAAACAAGCCCTTTTTAAAGCAACAAATTAGAGACATGCTGCTATGAAAAACGTTAATTAAACAATGTACGTTTATTAGGACTACAGCAAGCAGAAGGGTTGAACGCTTACTGGGGGGAAAAAAGCCAGCATTTAAAACACACAGAAATCGGGATGGGTGAACCGGTAGAGGAAGAAAAGCCGACATTTGAGATACAGGGGCAAAAACAAACTTAACCAAGCAATGCAATAAAAAAAAAAAACACATGCCCAGAAAAGGGAGAGTTGGAGGGACGAGACAAGTGGTGAACAAGGACAACGGGAGGGGGGCAGGAGCATAGCCAACAAGACAATGGGTGGCTCTCTGAGATGGGTGCAGATCGTAAATATGCATAAAGGGAACAAGAGTTACCACGGGCAAGCAAGAAACTGGGCGGGACCATTCAATGCAAAAAGAATTAGTGCACCGAACAAACTATAAATAAATTCAAGAGAAAGAGGATATGCAACAGGCAGATGCCTTCTAAGTGAAAGACACTCAAAGGCGGGACAAAGAACAGCGCTTTACCAATAAAAAAAAAAAAGCAATTTAGAAAGGCACACAAAGCAACAAATAGCGGTGGGCATGGACTAAGTCCACAGAGATTACAGCATGCCTTGAAGAGCATCGCATGCACGCTGCCTCTAGCCTCGACCTAAATAGGGCATTGCCGCCAACTTGTTACACACTCCTGTTTCTACCTCTCCAACGCCACCAACACCACCCCCAGCCACTACTCCGCCACCTGCTTCATGAGACCAATTTGAAGAAGGCGATTTGTGTAGGTCACAGTTCACTGCTTTATTTGACCTTAATTCACTTTACAGGCATGGACATCACATTAGTAATGCTTACTCTAACTCCATTCTCACCCACCTGCGGCAAAACAATCTAACAATGGGGTCGATGCCCATTCTCAGTATCATCAAAAGGAGTTATCACACAGCGTTGTGACTCAAAATACTTCTTCGTACAAAAACAACTTGCAATCATCCAAGACCAGCGTTACATGCCAAGAATAGATGATTACAGGGTAAGTAACATTATATATATATATATATATATATATATATATATATATTCACTGAATACTTTATCACCATTTTTTAAACTTATTTTTTCAATTAATTCTTTTAAATATTAAAAAATATTATTTGAATTTAATGGGTTTTTCAAACATATTTTTTTATATTTTTCAAAATATTTTTTTAACTGTATGTTCAAAACTTTATTTTATATATTTTTTTCCATGTTTTTGGATCCGCGCAGCCTATGCGTACCATTCTCGATCCCTACGCTTTAGCATCCGCGCATGGTATGTGTTGGGTACGTGTTTAGTGCGCGATCGCAATGCGGCTGGTACGCGACTCCCAGCCTATACGCGACAAGTTCCATGTACGTAACGCGACGTTTTACGCGCTTCCGCGATGCGTCATCTTCGTCTATGACGCGGTAGGTGCGCGGATCCCGCTAAATATTTAACATTTTAAAAAACATATATATATGTATTTCATGTGAATATTAATTGAAGACAAACTCTAAAGTAGTCTTAAAATGAATATATTTTTACATCTAATCCTATAATTTTTTTAATTTCAATTTCGCGGATGCGCGCTGGGTGCGTGCTGCGTCAGCGCAGGGTGCGCGGATCCCATGTGACCTGCAAAAAAAGAGATTTGATTGGTTCATTACACTTCCTATTCTAACTATTGAAAGACCCCACCTATTTCAATCATTCTTTGAGCTTCTTTGGAGGAACATCTCACACCTTAGAACTAGAAGAAACTTTTTGGGGAAGATTTCCACAGCTGCAATTTTTCTGAAGACAATGGCTTCTGCACAGCAGCCACCATCAGAATCAGACCATTCGTCCGATGAGGAATTTGTTGTGGAACCTCCACGCCCAGAAAGATACACCTCTGTGGTGTGGAAATTTTTTTCCTTCCCAGAAGGACAAAATAAAACTAATTCAACTAAAGTGACATGTAAAATATGTCAAAGAGTGCTTTCCAGAGGAGATACATCAAAAAAATACTCTTGTGGGACTGCAAGTATGTTAAAACACCTGAAGACTCTGCATCCCGTGAACCTGGCCAAGCAGGAATGCAGAAGACGCCGACAGCAGCCTCAGCCAGCAGTGGAAAGCACTTCTGCAGCATCACCATCAAGCACTCACCCGGACATACGTCCAGAATTTGAAAAACTAAAAATTAGTTGCATTAAATGCAACAAACTCCTATGTTACGGCGAGCAGTCAATTGAACTAATCTGCCGAGCGCAGCAAAACCACTAGTGGTAAACTTGTTTATTTTTTATTTTTTGCAGAAGTTGACTGTTTTGTTCCTCCTGTTGTCTTTTTTTCCTTTTGAAAAAAACAAAAAAATAACAAAATTGTTCCAAAAAGTAAAAAAAATTAAAAAACAAAAAAGAAAAAAAAAGTTCTTGTAAGAACTAACTTTCCTGGTTTAAAAAAAAGAGCTAAATTTCTTTGTTAGTGTGATAGTTTAGATGAATGTATGTGTAGTACGTAATTGACTGAATTAATGCATTAGTAGCGCATGGTGAATGTATAAGTGCAGAACTATGAGGAAGTGCTGCAGCATCACACAGTAACCTCTTTAACTGCAGTGTGCTGTAGTACTTCCGAAGCACAGGGATGCAACATATGTACATAAATATATTGCAAATCTATGCATCTCTCTACACGGCTGCTTAAACTGCAGCCATGTGGTGACACAGGCACCCTTGCACCATAGTGCACGGATATCTGTGTCATGTGCTGTTTGTTTTTCTACAGAAAGACACACCTTCCTGCACAAAAACAATGAGAAAATGCATTTTTCTCCTTCAATGTATGCTGAACATTTCAGCATGCATTGAAGATATATAAATGTGGAGAAATTAAAACAATACTCCTTGTTGTGCTTTCCTACACCAATTTTAGAATGGTGCACCATTCACACACACATTGAGAGTTATGATTTCTGATAAATCTAGACATGTCTTGTTCTATGAGTATTAAGTGCAATCATGCACAACAACACTTATAGAATACCCTTTCAACACAAAGTGGTCTGCATGATGAGGCTGTATTTACATGGAGTATAAAAAGTGCACAGAGTGCCTTTTCCTCTCTTTGTAAATATGAAAGAGTATCTTACACAATAACTATGTTACAAAAAGTGACATTTCCGTTTTTAAAATTCCTTGCGAATGATAAAAGGTAAGCACATAGTTTTGTCTGCAAAGATGTTCAAAGAAGAATGATTGAAATAATTGCGGTCCTTCAATATCAAAAATGAGAAATATTATGAACCCCTCAAATCTCTTTTTTTGCAGGTCATATGATATCTGATTATGGTCAGATTTCAAAACTACATAGGTATAAACAGAGTTTTTAGAAACATGTTTCAACTTTGTAGCTTCTTGCAGACCTCCTCATTCTGCATATTGAGACTTAGTTAATTCACAGTAATACAAATAAAAAATGGTATAAATTTTTTTCACAATTTCATTCCAATCTAAATTCATAAAAATTGCTTATTTTAAAATTTGGATCTGTGAAAGAAAAGGAAAAAAAAATTATAACATGTAATAATACATTTTTTACAACACAGCATAATTTCCACAAAGTAATTTTTTTGCTGTTCTCAGAATATATTAAATTTCACTAAAAATAGTGATTTCAATCGTACTCATCACTTAACAGCGGGCAAAAAAAAAACAATCTCAAAGATTGTTAAAAAGAAAACCAACATGCTATTCTCAACAAAATAAAACAAGATACAAATCACAGATATATAAAATGCATACAGCTAACAAAATTTTATACGTTTAACTTACAAAAACTGTAAATGGTGTCGCTTTAAAATATTCACCGAATCTAAGGATGAATTTTTGGCGGATGCACCACGCCCACAACGTTTTCCTTCAGCGGTGTGGAAATTTTTTACTTTTCTCGAGGGGCAAACAAAGACCAATGCCACCTTCGTCACGTGCAAGATTTGCAAAAGAGTTCTGTTGCGAGGGGATCTTAACAAAAAATACTCGTGCGGCACGGCAAGTATGATGAAACACCTAAGGACCCTTCATCCAAACAATCTTGCACGAGAAGAGTGCAAACAGATGAGAAACACTCCTGTTCTGTATCTGTAAAAAAAGAATCACAAATAAATGTATATTAATAACTTTCAAATTTATACTATTCCATTACTGTACAAACACATTTTATATAAAAACTGACTAAGAAACTATAGCCCTGAACCACAAGTGTGACGATCGTTAAAACACTACATGCATAGTGCATACTACTTTGAAGCATGCCCTAAAGCCTACCTCACTAAAAGACTACATGCTAACTGACTAAATGATTACAGTACTATAAGGAGACACACTGGGTGAGTGACAGGGTGTTTGCTAGAAGAGTATGAATACTAACTAGGGAATTCAAGGTGTGAAACACAACTGTGTAGGTGATTAGAGGACTGCATCCATGCTGGTTAGGCATTTAAAGCAGTCCATGTGCTAAGGCCTGGCTCACTGCATGAGTACTTGGGTACTGACTGAATGATTAGAGTACAGCAAGGAGAGTGCCTGGGTGAATTTATAAGTGGTGGGCTTTTCGCACAGGGAATGGATTAGTACTTGGTACTGAATGGGTCACTAGAGGAGTGCAAAGGGAGTGACAGGATGTTTGCTGGACTGTATGGATACTGACTAGGGAATTGAAAGTGTGAAAGACAAGTGTCTAGGTGGTTAGAAGATTGCATACATAGTGGATAGGGGTTTGAAGCAGTCCATGTGCTAAGGCCTGGCTCAGTGCATGAATACTTAGGCACTGACTGAATGATTAGAGTACTGCAAAGATAGTATCTTGGTGAATTTATAAGTGTTTGGGTTTTGGCACAGTGAATGGATTAGTATATGGTGCTGAATGGGTCACTAGAGGACTGCAAAGGGAGTTACAGGGTGTTTCCTGCAAGTGTATGGATACTGACTAGCGAATTGAAAATGTGAAAGACAAGTGTATAGTATGTTAGAAGACTGCATGCGTACTGCATAGACATTTGAAGCAATCTATGTGGTAATGTATGGTTCACAACCTGAGTACTTGGAAACTGACTAAATCATCAGACTACTGCTAGGTTAGTGCCTGGGTAAAACTTTTAAATTTTCAGTTCTGGCACAGTGAAGAGAATAGTACATGGTACTGCACTTTAGTGTCAAACCCTGACTCATTTTATCAATGCATAAGCAAAGAATAGCTTCTAAAGCTACTAAAACTTGACAACATGACCGATTTTAAAACAGTTATCTGTCAGCAAATACACTGTTGCCAAATGCTTCTCTCACAATCCTTACCCAAATGTACACAGACTCACAGTGTGATTTTAGACAAGCAACACTATCCCTAGCAGTTTACCAAAACTCATTCACTAGTCTAGACGAGGTAATGGTACTGCACACAATCTACATATTTAAGTACAGCACATTAGTGTCAAAGCATGACTCATTTAATCAACGCATAAGCCAAGACTGGCTTCTAATGCTACTAAAACTTGACAACATGACAGGTTTTAAAATAGTTATCTGCTAAAAAATACACAATGTTACCAAATGCTTCTCTCACAGTGGTTCCCAAATACACACAGACTCAGTGTGATTCTAGACAACAACCACTATACCTAGGAGTTTACCAAAACTCATTCACTACTGTGGAAGGGGTAAGGGGACTGCACACAATCTACATATTTCAGTACTGCACTTTAGTGTCAATGCCTGACTCATTTTATCAATGCATAAGCAAAGACTGGCTTCTAATGCTACTAAAACTTGACAACATGACAGGTTTTAAAAGAGTTATCTGTCAGCAAATATATGATGTTTCCAAATGCTTCTTTCACAGTGGTTCCCAAATGCACACTAACTCAGTGTGATTCATGACAAGCACCACTATCCCTAGGAGTTTACCAAAACTCATTCACTACAGTGCAAGTGGTAAGGGAACTGCACACAATCTACATATTTCAGGACTGCACTTTACTGTCAATGCCTGACTCATTTAATCAAAGCATAAGCCATAACTGTCTTCTAATGCTACTAAAACTTGACAACATGACCTGTTTTAAAACCGTTATCTGTCAGCAAATACATGATATTGCCTCATACTTCTCTCACAGTGGTTCCCAAATGCACACAGACTCAGTGTGATTCTAGACAAGCAACACTATCCCTAGCAGCTTACCAAAACTCATTCACTACTGTGCAAGGGGTAAGGAGACTACACACAATCTACATATTAAAGTATAGCACATTAGTGTCAAAGCATGACTTATTTTATCAATGCATAAGCAAAGACTGGCTTCTAATGCTACTAAAACTTGACAACATGACAGGTTTTAAAACAGTTATCTGTCAGCAAATACACGATGTTACCAAATACTTCTCTCACAGTGGTTCCCAAATGCTCAAAAACTCACTGTGTGATTCTAGACAAACAACACTATCCCTTCCACTATACCAAAACACATTTCTTCATCTAGAAGGAGTACTACATTTTAGTATAGAAACATAACTCATTTCACAAATTCATAAACAATGACTGGTTTCTAATTCTACCGAAATATAAAAACTGCATAGTTATCTGTCTGCAAACACATGAAAAACACAAATGCTTGTCACAGAATGGTTTCTACATGCACACACACTGTCAATAAGATTGTAGAGAAAAAAAGTACTCCCTACACTGTAGCAGCAGAAATACATTAGTCTGATTAAAATCAAAATAGTATACATACATCCCCTCACAATTAAATAACTCACCTTTCAAGTTGTTTTGTAGATTAAGAAGTATATCAGTCACACACCAGATTTTCTTTTACAGAATCTCTGCACTGTGCACCTCTCAGAAAAAACAAAGAATGGAAAAGTTTTCCTTTCATTTTCCACACCTATACATGTAAACATCAAATCACAATCCTTCGCACATAAACTCAAAAGCAAACACACATTTCTATTGGTTAAACAGTTTAACCCTTTCCAACTGAAATACATTTCAACCCTTCCCCCAATCTGCCTTCTGCCTGTTACCATAGAAACAGGTCATGAAACACTGCACTGAGCACACAGGTCACAAGTTCAGCACACAATGTTGCTAAACAAGACAGGAAGTGTGCTTGACTTTTCAACATATCAGCTTATCATATATAATGTTCCTTACAATCTGTTTTTCTTAACCAATAAGAATCATACCTTTAAAAAACTGAAATATATACCCTGCCTTTCAGTGTAGAAAGTAGTCATACAACCAATGATTTCTTGTCTTTTAAAAAAAAACAAAATTCCGTGGATCCGCGCACCCAACGCGAGAGAATCCGAGCACCCAACGCGATAGGATGCGCGCACCGTGCGTGCATTTCGCCGTTTTTTTTAATTAAAAAAAGGGGGCCCCAGGGGGTCCTTCTAGGACCCCCTATGCACCTCTAGAGGGTCAGAGTATTTCCACTCTGCCCCCTTTATATGTTTTATACACTTATTCCCCTTGCTTCTTCAGCCTCGCTTCTATCGAGGCAGAAAATGGCCGCCAGCAGTTCCTGGTTTCGAATGTAGACAGACACTCGACAGCCAATTAGCATTCAGCACGCGATCGGGAGGGTGTGCGCTCGGTTCGGGGAGGGTGCGCTTACGGTGCGGGTAGGGTCCGCGGATCCTCCCCAGCCATAGATATTTATGTACTTTTAACTCTAATTTTCTCAGGAACTACTGAACGGATTCACACCATTTATGCAAAAGGCACGAGTCTGAACTAAGGACTACCTCTTTGCCAAATTTGGTGTCATTCCGTTCAGCAGTTCGGGCTGTAGCTGCGTCAACAGGTCCTATGGGAAATTGCATGGGGAAAACGTGTTTTGGGACCCCCCTTTTTTCTCGGCCCCCGCTTTACGAATCACCACGAAACTTTCAGGGTAGGAGCGGAGCGGAGCTGGCCAAAAGTTTGGAAAATTTCGCGAGGATTCATCAACCAGCACCAGACCTATTGGGAATAGAATGTTGCAGATTTCCTATGGAAAATAGGTCCTAACTATAACTATCTACTGGCGACTGCCAGTAGATAATATATATTGGCGCCATGAACTTTGGGGCATCACTTGATGTTTTGGGAGCCTACACCACTGTATTAGGCACCTCGTTGGACTGCAAGTACCATCATGCAGCTTACCTGAGTTCAGCGGTATTAACTTTTTCCACCTGGTTTAGAAGGAGGAGCTGAGAGACTGGTTTTAAGGAGTGGTCTCTCACTCAAAGGCAAAGCTATCAGCCGTTGAGACCGGCACTGAAGACGGCCATTCCGGCCAGAAACGCATCTGCCATAGCGTTTCACGGACTGTAAGCAAGCGCTGTCAAGCTCAATAAATTGCTTTTGTCGAATGCCGGAGCTGTGTCCTGCTTGCTTTTATTCAAAGTGAGCATTGGTGGTGGATATATATATATATCTATATGTTCGAGGCATATGAGCTGCAGATTGTACACTTAGCATAGGTCGCCATCTGGTGTTGGGCCCGGATGTTTGCAGTTTGTTTTTCTTCTTGGACCGTCTTTGGAAGTCACGAGTTTGGTGACTCCTCCTTCGGTCCGTACTGCGCATGGGCTTCGGCTCCATCCTCAGATTGTTTTTTTACGCCATCGGGCTCGGATGTGATACTTCGTACTCCGGCTTCGAACTTCTACGGTTCCAGCCTCGACGGAAAATCCTCGATTCTTCGAGTTCCTTCATCATCTTCATCTCTCGAAGCGGCACTTTTTCCATCCCGTACATCGACACCGGCCTTCGGGCCCTCCGCGACTCCGGTCCCGGCCGATGGAAAGGACTCCGTTTAAAAAGTGCCCAAAATGTGGGTCTAAATTTCCCCACACCGACCTCCATCAGGTGTGTAACCTTTGCCTCTCTCCGGAACACGAGGCTCGAGACTGCCCCGCCTGCAAGTCTTTTCGATCGAAGAAAACGATCCGAGATCGAAGGGCTCGACGCACCATGGCGCACTCATCCTCGACAGCTCCACCGGACATCTTCGGAGACGACGCCGAAGCTTCGGGGCAGACACACACCGAACTGGGAGAAGACATCGTCAGCGCTTCCGAGGCCGACGACTCCGACCTGGAGGACGTAACACCAGGACAGCGGGCCGTGAGTACAATGCCCCCTCCCAGCCCCGCACCGAAAACCAAAGAGACTCCGGTTACTCCCTCGCCTGCCGGCCTGGGCAAAACCAAAACCAAAGCCTCGATCACCCCACCTTCGGGCCCGGTGTCGAAGCACTCAAAGTCTCACGGCAGCTCGGGATCGAGCCAGCCGACGCCCGGTGCCGATAAACACCACTCGGCACCGAAGCCTGCAAAATCCAGCTCGACTCCGAAACCACCGGTGCCGAAGCCTGGACACTCGGCGCCGACCAAACACAAACAGAAATCGGTCGGCACCGACGCTCCGGCGCCGAAACAGCATTCGACGCCGAAACACACGGAGACCTCCAAAAAGCAGGGCGTACACAGAACATCGAAACCTCCGGTTCCGAAATCGCCGGTGCCGACAGACGACTCGGCGCCATTGGCTCTGTTTACACCAGACCCTTTACAAAAGACTTTGTCCAGAGATCCAAAGACTGGCCTTTTGACTGTGATTACTAAGAAGCGTCGCCTTGAGGCTCCGGCTCCTCCTCCTCCACCCAAAAAGAGGGACTCAGCTACTTCTCCCCTTAGAGTACCCTCCCCACTGCCACCCCCCCTCCCACCACCACCCCCTCCACCTTTACCTCACTACGATCCGGCCCCATCCCCAGACCCGGATGACGGGGACCCGGACAATGACCCAGGGGACGCCCCAATGGATCCCACTCCACCAGGGACCCCAGATCCATGGGAGGATTATAATAACCCTGATGTACCCAATGTACCTCAAGACGACCTATACCCATCAAGGCCGTCTCCTCCAGAGGACTCTTTAGGGTTTCACCATTTAGTGCAGAGAGCAGCACACTACCATGGGGTGGACATGCACACGGAACCAGTGGAAGAAGACTTCCTACTGGATACATTTGATTTACAAGATCGTTCCACTGCTATTTTACCCATGCTTAAGGGTGTCACCAAGCACGCTACAGAGGTATTCAAAGACCCTGTCAGAGCCAGAGTACTAAACCCTAGAATAGAGAAGAAGTACAAGGCGGCACCCACAGACCCTGCATACATCAAGGGCCCTGCTCCTCTAGATTCCCTAGTTGTCTCCACAGCTAGAAAGCGGGCTAACTCCCAATCCTCAGGAGATGCCCCACCACCAGACAAGGAATCTAAACTTCTGGACGCGTCTGGTAAACGCACCGCCTACCAGGCTGCAAACATGTGGCGCATTGCAAATACACAAGCACTGCTTGCGCGATATGATAGAGCACACTATGATGAATTAGAGGCTCTTATGCAGCACCTTCCAGAGAAATACAAACGCCAAGCTCATGACCTGATACAGGAGGGCAAACTAATCACAAACACCTCCATTAAGTGTGCCCTCGATGCAGCAGACACTGCTTCTAGAGCCATAAACACCAGTGTCCTGCTTCGCCGCCATGCCTGGCTCAGGATATCAGGGTTCAAGCCTGAGGTCCAGACATCAATACTTAATCACACCTTTGACCAGCAAACACTCTTTGGCCCAAAGGTAGACGAAGCGCTCGAAAAAATGAAGAAAGATACAGACACAGCGAAGTCTATGGGAGCGCTCCAGACCCAAGCCTCTAAGCGTTCCTTTCGACGCTCGTCCTTTCGTGGCACAGGTAGAGGCTCCTCCACCGATAATGCCTCTACCTCCTACAAATCCCCTCCTCAAAATACCTTTTCAAAGGGCAACCAAAGAGGTGGTTACAGAGGCAACAACAATAAGGGCAGGGGCAAAACCAACAATACCCGTTCTGCCACCCCACCCGCACAATGACTCCCCTTCGCTCCCCCCAGACCATTCCACTCCGGTCGGGGGCAGACTACAAGATTTTATCCACGTATGGGAGTCCATAACATCGGACAAATGGGTGACCCAAATCATTCGGTCAGGGTACTGCCTCGAGCTAACATCTACCCCACCCAATATCCCACCAAGGCACCGTCCAATGTCCCAAGAGCATTCCACACTGCTCAAACAAGAGGTACTCTCGCTCCTCCAGAAACACGCCATAGAGCAGGTACCCGACAATCAACGAAATCTAGGGGTCTACTCCCTATATTTCTTAATCCCAAAGAAAGACGAGACCCTCAGACCCATTCTGGATCTCCGGCCTCTAAATGCCTACATACATTCAGACCACTTTCACATGGTCACCTTACAACAAGTCCTCCCACTCCTCTGCCAGGGAGACTTTCTCACAACACTGGATCTGAAAGACGCGTACTTTCACATTCCAATACACCCCTCTCACAGAAAATACCTCAGGTTCGTGGTGGACGGGCAACATTACCAATTCAAGGTTCTCCCCTTCGGGGTCACCACTGCACCACGGGTGTTTACCAAATGCCTAGCAGTAGTAGCAGCACACCTCAGACGTCAACATGTTCACGTCTTCCCTTACTTAGACGACTGGCTCATAAAAGCCGCGTCCTACCACCAATGCGTGCAACATACAAACAGCACCATCCAACTGCTTCATCAGCTAGGCTTCACGGTGAACTACCAAAAGTCCCACCTCATACCATCTCACACAAAGCAATATCTCGGGGCCACCATAGACACCTCAAAAGGTATTGCCTATCCAAACTCAGCCAGAATCACAAGCATTCTAGCCTTACGCAAAATATTCCTTCCTCAACACTCTCTACCAGCAAGAGTGTTTATGAAGCTCATAGGGATGATGGCGTCTTGCATCTTCATAGTGCCCCATGCAAGACTCCACATGCGTCCACTTCAGGAGTGCCTAGCACAACAGTGGAACCAGGCCCAGGGTCAGCTGACGGATCTGGTGTTGGTGGACGGCCGCACACATCACTCTCTGCAGTGGTGGAACACCACAAACCTTTCCAAGGGACGGCCGTTCCTGGACCCGGTTCCCCAAGTGACTCTAACAGCGGACGCATCGCTCTCCGGCTGGGGAGCGCACCTCTTACACCTCACAATGCAAGGTCTATGGACGCCACAGCAAAAAACGCTCCACATCAACCATCTGGAGCTTTTGGCGATCTTTCTAGCCCTAAAATCTTTCCAAAAGCAGATTTCAGGCAAAGCAGTCCTCATTCGCACAGACAACATGACTGCGATGTATTATATACAGAAACAGGGGGGGACACACTCTCCCCAGCTCTCCCGCTTAGCCCAGAGCATATGGAGATGGGCAATTCCCCAAAACATTTTTCTCCTGGCACAACATGTTCCAGGCGTACAAAACACCATAGCAGATCTGCTCAGCAGACAGACTCAACAACTACACGAATGGGAACTGCATCCACAAGTTCTTCACCCATTCTTCCGACAGTGGGGGCATCCTCAAATAGACCTCTTCGCCACCCACGAAAACTAAAAATGCCCAAGCTTCGCCGCCAGATACCCACACCCATTGTCCAAGGGCAATGCGATATGGATGAACTGGTCAGGCAGATTTGCATACGCCTTTCCACCTCTCCCACTAATTCCATTAGTGGTCAGGAAACTACAACAGCACTCCCTCACACTCATTCTGGTAGCTCCGACGTGGGCCAGACAGCCGTGGTACACCACGCTACTACAACTATCAGTGGTACCACATCAAAAACTGCACCTTTCCCCATGCCTCCTAACCCAGAACCATGGAGAAATCAGGCACCCGGACCCAGCTCAGCTCAACCTGGCGATCTGGCTCCTGAAATCTTAGAATTCGGGTACCTTAACCTTCCCCCTGATTGCATGAACATCATCATGGAAGCCAGACGTCCTACCACTAGAGCATGCTATGCCGCAAAGTGGAAAAGATTTGTAATGTACTGCCGTAACAATACAATCAACCCTCTAGATGCATCCATACAACACATCATATGCTATCTGCTCCATCTTCACAGGTGTAACCTGGCGTATTCATCCATACGCCTACACCTAGCAGCGATCGCTGCCTATCTACAAAACAGACAGCATTTGTCACTCTTCAGAGTGCCCGCTATTAAAGCCTTCATGGAAGGCCTCAAACGAGTAATTCCTCCCAGGGCACCACCCTCCCCTGTATGGAATCTAAATTTGGTCCTTACACGACTAATGGGTCCGCCCTTCGAACCAATGCACAAATGTGAGCTACAATTTCTCACCTGGAAAACAGCTTTCCTTGTAGCTATCACTTCCCTTAGAAGGGTTGGTGAAATACAAGCGTTCACCATACAGGAACCTTACATACAAATGCATCACAGCAAGGTCATACTTCGAACTAATCCGAAGTTCCTGCCCAAAGTCATTACCCCCTTCCACCTCAATCAATCAGTGGAATTACCTGTCTTCTTTTCGCAACCCCAATCTGTTGCGGAAAGGGCCTTACACACACTAGATGTGAAAAGAGCGTTGCTATATTACATACAAAGAACGCAACCCTTCAGGAAGACCAAACAGTTGTTCGTTTCCTTTTCTCCACCACATAAAGGCAACCCCATCTCAAAATCAGGGATAGCTAGGTGGATTGTAAAATGCATACAAATTTGCTATCAGAAGGCAAAGAGAACATTATCTGTTCCCCCTAAAGCCCACTCTACAAGAAAGTTAGGGGCTTCTATGGCTTTTCTAGGGAATATACCCTTAGATGACATATGCAAGGCAGCCACATGGTCTACACCGCACACATTCACAAAACACTACTGTGTAGATGTGCATTCCCAGCAGCAAGCTAGGGTGGGCCAGGCTGTACTAAAAACACTCTTTCAAACAGCTGCAACGGATACCGGTGGTCGCCGCTAAGGTTGGGTACTGCTATATAATCTATGCTAAGTGTACAATCTGCAGCTCATATGCCTCGAACGGAATATGCTACTTACCAGTATGCATCTGTTCTTGGCATGTAGAGCTGCAGAGTTGTACACGCCCACCCGCCTCCCCGGCTACCTGTATCCGTTCCAGTCCATCTTATTTAGATACAACACACATGGGTTTCTCACTGTTATTACTACGCTCCATCATTTCCCTGTTGGCGAAAAACAATCTGAGGATGGAGCCGAAGCCCATGCGCAGTACGGACCGAAGGAGGAGTCACCAAACTCGTGACTTCCAAAGACGGTCCAAGAAGAAAAACAAACTGCAAACATCCGGGCCCAACACCAGATGGCGACCTATGCTAAGTGTACAACTCTGCAGCTCTACATGCCAAGAACAGATGCATACTGGTAAGTAGCATATTCCATATATATATATAATGTGTGTGTATATAGAGAGAGACATATTTATATATATATATATATATAGGTATAGAATTTTGCTGTTCCACAGGAGTGCAGTCTTTTTGGGAACTTTTTTTTGCATAATGCTTTAACCAGTGTTTAAAGTTACAGTGCAAAGATAAATAGCCAATAAATACAGGTAAAATGAACTTTTTAAAATAAATATTAAAAACATCCAAAATTGATTTTTAAGTTAAGAAATTGCATAAATATAAACAGAAAATTAGTTATAGCCTGTTTAGATAACATTGTATTGAAATTACTTGCATTTCAAAGCAACATTTGTATTTTGATTAATGCCACTTGAGTCGTATTCGTTTGGTTGGTATGTCATGGGTATATATGAAAGAAAAATTGACAGTCATACGATACACTAGAGTTGATTAGTGGTTTAAATACCTTAATCAAATCAAATAAAATCTTACAATGAACTCTGCAAACTACCAGTAAATTTTCAATTTGCCATTTTAACAGGTATATTTTCATGTGTTTTTGATTTATTTAATTTGGTTTCCTGTAAATTGTGCATTTTTTAAAAAAAAGTGCAAGTGCCATATGCTCAGTAAAAACCCAAAATGGAATATTATAAAAGTAATACATATAAAACCTGTTGACCCCCCCCCCTGTGTTACAAAATAATAAACTAATACATTAGGATAACGGTCAGACGGCTGGCATGTCAAATTGATATATAGCATAAAATTGCTATTTGTCATTGTCAGTATAGAATGCCTCTAGTCCTCTAAATGTTATTATCTAATGGTATAGCATGTACGGATCTGGGACGTTTACAAGCATGTATAGAGTTCTTCAGTAGCGTTCAGACCTGTCGGATGTTTGGTATCTAAGTTCAAAATGTGCCTGGTTTCCATAAGCCTTGGTGCTTTTTGCCTATCGCCTCCTCTCTTGTTCGGTGGAATAGAATCAATTAGAAAGTAGGTTAGGCCTGTGGGATCCGCATTGTGTACCTCGTTAAAGTGTCTGGCTACTGGAAACGTTTGGTCTTTGTTCTTAATAGCTCTAATGTAGTACCCTCTTGTGTCTCTGTAAGATGGTGCTGCCCACATAGTTGATAAACGACATAACGACATAAACGACAGCACTTAAACAACATGGTCAGATTTACAGTTGAGGGCCTTGGTGTTGGAATTTTCGTTGTTGCTGAAAGGGGTTTTTATGATGTATGATTTGTACCATGTTTGCATGCTTTGCACACCTTGCATTTGAAAAAACCCTTTGTTTGAGCTAGCCATGTATTTTTGTTCAGGCTAGATGGATCATTCTGGACTAGAATGTCCTTCATAGACGTAGCCCTACTATATGTGATCGCTGTTTTTTTGGCAATAAATGACCGATAGTAGGGTCACTCAGAACCAAAGGCCAATTTTTTGTAATCAATTTTTTGATTTCTCTTTCTTGTTTATTGAATTGAAGAATGAATCTGAACATATTTTCCTGATCTTTTTCTATATCATTAGAGTGCGAGTTTGTGTTAAGTAAAGTTTCCCTAGTTTTGGTTCGACTTTTGAGAATGGCAGTTTCTAAACACTTGGTGGTGTATCCCCTTTACTGAAATCTTCTTTTGCTGTTTTCTTGTTCAATAATGAGGTCCTTGTCACAGCTACAAATGCGTCTCAGTCTGAGCATCTCCCCATATGGTATGCTATTGATGAGATGCTTGGGGTGTGAACTGCCTGCATGTAGTGTAGTGTTACCTGCCGTCGGTTTTCTATGTAGTTTGGTCTCTATTTTACCATCCTCTATAAAAACTTCTGTTGTCTTGCTGATGGATGCTGTAAATTCAAGATTCAGAGAGTTTTTGTTTAACTGACTTAAAAATTCTTCTGCCTCTGTAGCTGACCCTTCCCAAATTATAAAAAGGTCATCAATGTATCTCCACCAAGCTTTGATGTTTTTAGTTACATACATAGTGTGTTCATTAGGTAGGACCAGCTCTTCCCACCAGCCCATGTGGAGACAAGCGTAGCTGGGGGGGGGGGAAAGCTGGACCCCATTGCTACTCCTCGCAGCTGTTGATAAAGGGTGTTTTCAAACAGGAAATAATGATTATTTAAACAAAAATCTACCATGTTTAAAACCATAGCACTGTGTTGAGCATATTGCGGTCCTCTTTTGGCCAAATAAAATTCAAGAGCCTTTAATCCATCTCTATGGTTGATTGACGTATATAGAGATGTCACATCTAGTGTCATTAATAAGTAATCTTGTTGCCATGGACACTTCAAAAGTTTCACTAGAAAATCGCTGGTATCTCTAATATATGAAGCTAAGCTCTGAACATGTTCCTGCAGAAAATAATCTGCATATCTGGATGCATTTTCAAATAGGCTGTTACGAGCTGAGATAATAGGTCTACCAGGTGGTTGTTGTGCATTTTTATGAATCTTTGGAATAAAGTATAAGATAGGGACTACTGGTTGATCATTTTTCAAAAATGTAAATTCGTCTACTGTCAGCAATCCCATATTTTTCCACCCAGTCAATTACATCTTAAATTCCTTAGTTATTTTACGTAAAGTTAGATAGTCACTGCACCGATAACATTCATTGTCTTTAAGTTGTTTCATGGCTTCCGCAATGTAATCGCTTTTCTTCCAAAGAACAACATTTCCGCCTTTGTCTGCAGTTCGTATGACAATGTCTGGGTTCTTTTTCAATTTGGTCATTAAAACATGGAATTGGATTTCTTGTTTTTTCGTTTTTGATTTTATTGTGTTTTTTTAATTTTGTGGTTTAAATCCTTTAATCCAGCTACCACATTGTCATGAAAGTTGTCAATTGAGTCTTTGATCATCAATGGGTGGAATGTGGAACGAGGTTTGAAAGGTGTTTTGGGCTTCAATTGTGTCTCACTGTCAAGGCCTTCTTGACTTGTCTGCATATTGGGGCTGGAAATTGAATTTTCATCCAGCAGTTCTTCCATCTCCGTTAAAAAGCCTCTATCGGATTGGGTAAGGAGATTTGAAATCTCTCCTTGATCAGTGTGCACAAATTGAATATTTGTAGTTTCATTCCTTGGCTTGTCTTGCTGCAAATTAACTTGTTGAAAATGTTTTTTTAATTTTAATTTCCTGATGCTTTTATACACGTCAAATCGCGTAGTGGCATAATTAAAAGAACTGACAGGACAAAAGGAAAGGCCCAGTCAAAGAAGTTGCTGTTCTGCTTTATTAAGTATGGTTTCTGTGAGGTTTACAACTGTTGGAGTGGTATTGCCTAAGTTGTTTCCTAACAGCGCCAATTCCTCTTTTGTTGCTTCCTTTGTTGTGTTTTACTGTTGGTATTTTCTTTTCCTTGCCCGCCTTCTTTCCCGGATTTTGGTTGTCCTTCTTGTGCTTTGCTGTGTTGTGGTCTTGGGCGCAGGGTTTGCCTGCACTCTTCCACTAAAAAATCAACTTCATCGGCCAGTGAAAGTGATGCTGGCATTAAACGAAGCATCTGATTGCGCGATTCGATTTACGTCTCACTTTCTGGTGCCGAACTGAGCTCAGAATTCGAGGAAGCTCCCTCCATATTGGATCCAGTGGCTGGAATTCTTTTGTTAGTCTGGCCTCCCTTGAATTTGGAGACTTTCAAAGAGTCATATTTTTTGGCGAAGGTAAAGATTCTTCCACTTTCGTAATCAGTACGATCTCTGTGGAATTTGTAGGCTTTCCTTTCTCTAATTGTGTCCTCTTCTCTTTTCAACCTCTTTTTCATTTCATCTTGCATATATATATATACTGCTTCTGCCATCTCTTTACGTTTTGTGGCAGGAATTGAAAGGTACATGTAGGTAGTTGTAATCAAAGAGTCTTATATAAATGTGATTCAATGTAAAGATACTTTAATGTACAAGTTTGACCCCAAGACTAGCGTATGCTTGATGTTGAATGATTGCACAGACTGGGCATATATGCTCATCTCATTGCCTTGTAGGCCAAACTAAATATACCTGGAGTACCTCCCTTTTCGGCCTGCTCCAGTAAAGGATCTGCACCTTGGAATTACATCAAACAAAAATAGCCTTAGGGAAACAGTTTGCCTTTTTTGCAGCTTTCTTGGTCTGAGTCAAGCAATACCTACAGAATCCCACATTGTGCATGACCATAAGAGTGATGAACATTATTGAGCAGTGTTTCTTTACTTATTTTCCAATTTCCTTCATGATATCTGAAGAGCTTTATTTAATTGGCTTACTGCCACATGTATATGCGTTATATGGGCCCAGAATTCCTTGTTCATATGTTTGGATACAAAATCTAATAATAAATACTGTGGTTCCAGAAGCATACCATACAGCAGCAGCACTACTGCAATCAGTAGTAGTATAACTATATGGAACAAAGTGTATGCTATTTGTGAAAAATTAGAAAGCATCAGCTGTTAGATTAGTTAAACAAATCAAAGTTATTTGGGAAAACTGAAAGACTGTATGATCATACAAAATCTAACATTGCTACTTTGTCAAAATGTATGTCATGGTGAATAAAGTAGCTTAAGATTTGGGAGTTGTGGTGTAACCAAGACTTTCAACCAGGCAAAATTAAACCGTATCCCAGACAATAGAGACGCTATGACGGGCTTACGAGGAGACACCTATTCTTAAACATAGGCATCATTGCTTTTGGCAACAAGGAAAGATAGCAGCAAGGTAAAGTACCCTGCCTTAATAACTAAGATTTTTTTTAAAGCACATTGGCAGCTACTTTATGGCTCCTGCATGTGACCACCTAATACTATATTTAATGATTCACTTTGTTTAGATTTAGAAATCCTATCAATCTCTGCTACAGTAAAACAATGGACCTAAAACTCACATGCCTAGTTACAGCTGGACCAGTATGAGAGGAATATGTGCCTGCTACACTGAAAGGTTCTCAACCAAGCCTGTAGATCATGCACACTACTACTACACACAGGATCATATGCAACTTGTGTTAAAAGTGTAACGTTTGGTGCATAAACCATTTTTGTATTTCGTAGGTACTAGCAATATGTGAAGAGCCTGATCCACCTGGCATGAGGCTTTTGCTAGTTTGTTGGTGACAAGGTCTCAATACATGGAGGATTGCTAGCTAAAGGTGCTGTGACTGAGTTTGCATGAATGATTAAGGGGTAGATGGATGGCTATGCTAATCACACATAGATTTTAGATTTTGGTACCTACTGTTGTAAAACGAGACATTGCTATATTATGTTTTCCTCCCAGGACCCCAATCATGTGTGATTGGAAGAAAACACTTAGATTTTGCAAGGAAATTAAGGTTCTCCAAGCGAATTGGCAAATGTTACAACGAGGTTTCTTTTTTAAGATATTGTGCTGCACTGAGTGGAAAATTAAAACAATTGGGCACAAAACAGCCTTAGGGATATGTGGAATCCTAAGGGATATTCTGCACATCTAGCTAAATCTTTTATACTAAGTGCTAAATTTATAAATATTTGTACGGTGTTATGTCTTATACATATGTTTCATACTGGTTTAGTATAACCGGATCTATACAACAATGTTTCGGATTTAAACTGTAGTAAAATACAGTTAAAAAAAAATAGATTCTATGTTTTCATCATTTTAGGTTCGAAAATCAAGCCAAGAAGCCTTGTTAATGTTACTTGACCAAGATTTAGTCGACCAAACTGACATTGAAAACAAGGTGTGCCCTATTTTGCTGGACCTTTCATCTCCAGAGAGTGATGACGAATACAAAGTGGAAGCTGTGAATGTAAGTTCCGGTGAAGGTACCATGCTTAGTATTTGAATGGCTGTTTTTGTCTGCTCCAAGATATAGCAGTTAATTATGAAGAGAAGTGTTGTCCACACATGGAATAACCAAAAATATGACTATATTTTCAAATTTATGAACATACTGTTGTAGCTCATTAGTTAGCTTTACAGTTAAATTGGTTTGTTGTACCAGTCTTATTAACAATACACATTTGTCCATTTCTATGCAGCCATTTATTTCTGTGCTATTAAGATTCCCTTAGTAGAACTGTTGAGGCAGGCCACACATTTCCTGGCTGGAAAACTACACTAGACCCACTGATAAGGGCATTGGTGTGGAAAGTTTTTAAAATGTGTAGAATTTCTTTTTGTTTGTGTGAGTTGTGGGAATCAGACATAAAGGAAAATTACATATTTGTATTGGCTAACATTAGGAACTTTGCCAATTTACCATAATCTGTGACCCGTAGTAGCCCATTCAATAGTTGTGTGATGGTATGTGAATGAATAACTGTGCTGAATTCTATATCTACATTTAATTTATCTTTCAAAATGTTTTCTCCCTCTTTTTGCAGACTATTATGAATGTATATGCTTCAACTATGTCCCACCTTTTACCCAGCTTATTCTGTATATTTTTTTTCACCAAAGATGATATGACCATCATTATAGTCTTTGCCATGGGAATTCATAACTATTACAATATTTCCATGGCAGATCCTATAAAACGTTATACACAGAAATGAGTCTGATTCCTAAGAAATGTTGCTGGCAATCTCAGTCAGCCCTTATTTTTTTCATATAAGCAAGTAATTAAAAATGCATGACTTTCTCAAGCCCTTTAGAATTCTTTCTTCAAAAAAGAAAATAAGTGGTAGGCTGGAGTCTCATAAAAAATGTCTCTCTGCCACTTAAAAACATTGTGTGTGTGTCTTGTTCCGGGAGTTCATTTTTTTGTTTTTTCTAACAAGGAACACTGGAGTTAGTATTTAGTCTATTCACCAAAACATTTTGAAGCTGATATCTGCTTTTCTTGGAGTAATATTTATTTTTCTTGACATTTCTTCTCAGTCTTCTCTTTCATGTCTTTTTTAAGTCAGCTCTTTTTGACAAATGCCTATCCGGTGGTTAGGTAAAAGTTAAAAAAAATAATAATAATACACATGCGTTCTGCATAGTTTGTCTTCCTAATGTTCGCGTTCTTGCCCTGTTTATCGGGAGTTGCCAAAGAAGAGATTGATCGATGGGGAAGTAAGGTTTTTGCAATATAATCTTAACAATCCCCCAAAAAACTATTCCATTTCTCTCTCCTCCAATAAAGTGTTGCACTGTAATCATTGTACCAGCACAGCAGAAGGACTGTCCTACTGTAGAGAATCTCTGTTGATGAAGGATCGGATTATCTAGGCTTTTGCCATTAAACCCTCCAAAAATCACTAGTATCGCAGATAATCCTTTCCTAATCATTTAAGTCTATTACAAATTTTACTCTTGGTTTGCTTCATCGGACGGACCAACCAAACCCACTTATCTAACCTGAAAGATATTGAGCAGTATTTCCAACTAGCCTCAAACTGACTTTTTACTCTCGATCGATGAAGGACAATAATCTAGAAACACTTGTCAAGTGATACACAGTGCTGGCTATACCAACATAAGGTAAATGCTTCAATACTAGTGAATAAGCTGAAGTGACTTTAACTACACACTGCATGTACTATAATGCATCAGTGGCGGCTGGTGATAAGTGTTGGGGTAAGCAAATCCATTATTTTGATCCTCTGACAGGCACTGTGAGAAACCAAAAGTGCCTTTTGGGTCAATGCCAAAGCTCTCAATCATAGCTTGTTATAAACAGTGGTTATAACGGGCCAAGACTATGAGACCCCTAGGGTATGGTGGGAAACCGATTAAAGTACTCTTTAAAGGCAAATCTGCACCGGTTGTGGTGTGTTTATATAGCAAAATATGGCTCATCGTTGTTGGGACTGTTAGAACAATGAAATTTAGAAATCATCTTAGACCCTAGTAGTCCTGAGCATGTTTTGCTTAAATGAGAGTATTCAGAACTATGTGAGCTTCAGCTTTGAGTGGGAGCTGAAATATCCTAAAGTTTTTTCTGAGAAGCTTGGAGAGTTAGAGGGATTGAAACACAAATTCAACTTAAATCGATAGTAAATCCTGTAGTCCACAAAGTGAGAAGGGTACCCCTTGCGGTCAGAGCAGAATTGCGAAAAGAACTGGACAACCTACAACAAGACATCATAGAGCCCATAGAGAGCTCAGAATGGTTATCGCCTGCTGTTTGAGCACGGAAACATAATAGGAGTTTGAGAATGTGTGTTGATCACTGGCTCATATTAAGCTATGGGATATCATGATCTCCATGGGAATTGACAGATTATCAAGCAAGTACTAGTTTGAACAGAGCTGGGGAATGCACTAAGCAATTTGGCATTCAGCGTGGAGTGAGACCAGGATGTGTGCTTGGCCCATTCTTGTTCTCCCTGTAGATGGAGCATGCCCTTGGTGATTGCACTAAGGAAGTTATGTATATCGAAGGGGCCCAGCTCCCTAGTCTCCTCTATGCAGACGATTCAGTGATCGTGGCACTTACTACTAGAGCACTGCAACGCCTCATAGAAGAATTAGCTAGGTTCATGTTCTCCCTGACCTGCGTGTAAACCAGTTAAAATCATTTGTGTTAATCGCAGGCTCACCATCAAAAAAGTGTCCAGCTTTTTGTCTTGCCCAGCGCAGAGTAGTGGTGGTTGATTCTTTTCCCTATCTTGGGGTCTTAATACATGAGAATTCTTGGAACAATACGGTGAGCAACAGAGCCCCGAATCTGGAGAGAGACGCTGCAGCTGTCTTTAACTTTGCAAAGAAAGTGGGGTACAAACCAATCGCTCACAAGCCAAAGCCACGTATGAGGCGGCTGTGTTTGGTACAGCAAAAATAGATTCTCTACAAGGTATAGAAGACTCCTTTGATAAAAGTCTACTTTCCTCAAACTTGGTCTAATTTTATATCTCATAAAGAGTTTGGACTATCTAATCTTAATAACGCAACTAAACTAGCTCCTGTTACTGTGGCTTTCTATTTGGAAGAATGAGAGCCTGACACTCAGCCAAGCAGTATTAAGGGATTGCCTCAGATTGGATCATGCCAAAGCAATAACATGTCTGAGATATGTGAAATCCACATTGGCAAGCATTGGCTTGCATGAACTGTTTGACTTCCCGCTAGATTGTGGTACCTTCCCTAAAACTAAACTAAAGCACATCTCCTAGAGAATGCAGCTGCCATCAGATGGGAGGCAAACAAAAATAAATCCACTGTAGCTCTGTATTATAGGGTATCCATAATAGGATGTGATGCTAATTCTTATCTTACACTAGTTCACAATTTGCAGTATCACTTTATATTGGTTAGATTTCACCTAAATTTTGTTCCACTGATGGTGGGCTTTCCACCTAAAACCCACAATCTTTTTTTTTTTTTTTTTTTTTTTTTTTTTTTGAAAACCTTTATTTCGAAATTCAGGACACAGCTATTCAGCCGACAGCCCGAGGGTTCGGCAGCATTGCAAGTTAGATACAGTAATGTGTCCCAGATACAGTACGATGAGTAATGCAAAGGTCCAATTTTAAATAAACACAGAAAAAACACACAACAAACCCCAGCAAGGCAGAAACATTGAAATCCCATGGCGAAAGCCCCCAGGGGAGGCAGGACCCCACTCATCTACTAAGTATAAGACTGTGTGCGGAGGAAGAAGGGGAACAGCAGAGGCCCAGAACGGTTACCAAAACCAAACTGTGCTGGAAGGTAGGTCAGGGGGAAAGCTGTTCCTCGGGAGGTTCCAGGTCCGGGGCAAGACATATTCCCCCCCTGTATTGGTTCCACCGCCCCCAGATGGCATGCCACTTCCGGGGGCGACCTCTAGAGCAGTAGACCGTCTTCTCCCTAAACATGCTCCAATCCATGTTCTCCTTCCACGCGGTCAGTGTAGGGGTTCCTGAGGAGCCCCATAATCGCGCGATATCCCTTTTAGCTACCATGTTACCCAGAGTCACCCATTGGGTCTGCGCCTCATCGAGATCAGTGGGGCCCCAGACGTTCAGGAGGCAGCACCGCGCCTCCGGCTGTACCACAATGCCCGTCACCTCCCCCATAACTGCATGGACTCTCCTCCAGAACTCCACAATGACACCACATTCCCAGATGATGTGCAGGAAAGTACCCACCATACCACATCCCCTTCTGCACAGGCCGTCCTCCGAGAATCCCATGTGGACCAGCCTTGGCCCCGTAACATACACCCGGTGCAGTATTTTAAGCTGCACCAGCCTCAGACGCGACGGGATCGCAACCTCCTTAGGCGAAGAGACCGCTGACTGCCAGTCCTCATTATCCAACTCGAGGCCATCCCTGGTCCACTGTTCTCTCAGCCCCAATAGCAAGTCTGCCCGGACGTTTATCAACTTCTTATATATGAGCGAAATCGTGCTCTCGGGCATATGACCATCAAGGACTCGGTCCTCAAGGGGAGAGGACTCCGGCACCTTCTCACCCTCCACAAGGACTGATCGGAGGGCGTGACGCAGCTGGATATACCTAAAATACTCTGAAGGCCCTAGCTCAAACTCAGTCTGCAACTCCTCGAAGGACTTTACCCTCCCCTTATGCAGCACATCTCCCACCTTGGATATACCTATCAGGTCCCACTTATCAAAGCCCTTCGTGTGCCAGAGTCTTCCCAACCGTTCCGATTCAAACAATGGGGTAGCGAGGGTGAGCCTATCCTTCCAGCCCAGCGAGTCGGTCGCCATCTTCCATACGCGCACCGCCACACCTGTGGGCCCCGTGAGGGACGAGTCTAGGGACCGCGAATACAACGCCCTGTAGTAGTTGCCTCCGCGCAGCAGCCACCTATCCATGGCATACCCAGGGCTAAGGGCAGGGCCGTAAAACCCATGGTTGATCGCGCTCAGCTGCGTGGCCCAATAGTACCGTCGGATGTCTGGGAGCGCAATGCCCCCATCGTACCATGGGAGCGTCAACTTTGAAATAGCTATTCGCGGCCGCCCATCCCACAGCAACGTCCTTTGGAGGCCTTCGACCTCCCGAAAGTATTTGGCCGGTACCCAGTCCAAGGTGTTCTGGAGGGCGTAGAGGAAGCGGGGAAGGGACATCATTTTGAACAGGGCCGCACGCCCAACAAGGGAGAGCGGCAGCCTCCGCCAACCTTCAACATCTCGCCTCAAGCGTGCCAAGGGGGGGAGCAGGTTCCTCTCATAGCGCACAACAGGATCCATGGATATAAAAATCCCCAAATACACAAAACCTTGCTGGGCAACCTGTATCGAACATGTTCTAGGGATCGGTGGGACCTCGCCACTAAGAACGTACAAATACGATTTGCCCCAATTAATCACAAGCACCGAGTTCCTACCGAACGATGCGAGTACGTCACAGACCACTATAAGTGACTTCTTCGGTGAGGCAAGATACAACAGGATATCATCGGCATAGAGCGAAATACGGTCCTCGTGATCAGGCGACCACCGAAGGCCCCGTATATCCGGGTGCCAACGTATCCACGCAGCCAACGGTTCAAGGGCGAGGGCGAACAACAGAGGCGACAGGGGGCAGCCCTGCCGAGTACCCCTACCAAGCTGAAACGGAGTAGATGCCCGACCATTCACCACAACATTCGCTAGTGGCCCCTCGTACAGCAACCGGACCCAACTCACAAACCCGCGACCGAAACCAAACTTGGCCAGCACGGCCCATAAGTATGCCCACTCCACCGTGTCAAAGGCCATCGTGGCATCAAGAGATGCCACAACAGCCGGTTCACGCAGCGTGCCCGCCCTGGCGATGACGCCATGAAGACGCCTAAGGTTCAATGCTGTGTTTCGGTGCGGGATAAAGCCAGATTGATCCGGGTGGACCAGATCGCCAAGTACCCTAATCAGACGGGTAGCCAGGAGTTTGGCCAGAATTTTCGGCTCAGCGTTGAGGAGTGAAATGGGCCGATAGGAGGCGCATCTATCTCGGGGTTTACCCTCTTTATGTATGACCACGATCGACGCCAACCGCTGATCCAACGGAAGGATCCCATCCCCCCGCGCCTCCAAAAACATGGCGCGCAGGTGAGGGGCGACCCTATCCGGGAACAGTTTGTACAGATCGATCGGCAGTCCGTTCGGTCCAGAGGCCTTACCCGAATTCAACGCGCGAATCGCCCCCGCCACCTCATCAACCGTGATGTCGCCATCCAAATCGTCCCTATCTATGTCAGAGAGGCAGGGCAACTCGATATCACGGAGGAGATCAGTCGAGTCTTCGGGCGGCCTGTCCGACACAGAGGAATAAACCCTATGAAAATACTCCGCAAAACACTCCACAATCCCCTCAGGTTCCACAATCGCCTCTCCCCCCTCTCCAATCAACTCTGGCACCACTCTATTGACCCGTTCCTTCCTGTCCAGCCACGCCAGGAGTTTCCCTGCCTTATCTCCAACATCATACAGACGGCCCTGTTGTTCCCTGCTAAGGGTCTTGGCGGCTTCTGTCACCAGGTCCCTATACTCCGCCTGCTTCAAGCAAAGCTCATGCAATGAGGACTCTGTGACCTCCTCCTCCATATCCCCCTCAAGGGCCGCAATCTCCTCCTCCACTTGCCGCACTTCGCAATCCCTCCGATTCTTGGCAGTCACCACCAGGGAGAGGGCCTCCCCCCGAAGCACGGTCTTAAAAGCTTCCCACAGCGAGATCGCCGAGTCCACGGTTCCCAGATTGTCCTTAAAGTAATTATCTACCTTCTTTACCAGGGCGCTGCGCATCTTGGGGTCTCGGAAATACCATGGGTTAATGGGGGCCACCCTCCCTCCTCCCTCCCGACCGAGATCCAGCCGGATCCACACTGGCGAGTGATCAGAGATACCACGTGCCATGTGCCTCGCCTCGGATATCAACGAGGCATGTGCGGCCAGAGTGAGCAGGTAGTCAATCCTGGAGAGGCTACCATGCGCCCCGGAGTGAAACGTGTATTGACTCTGTGTGGGGTGCCGGAGCCTCCAGCAGTCTATCAGGCCAAATGTGTCCAGGAGGTCTGGAAGCCATTTCTGAGCCCCCCCTGTGTCCCTGGGCGGGTATCTATCCAGCAGTCCGGAGCCCACAGCGTTGAAATCCCCTCCCACTACCAGCATGCCCCCCGGGAGAGTCAGCAAAGCCCTGCCCAATTCAGCAAATGTGGCGGCCTGCAGGGCCGGCGGGACATAAACCGAAACCAAAACCAAAGTCCTTCCTTCCCACCGCCCCGCCACCGCCACAAACCTCCCCCTATCGTCAACAATGGTGGAGTCCACCTCAAAGGGCAGCGATGCTCTAACAAGGATGCCCACACCCCTGGACCCAGAAGAAAATCCCGAGTGTGCAATGAATTTATACCCCTTCCTATTCAGGGCATAGCACGTATTGCCTATGAGATGCGTCTCCTGCAGCAGTACAACGTCTGGCATTGAGCGTTTCAGAAATTGCAAAACAATCCCCCTCTTAATGCGATCCCCCAAACCATTAACATTCCAGCTTATAACACTTAGGCCTCTACCCCCCATCCTCAAACGGAAAGAGGCCCACCCCACACCCGAGGCGCCACCATGGAACAACCCTGAGGATAATCATCATGCCTTGCAGAAATAAACCCCCCAACAACAAATTCAAACTCCCCATAACTCCCCCCACCCTGCACCCCTGCTGCAGCTTAAAAAGCCCCCCCAACTTGCAGTGTGCCTGTCGCCCTACAAAAACAAAAATCTACAAAAAGTACCCCAAGGGAGGAAAAGAGCACCCCTCGTCCTCCCGCAACCCTCCACAGTTACTGC
This sequence comes from Triturus cristatus, assembly GCF_964204655.1. NCBI lineage: Eukaryota > Metazoa > Chordata > Amphibia > Caudata > Salamandridae > Triturus > Triturus cristatus. The sequence continues at coordinate 1,533,824,844 of NC_140590.1, read as the reverse complement.
ACTCTGTTCAAATCTTCAAATATGGTCAAATCAAGTCAGGCCGGCTTTGAGATATCAGCCCTGTCCATCCCGGCCACTGTCTCCATGCTCAGCTGTGTCGTCCCCGGTCCGTCGCCGGGGCAAAGCGTCCAGCCATTCGTCGGCCATAACAGGAGAGTCAAAAAAGAATGTCCGATCTTCATGCACCACCCGTAGTCTGGCGGGGAAAAGCATGGCATATTTTAGGTCCCGTTCCCGAAGTCTTCGCTTCACCCCCAGGAAGCTCTGTCTCTGTCTCTGCACCTGCTGGGTGAAGTCCGGATAAAAATTCACCGACGCATTCTGGAAGGGGACTGGGCCCGTCACCCTCGAAGCTTGCAGGATAGCGTCCCGATCTCGGAAATGAAAGAGCCGGGCGACAATCGGCCGCGGCGGGGCACCCGCCTTGGGCCGTCCGCCCGGCACTCTATGGGCCCTTTCCACCGCAAAAAACTTTCCAAGGCCCTTAGGCTTCAGATGATTGAGGACCAAATCTTCCACAAGCAGGTCCACCGAAGCCTCATCTGAGGACTCCGGGACCCCGATGACGCGCACGTTGTTGCGCCTGGACCGGCTCTCGAAGTCCTCCAGCCGGCGGGCGGCGAGGTCACTCTCGGCCCTCAGCTTCCGGACCTCGTTCTGCAGATCCGCAACCTCATCAGTGAGGCCCGTGGTCTTGTGGTCCAGGTCCTTAACGCGTTCGTTTGTCTTGCCCAGGTCCGAGCGGATCAAGTTGACATCCACCAGGATGGCATCCACCTTATGTGCCAGGGCCTCGAATTGCCGCCCCATCGAGGTCTGCATCCCATCAAGCGCGCCCATGACATCCTGCAGGGAGAGCTCCGGTGTCCCAGGCGAGTCCTCCTTCTGGGCATCCGGCGCCTGGCTCGATCCACTCGGCGATGTCTTCAGGAGGGCGTATCGGTCCATACTGTTGACTTGGGAATACGTTCCCCGCCTGGTGGACTTAGTCTTCAGCCGATCTCCTTCTGCCTTGCCCGACATAATGGACTCCAGGCAGTCCAATGCAGTGAAGACCGTCCCCTCTCAGAGAGAGGTATAAAGAGTGAGCAGGTCCGCCTTGTTCTTCCAAAGTAGCCCGCCGAGCGTCCCCGGGGTTATAAAGCCACCCAGAGCACTACAGTGTCCGGGCAGACAAAGGGAACGAAACCGAAAGTGAAAGAGCGAGGGCCTCCGTCCGACAGTTCACACCTCACCAGGCCGTTGTTGATCAACTAGGAGTCGGGCATCCTGCCAACTCTAGCCCCTGGCATCTCCGGGAGTTAGGCCGCAATCTTTCGCCAGTCATAAGTCCGGTTCCCGATGGACGATCCGACCGCAGGCAGCATCAATCGCCTCCCTGGCAACTCAGCGACACGATGCCATGCATACAATCAGGATTAGAGACAGGATAGTCGACGGAGGGCGCGAGGGTCTCGGGAGCTCTAAGCTCACGCGGCCATCTTGGTCAAGCGCTAGGCTCCTCCCTCAAAACCCACAATCTTAAACATTTGTCACGTTGCCCATGCGATGGGGTTTCAGAACAATCAGCTTATAATCACAGTTTTTTTTGTTCATTTTATTCTCAACAGAGAAAAGCTATTTTGATTCCATTTCTGCGCTCAACTAATTTCAGACAGTATAAACAAGCAATGATCCATCTCCAACAGCTTGATGTCTATTTGGTATTGGCAATGTATTTATGGGCTATTGTTAAACGCAGGAAAACAATCTAGTGACTAGAAAGGATAAGTTATTGATGCACATGTTTGCTGCTATAGGATAAAGGGTGCGGGGATAGACTTGGGGGGGGGGGGGGGGTGTATTGCATTGTCTTGTCCTTGAATGTTTAATTTATAAGCGGTGGAATAACTATTATATGAAAATTGTAATTACTGATAAAATTGTTTTTATAATTGAATTTTATATGGTCAATTTTATTTTGAATGTATTATCTGCATTTCCTTTTATGCAAAGAAAAATTGTAAATAAAGTATAACTGAACTGAATGTGTGTTGATGTCTGGGATTAAATTCCAGAATTTGGGTGGACCGTCACCCGCTCCCTAACATTACTGAAATGGTGTCATTGATCAAGAGTGCAAAGTTGTTTTCAACACTCGATATGGCCTCCTCATGCCACAAAATAATTTTACATTAAGATTCTTGTCACCCAACATTGTTTGTTACTTCAGAGGGAATATTCGGGATAGCATCTTCATCAAATGTTTTTCAATGTCTTATGGCCGTGGTGTCCAAGGATGTTGAGGGTGTTCTGTGTTTTCAGGATGATGTGTTGGTATTTGGCAATGACAGAGCTAGCCATTACAGGAGGTTAACATTAGTCCTGAATCTTCTAGAACAGAAAGAAGTCACTCTTAAAGTAGAACAATGTAAGTTTGGTGTATCTGAAGTAACTTTTTCGGGCATTAAATCGTCAGAACAAAAGGAAAGTTTTGTTAAAGCCATTATTGAAGCACAGGTTCCTCAAGGGAAGGATCAGTTGCGATCATTCATGGGAATTATGGAATTCTATTCATGTTTCAATCCTCATTGTGCAGAAATAATTTATGCCTTGTGTCCGTTATTGGAAAAGAGGAAAAACTTGTTAAGAGTGATCTGTGTGAGCAGAAGTTTGAGGATGTAAAAAGAGAAATAGTCAATACTATACTCCTCAAACTGCTTGATCCCAGTATTGTCATCACAGATGTCAGTCAGTATGGTTTGGGAGCAGTATTGTTGCAAAGTAAAAATGGTACAGATGAAGTGGTAGCATTTGCCAGTCATTGTCTTATGGGTGGTTAGGCATCATACTCTGTTGTAGAACGTGAAGCCTTGGCTTGTTGGTGGGGTGTAAACCATTTTCGGCAAAATTTGTGGGGCACAGAGGTTGTAGTAAGAGTTGATCACAAACCCTTGATTGACATGTTTACCACCAATGGGGGCTGGTAAGTGGACTCCCAGAATAGCCAAGTGGCAATGTAGAATGCAAGAGTTCTGCTACAAGGTTGAGTATATTCCTGGAATGAAAAATATGATGGCAAATTGTTTGTCGAGGTTACCAGTGAATTCCAACAATGAGGATTAGAGAATGAGCATGATGGAGGAAGAAGACATAGTTGTTAGTGTGTTAACGTGCTTCAATAACAATGCTATTTCTGAAGTCAGAATGGGTAGTTGATTTGAGTCAAGATGCCACAATGACAGAAGTAATGCAATATGTCAGTAAAGGTTGACCTAGAGGCAAACTGAATTATAATCTTGTTGATGCTGTTAGGAAAATTTAATCTGAGATATCAGTGGTGGTGGATTGCTTCACAGTGTTGGTGGTACCTATTTCCTTAATTAAAAGAGCTGTGTAGTTTGCCCATGACTGACACCTTGGCATGAGAACCATGAAAAGAAGGGTGAGAAAGTTGTTTTGGTGGACGGATGTGGACCAGCATATAGAGCACTATGTGCTGGAATGAAAATAATTTTTTGTATATGATATAAACGAAGTTACGGTATCCAGTCCTATGTTTGCTGTTCCTGAGAATGCGTTGTCTAAATTGAACATTGACATAATTGATGGTGGTAAGCAATGGGCATGTTAAGTTTCTTTTATTGATTTTTATTCTAGGTGGTTGGAAGTGGCTTTTTTTTGCATAAAAACTACCTCTTCTGTGGTCGAGGATGTTTTGAGAAAGTTCTTCTGAGAGGGGGTTCCGGGGAGATTGTCACAGAAAATGCCCCTCAGTTTACTTCTTAGGAGTGTAAGATTTTACTATTTAATTTAGGTATTAAGCACATTGCTACTTCATTATAGCATTATGCAGTGGTTTGGTTGAGTGTTAAAATGGAATAATTAAGGAAAACCTACAATTATCAATAGTGAATGGTTTAGATTGGTAGCAAGAAGTAAGGAATTTAGTCTGGGCTCTCCACAACACACCTAATGCAGAGACCAAGGTTTCTCCTTTTGTGTTATTTAAAGAAAGATTGCCTGGACAAAAAAGAATCGACTATGGATGAAAAGGAAAATGATCTCGGATGAAGAGGAAAATGATCTTGATAAGGTTTTGCAAAAAGTGAATGAGAAGCAGAGAGAGGTTCAAATAAAGTATATCACAACTGAGAGCAGAGCACTTAATGTTAAGGAAGTAGATTATGTAAGGATGAAAGTTTTATTCAGGGTAGTGAAAAAATCTTCCTGATTTTCCATACCGAATGAGGGGGTTTGTGTAAACAAATATTCAGTAATATTGGTTGATTGAAAGTGTTGGAACAAGAATAAATTATCTATTGTTGGAATGCAACATAATCCTGTAGGTTTGTTGCGGAAACTTAAGGTAGTTTCTGATGTTACTTTAAGGAAATTGTGCATGAATACCAGTCTTTAATTAAAGTTACATGATTGTATTTTGAATTGAATAGCAATTTTTTTTTATAGTCAATTTTATTGATTTTACAAGAGATAATGGTAAAAACATAATACAAACGGTACAGCATGTATATCAGCACCACAACATGTGACATCCTGTAAGCAAACACTCTTGTGACAGTATACATTGTTAAATCTCGATCCTCAGCGGCCACTATAATAAGTTTTGGAAAGATGAGGAAGACATTTAGCCATTTACCCCACACCCTTTGATGTTTAGCCAGACAGCCCCAGGCCTCGTAGAGTGGGAGTTTGTGCGCGGCACACCAATCTACCCCTCTGCACCATCTAGGTATAGTGGGTGGAGAGGGATTCTTCCATGCCATTGCTATGTCTGGTTTGGCCACTACAAGGGTGGTCCCAAGAAATGTATTGTCTGCTCTTGATCCGTCTAACCCTTCTATGACACCCAATAATATATTTAGTGGGTTGTGTGGGACCTCCTACCCCAGCGAGTTCTGCTTCCAGGGTAGTAGAGTATGAGGTTATAAGTTGAATAGCAATTTTTAAGACTAAACTTAATGTATGTGTATAAATGTAGAATCAGTTTTTTTATTTTTTGCAGATCGATCATTTAGCTTATTTTGAAATTAGTTATTTATAGGCAGTCATTCTTTACATGTTGTACTGGGGAGATGTGTTGGGTTATCTTGCTTGTTCCTTCTTATTTAAAATTAGAATGTTGTAGATGTTTGAAATGTATATTCTTGAGTTGTAGGGCAGTTGAAGTCTCCTGCCTGTGCTGCAAATTGTGTAATGAGATGCTGAATAAACCTTACCTGCTGGAGGCTATCCTCAGCTCCCAGGGAGTTTGTTTTTACCCTTACTTGGACAGTTGGTTAGCAAAGGGAAATACAGCATAGCAATTTGGTCTTGTACACAGAAAACTTACCATCAAGGTCATGAGATCCCACCTTCCACACTCACCCTGATCAAACAATTATCCTAATTTAACATTCAGTACCCTAGTAGCTCAAGCCTTCCTAACTCTGGAAAGGAAAGTAGCTTGTCGGAGACTGGTTTCACTTTTCTAGACTCCACAATCTCTCACATTGAGAATGGGGATGACGTTAACAGGCATGAGGCCGTTGCGTAGAGTTAGTCCCCAATTTACATTTTCTAATCTGCCCTTAGCCGGTTTGGTGACTCGGTAAGTGCAAGCCTTCGATTTTGGAGAATCTAGTCTAGTTTGGTTGTTGCCTCCTCTAAAGCACTGGCTGCTATGGTAGACATACACAGTTTCACAATAGGCTGGCTATTTACAGTTTGCAGTCTGTCACACTCCTCACAGACTTTCCCTTCGAGGGTGGGAGGCCCATATATCATATTTTAGATTCTAGGATAAATGAGAATTATGAGACAAATCCACTGCATCAGTGTATTGGGATTACTATCGGTGTTTTTAACTTTGACTTCCATTTCAACTGCACTTACATGGCAAGAATGTTATGCTGTTCACAAACATTGTGTCTATATTCAGAAGCAGGGAGGTCCTCACTCGTTTCACGAGGTGCAGAAGTATGTGGCACTGGGCTCTTCTATTCCATACCCACCTTCTCAAGGAACTCTACCCTAGAATAGACTATGAATTTGCAGACCTGGTCAGTAGTAACAGTAAGGAAACACACACTCAAAACCACATATACTCTCTCACTGATTCTCACACTCCTCTCTCTCTCATATTCCCTCCCTAACACTCCCCCCTCTCACCCACACCCACTTATGCTATCTCATTCCCAAAATTCCCAACTCTTTCTTTCACATCGGGGGGGGGGGGGAAATATACTGAGTTTATGAACTAATCACGAATATTTGTTTTCACTTTTTTGCCTCTACCACTTGTCCCTGGAGTTTCTAAAAAGCCGTGACTAGCACACTTGGCGATGATTTTAGTTGCACCAACAATGGTGGAGACGTCCTGGTGCACTTAGTTGCTAGATATGCCATACAACTTCACTGCAAGCTCAAGGCATGCCCCAATAGGTTAACAATGAACATATAAATTTACCACGCCAATTTGTAATTAATGAAACTAGCTTTCCCCGCCTAAGTTTTTGATTTTGAATGTCTTAACTTTCCTTCAGAATTTGTACTTACTCTTAAAAGAAGACGACGCCCACAACACAGACGTTCTGTGCAGCAAATTGGAAACAGTTTCTTCTTTACTTGGAAATTCTTTCTTCTTTACTGTGAATGTTCCTCTGTAGATCTACTCACTGCAACTCTATTGAGTGTTGTTCGTTATCTATATTCTCTTAAGGAGGGACTCCTATATTACACATCTATTCAGTTAATTAATGCATTGGTATAGCCCAGTCATCAAAGCCTTCAAAAGAAGGTCTAAGAAGGGTTATCCAATCTAGAGCACCATGTGGGCCTACATGGGATTTTAACATTTGCTTTACCAGACTTGTGGATCTACCTTTTGAACCACTGAATTTCAGTTCACCACATGTGTTAACATAGAAAGTTGTATTCTTGGTCTCAGTTGTTCTTTTGGGTACTCCAGATCCTCTTCATGGAATGCCTTTTGTTCAAGGCCATAAAGATAAAGTGGTCTTGCATACACATCTATGACTCCTCCCAAAGATCATTCAACTTTTAACGTCAGTCAAGCTATTCATCCGCCAACCTTTTTGAGAAGCCCTCCAAACAGATGACAAAGTTCTCTACATTCACTAGAAATTGAAGTAAGTACTAATGTAATGAATAAACCAGAGCAGGCATTCAGCACAATGGTTGTTTGTCTCATTTGAACCCACACACCTTTCTAAAGCGGACATTGTCCGATAACTGTACTGTGCATTCAGGTTTTCCATGCAAGCACAGACAGACAACTCCGTGCCATTCCGAAAGCGCATTCAACATGTAAAAAATAGTCTTGGTTCTCCTCCGCAACTTCCCACTGATATTTGTAAGGTGGCAACATTATCATCTGTTTATACTTTAACCTAACATTGCTGTTTGCAGCTTGTCTGATTGTAGATTCAGATGTGCCATTGACCTCCCCTGTGGATGGAAAATAGGTGGGTAGCTAGTTGGTTCTAACAAAGGCACAAACAGACACAACTATATTCAATGAGGAAAAAAATACCATGTGTGCAGATGCACTGTGGGTTTAAGTATGTGATCACTGGTCATACTTAAAGAGTTCTTCTCTGAGCCCTACGCTGTTCAACATATATGTGGGCCCCCCTTGCAAAGATTGTTTGAGAATTTGGTTTCATTTCCATTTCTTATGCGGATGATACTCAACTTCGCTTATCCTTTAATAAAAGTTCCCTTACCCCAAAATCTCATTTTACGGAGGGCATGAAAGCTATTTTGTCATGGATGACGTATGACTACCTCCAGCTAAACGCTGGAAAGACTGAGATTATGCTCTTTGGTAAAGTCAATATACTCTGGTCCACAGATTTGTGGCCGGCGGATTTGGACACGGTCCCTTTCCTTAAGATTGTGTTAAAAAACGTATGTGTGCATTTCGATCAGGCTCTGTCTATGAAGGACCAAGTTGTGGCTACCTCTGGGACCTTCTTCCGTATGATGCGCCTTTTGCATAGAATATTCCCCCCTCCTTTCATTAGCTGTATGTAATACCTTGGTTCAGACACTGGTCATCAGTAGTCTAGACTATTGTAACGCTCTTTTGGTCGCAGCTAATGAATCGTTACTAAAGAAACTACAAGTAGTACAGAATACGGCGGCGCAGCTTGTCTCAAATATGCCCCCTAGAACGGCATCCCTCCCCCTCCTTCAACAACTTCATTGGTTGCCCATTCGTCAGAGAATTAAGTTCAAAGTTTGCTGCACTGTACATAAAGCCTTAAATGGCAAAGAACCGAGTTACATAGCTGAGAAACGTATCCCCTACCAGCCAGGCAGGGTCCTACGCTCTGGAGAGAAATGTCTCTTTACCATTCCTCACTTCAAGAAATCCCGCACAGGAGGTAAATCCTTTTCCTGTTATGGAATAAACTACCCCTTACTCTCCAAAGATGATTATCTTTTGCTTTTTAGAAAACTCCTTCAAACTGAACTTTTTGCTGATTAACTCTCTGATGGTTCTGCTCTTGTACTGCTCTAGCACGGAGATACTCCTTCGGGGGTGATTTGGGTGCTTTATAAGTTCTTAAATTAAATTAAAACCCAAACTTGACCTAAAGGAAATACCAAGTTCAAGCAATTTTTTTCACATTACCTATGAGCGTGTATAAGACATTGGTCTAATTTAAAAGTCAAATATAGTACTTAAGGAATGGGTGGGCCTTTTATTTTATTTTTATTTGTTTGAAGCAATTTGTAAACTGGAAGTCTGCATCGTTCAGGTAAAGTAGACAGGTGAGCAGAATGCATGTTCTTCGTTGTCATGAGCCTTTGCATTATTTAGGAAGTCTCAAGTCTTTCAGAAGAGTTTTGCAATATATTCATGCTGAAATGTTTTTTTTCTGCTTTATTAAAACCAGTAGACAGATGCTTAGTTTCATATGTTAACACATGGTAACAGAAGCCTGACGGACCCTTTTTAGAATGGCATAGGACCATTCAGTGATCGAGACAGCAGGCACTGCCTCACAGACATTGGATTACATGTGCAGAGTGGATTCCAGGAAAACAATCAAAACATTTGTAAATACTAGCACCCTGACTCTTATTACACAGCAGCTTTGCTAGCAGGCCAGGTCTCCTTCTGGAGGCTTCGGATTTTTTATTTTTTAACTTTATTCCTAGTTCCATGTTCTCTTGGCTTTCCCATTACTCTTTGCTTGTGGGTGTGCTTACAATTCTAAGAATTATAAATGTTCTAGAGAAGCTCAAGTTCAAGTTCAAGAAAACTTTATTTCGGAATAAATCCATAAAAGCACATAAAATCAGTATAAAACATTTGGCAACAATAGATAAAATCTTTAAAAATAATGCATCCAAACAGCTAATACATACTAATTACATACATAAATCAGATCGACATTTTTAGGTATTTTTTCCGTTTGTGCCAGAAAGCCCCCAAGAATTTTGCCACTGCGAACACAATGTGCGCGGCCGTTTCGCTCTTGAGAATTCTAAAGGCTTGATGGCACCTTACGAAGCCCATGTTCCTACAGATCGGAATGATCCACTTTCTGCGGAGCTCAGTATAGCCTGTGCAAAAAAATATAAAATGCAGCTCAGTTTCCTCACTTGCGCTGCATGCCGGGCAAATACTGGATGTCGACAGGGACCAGGAGCTAGTGAAAGCACGAATTGGCAAGGACCCGTGCCTCCATTGCAGGTAGAGCTTCCTAATTATTACGGGGTAGACATTATCCAAGGCCGATTCGAAGATGTATGTACTCTTCATAAGAAGGAATTGGTTTGTTAGGGACCCTAGGGATTTGGAGGGTCGGAGTAAAGGAGCCTTAGAATCATGATACACCTCGGTTAGAGCCTTTTTAGAAAATTTGGGACAAACATTACCAGGATCATTCCATAGTGCATCTAGTCCTAGGCTCATCAAACTATTCCTTATGAATTTAAGCCAAGGAATATTCCCCGAATTTGGGAAGCTGAGAACTTCCTGGAGACCCTGTCTATAGTGAATCAATTCAGGCACTGTCCATAATCTGCGCCAGTAGATCACAGGACGAAGTGCCAACTCTTCCTCCAGTGGTCTAATGCCTAAGTCAAGTCGTAGAGGCACTAGCGGTGTACTCGGAGGAAGAGAAGCACTTGGAGATGGAAATGTGACATGCAACCTCATTCTTCCATCTGATCTTTCTCTCTCTCCTTCTCAAATGGTTTGCAACTGCCTAAAAGCGTCTGAAAAGACATTTCTATTACCTTAAATAATTTTGTAGCCCTCCTTCCCTTGAAAAAACACTCTGCAAGCTCCATCCACTGCCGCTTTGTCACCATTATTGACACACAGCTCCTGTGTATGTGTGTTTTTTATTTACAAAACCCATCTTGCTGAAGGCTGGGATTCACTTTGATCTTTCCTCTGTTTTTTGATGATGCGGTTTGTTTATAGTCTCCTTTCTGGGTGTTTTTCAGATTGAGAACTGCAACAACATAATAAAGCACAAATTAACAGTGTAGACTCTCAAAACGGGGAGATACGCAAGTGAATGGAAATGCAGACGCCGGTACCAAAATGCTCTAGATCGCTGGGTAACCTTAGAATTGAAAGCATGGAATTGGGATGTAAAACAGAGGCTAGCTCATTTGATAACATAGAACAAAGTTAAAAAGATTATGTTGCAGTGTGTTACTTTTTTTAATTTATTTTTTTAAGTGCTGGAGGCTCTAGGATAAGAGAATCTGTAAAACAAAAGAATAATAAAAAAAAAAAGTTTGGCTAGTTTATTTTAGGTGCTTTTAGCGCAAGTGTCTTTCGCAGAGTAAATCTTAAATACACCCTCCTGTGTAAAAAAATAATAATAATAAAGAGATGTTAGACCTGGCATCCATGGCGGGTACCCCCCCACCACCCCCCCAAACTTTTTGCCTTCAACACTCCTGTTTGCTGATTTAGTTTTTGCTGGCTTTAGGATTCTATGCACTTTCCCACTGCTACCTAATGCTAAAGGGCTTGCGTTCTCTCCTTTAAACATGGTAGAATTGGCTTATACTTAATTGCCATATTTAATTTACTTGTAAGCTCCTAGGGAAGTGGCACTACCTGTGCCCAGGGCCTGTAAATTAAATGGTACTAGTGGGCCAGCTGCACCTACTTTGCAACCCACTTATGTAGCATTTTAAACATCTCCAAGGCCTACCATTGCAGCCTCTGTGTACAGCTTTTTAAACTGTCATTTTGGCCTGGCAAAGTAAACCTTTTGCCAGGCCAAAATCTTCCTTTTTGATACAATATAAGCCACCCATTGGGTAGGCCCTGGACAGCCAGAGGACAGGGTGAAATGTATTCAATAAGTAGGGCATGCATGTTTTAGTTTTACATCTCCTAGTAGTAAAAAACTCTTAAATCAGTTTATCATTACTGCATGACTTACCTGTCCGATAAGAGAACATTGGAGTTACATTTAATAAACTGTAATTTCCAAATGGGAGTAGGTAATTCATTCTTTTGGGGTGTCTCTGAAATTGTAATGAAAAATACTAACTTTTGGTGAATTCGGATTTTAAACTTGCAATTTTGAAAATGCTACTTTTTGAAACTTGACATTGTCCTGCTTTACCCAGTGGGTGCCTGCAGCCTGTCTCTGGGTCATATGACTGGGTGTAGTTGACCGTTCGCCTTTGTGTATTCCTCCTACACAGCAGCACACAATAGAGAGCTTAGGAGTGCCTGGGTGGGCCATCACTATTGGGGTGGGAGGGAGGAGCAGGGCACATCCCCACTCACACTTGAATAGGCCTCCATTCAAAGGACTGCAACCCGGTGTATCTCATTGGAGCCAGGGCAAAGATGGCATGGCACCTGTGCACTTCAAAGGCAAGCCTCTAGAAGCTTCTCCCACTTCAAGGGCAGAACTGGGTATAGATCTCAGACACCAACTTTTCAGTGCACTTCTGGACCTGTGGATGCTCTGGTACGAAAAAAGACTGATATGCTGCTGAAAGGACTGCCAATCTGCTGGAGGCAGGGCAATGCATCTTCATCACGGCCCTCGCAATGCTCCACAAACGAGGATTTAAGGTACTCTGCTCAGCAGGCCTAACTGGATCACTGTAGTCAGCCCGCACTCCATCGCATTCGGCCTGAACTTGTGACTTTGTCTCAGTCCGGCGTGACCAGATAACCACAGTTGGCGCTTTGTGGGACTATTTTCTCTGAAATCTTTAAACATGCATATCTCTGGTTGTACTGATTTAATTTTTTGTTGTTGTTTTTTCTCTCTCGTTTTACTTATTAACAATTACTCTATTTTTCTAATCTGGTGTGGGTCCTTTTTCTTTGGGTGGTATTTTCACTTTATTATTGTTTGAAGTGTTTCATAAACATTTTACACATGGCCCCTAAGTTAAGCCTGACTGCCCTGTGCCAAACTACCAGAGGGTTGAACCCAGCTTAATTTAAGGTTGGCATTAGGCTCGTGCTGGCAAGAATTGTGGTTGCTGCTTGACCAAGGTTCACACCCCAGTCAACCATCAACCCAATTTCTTACAAGGGGTAAAAGGTAAAATATGTGAACGCTAATGTAAGTAACTTGTAGTACAAATATGACATGGGGTTTACGGAGTTTGTGAGGTGCCTTAATATACTTACATTTGTTGAGTACTCTTGGATTGGGTCATTGGTCTAGGGTGGATCCTCTTTGTAGATGATTGCATCAACTGTGATATTAATGGTTGGTGGTCAGCAGTGTTAAACAGGCTTATTCAGCTTTGGGGCAGAACTAAATGCTCAAACGACTTTGCTAGACTATTTATTATATAGATTTATTTAATATTGTGATCTAAAATCTATAAATTATTCCCGGCATGAAGATGCAAAATATTCATGTTAATCTATGAATTATGTCGCCCATTAATGCTAGTTACAGGTTAAGTAACTTATTCTGCTTTCACTCTCCTTTTAAAAAGTCTAAGTAACATTTAAACAGACCAAAAATTAACATTAAAAAAACTCTAACTGTTGAAAAACTATAGATAACATACGTAATCCGTGTCCGTAATCTTCTGGTTGATCTTGTTTTGTGTTAGATTATCTGTAAAATGACTTCCATGATGAGCCGAGATACTGTGGAACAGATGCTCCTGCCTCGTTTCTGTGATCTGTGCAGTGATGGAAAATTATTCCAAGTGCGCAAGGTTGGTATTGCTTGTTTCTCTGATTATTTAAAATGATGCAGAAAATTCACAACATTTGTATTCAGTTTTTTTTTACGTCATGATATATATATATATATATATATATTCACTGAAAAAACCATAGGTTTCACACATGTTATAGTTAGCTGGACATTTTACTGATAAAAAACCAATGAAATTCCCCCGTTATAGTTAGTGCAGGCAACTATAACTCACGCGATCACAATCCTCTGCTGATGACATATGTGTCTTTATGAAAAAAAAATATTTGCAATATATGTATAGCTAAAATTTAATGGAAGAAGACATGGGCAAATAAGTGTCTAAATACAGTATTAGCATCAGCAGAGGATTGCGGTCGCGTGAGTTATAGTTGCCTGCACTAACTATAACGGGGGAATTTCATTGGTTTTTTATCAGTAAAATGTCCAGCTAACTATAACATGTGTGAAACCTATGGTTTTTTAAGTGAATTTGCAAGGTTTTTTAAATGCTAATTCCTAACTATAACGTGTGTGAAACCTATGGTTTTTTCAGTGAATTTGTACGGTTTTTTAAATGCTAAGTTACTTTACGCCATTCGTGGCGTGCGCGCCCACTTAACGCAGTTCGTTCCGTGCGCGCACGGTGCGCTTCGCGCACCATGCGCACACAGTGAGCCCGCGGTGCGCTTCGCGCACCGCGCGCCCACTTTACGCAGTTAGTGCCGTGCACGCACGGTGGGCACGCGGTGCGCTATGCGCACCGCGTGCCCACGTTACGCTGGATGGGCCATGTACGCACGATGCGCTTCGCGCACCGTGCGCACATGGAGGACATATTATGCGCTTCGTTGTGAATGGTAATGTTTGCTTTTTTGGTTGGTTCCTTATGCCATACACAAATATATATATTTCACTTGTAATTTAAGATATGTGGGTAGCACCACATTGCCAGTGCATAAGAGAGTCTTGCAACAGATGAGGGCGATCACAAATGGGGATCACACATACCTGGTGGACCGCCACTGAAGTATTTAATCAGAAAGACCCTGAACAAATTAAGTATTTTGTGATCGATGCGGTACCTGCCAGTAAAAGGGGAGGTGGAGGGGGGGGGGGGGGGGGGAGTTTTGTCGCACAAAAGCACTGAGAGAATTGGAAATTAAATACATCATTGGTCTGGATTGCAAAATACCCAGTGGTTATATTACAATGAGGAACTTTATTCTTGTCCATAGATTAATGATTAGAATAGGATAATGTATACAGTGTGTCCTGTAGGGGAAAGAGAAGGGATACAAAATAAGAATGAAAGAGAAAAAATATGAAAGGACTATTTGAGGGTTTCTCTTTCTTCTTTTGTCTCTCAGTATTATTTCCCTTTTTTGTTTTTTTTTTGTTTTTTCTTATCCTTGTTTCATTCACTCTGTGGTTTTAGAACATTGTATTGTAATTGCATTTGTATAGCGCTTACTACCCCTGACGAGGCATCAAAGCGCTTTTTCAGGGAGTAGCACACTACTCCGGGACCCATAGAGTATTAGTGTTGAATTAGTATAGTGAAACATGCAAGTAAATTTTAAGTGGTGGATAGGTTAGTCAGATATTTGGATTCGGAAGGATAGCAGAGGAAAGAAGGTTGGTATTTATATAGCGCTTGTTACCCCTGATGGGGTGTTGAAGCACACTACTCCGGAAACCCATAAAGGATTAGTGGTGAATTAGTATGGTGAAATATGAAAGTAATTTGAATAGTGGATATTAGTCAGTTATTTGGAGTGAGAAGGATAGCGGAGGGATAGAAGGGGATTAAAGGTTTGCATTCATATAGCACCTGTTACCCCTGATGGGTGTTGAAGCGCTTTTCTGGCGAGTAGCACCCTACTCCAGAACCCATAAAGGATTAGTGTTGAAAATTAGTGTAGTGAAATATGAAGTAATTTGAGTGGTGGATATGTTTTTCAGTTATTTGGATAGAGAAGGGTAGGTGGCGGGATAGAAGAGCGAAAGAGGTTTGTATTTATATAGCGCTTGCTACCCCTGATGGGGTTTTGAAGTGCTTTTTTTGGCGAGTAGCACGCTACTCTAGAACCCATAAGGATTAGTGTTGAATTAGTATGGTGAAACATGAAATTAATTTGAGTGGTGGATATGTTAGTCAGTTATTTGAATTGAGAAGGGTTGGGGAAGGGTAGAAAAGGGAAAAAGGTTTGCATTTAAATAGCACTTGTAACCCTGATGGGGTGTTGAAACGCTTTATTGGCGAGTAGCACGCTACTCTGGAACCCATAAAGGATTAGTGCTGAATTAGTATAGTGGAATATGGAATTTGAGAAGTGAACATGTGAGTCTGTTATTTTGATTGAAAAGGATAGTGGAGGGATAGAAGAGTGAAGGATTTGTGTTTAATTTCTTTTTTTAGGTCATAGCTGTAGGAAGAGGCTTTTAGATGAGTAAAAAGGGCGTTTGGAGGGAAGACTCAGAGGGAAGAGTTTACAAAGGTTTGTTTTGGGGGATCGGTATAGTAAAAGAGGTGTCAGATGATGCAATGAGGGGTAGAGTAGGAGAGTCTAGAAAGGGTTATTTTGGGGATCATAGTAGTGGTATGGGGTTTGGGATAAATGAGAGAGTGGATGTAGAGGATATATTGATAGATGTATTGGATAAGAGATAGGGTAGTGCATTGGAAAGAGTAGTAGAAAGAACTTTGATATGAGTCAGAAAGTTGGGCTAGAAGATATATTGAGAGAAGTAGAGGCTGAGAAATAGGGTAGTGCATTGGAAATACTAAATTAGAGGAAAGTGATAAATATATAGATTCATAAGTACACTGAAAGTATATAGATGCATAAAGGAG
Organism: Triturus cristatus; assembly: GCF_964204655.1. Taxonomy (NCBI): domain Eukaryota; kingdom Metazoa; phylum Chordata; class Amphibia; order Caudata; family Salamandridae; genus Triturus; species Triturus cristatus. The sequence goes on along the minus strand of NC_140590.1, from coordinate 1,533,808,815 downwards.
GTAAGTATATGTAGATTAAAGATATTGATAGAGGTACAGGATGAGAAATAGGGTAGTGCATTGGATATGCTTTTTCAGGAGGAAAGTGACAGACAGACAGATCAAAGTACATGGAGGTACATAGATGCACAATGGAAGCAAGTACACGTAGACCAAAGATGTATTTTACATCATAATTATTCTACATGTTTATACAAAGCAATACCTGATCAGTTTACCAATGAAGTCCATACAAAGGCACTTGCTGGAGATTTTGGAGGGGAAAGTAAAATACTTGTTTGATACAGAGATTAAGAAATTAGCAATACTAAAGAAAACATGAAAAATGTGGAAATTAGAATATCAGTACCAGGCACTTGACATTGAGTATTAACGTGAATTAATGTGATAACTATATATTTGCATACAATAATGAATTGCTAATTTACAAAAAATGTGAACTGTATCTAAGAAGCGTAAATAGTGGATGAATGGTTTAAAATATTACAATGAATTTAAAAATTGCACTTTATTTAAAAATCGCCCTTTATTTAAATATCTGAGAAAATGTAATGTAATAGAAGTCTTGCTTCTCTGTCCATGGAAACGCTGCATGTAAATAGAACAGTATGAGACGTACATGTCATGTGATCAAGGCCGCCTATGCGGCCGAAACGTGGTATGCCGGAAGGAAAATAAAATCAGAAAAAAGCAAAACGCATTTTTATCTGCTCCGTTGTGGCTTGGAAATTAACAAAGCAAATGTAGGAGTGATATATAGATATATACATAGATATACTCCTTGTTACCTTACATGTTGAGCATTTTAAGGGAACAATGAAAGGAATGGCTTACTCTGACATAGCCTATGTTCAGGTCTGACCTATCAATGATGTAGGTTAAAAGGGCATGTTTAGCTCACCAATGAGTGAATCTGAGGTTTCAATGAACCCGATGTGTAGGTGGTAAATTAACAGACATATCAGTAGTTAAGTCTTTGTTTCATGCTGAGCCTGAGGTAAAGACTTGAGGTAGATTGAGAAGTAAAGTAACTTAGTAAGAAACTGCAATTGAGTTGGAATGGTAGCATGCAATTCTCACTGCAGTTGTAGTTAAGTGAAATATGTGGAATTCAGAGATTAAGTACAATGTTCTTTTACCCTTCATCTGGTAGAGCTGATGATCAAAACCTTTTTTGTCATATTTCATTTTCACTGGTATTGCCATTAAATCTGTTTTTCAGCTGTCTAATTTCCATTATCTAGAAAGCATTTGTCCTCCCATTGACAATACCTTTTAAATGATAGTCTGCTGGTGACTTCTGTTTCGATTGAAAGGCTTTGAATAGGAAAGATTGAGGATTATGTGAATTCCAAGCATTGCATGGGTTTTAATGGCATTATCTGTGAAAGAGATTAACTCGACAATGCAGTATTTAACAGGAGAGTCCAAGAGTGGTGATGTGGTATACTACATTGATTAGAGCACACTCTTAACACAAATATATGTAGATAAATGCGTTTATATTTTTAATATGTATATTATTATTTGTGTGACTAGAGGTGTGTGTATGAAGCCAGTGAAAATATATGTGTACCACAAATGTTATTTAGAGACAGTGTAGTAATAAACACACATTACAACTGCCATATAGTATTGGGTTCTGACATTACAACTTGTTTTTCTTTGGATAATCTTCAAGTCGTTGCTCGTATGTGTGACTTTACCCTTAGTTCACATTGCATGTGGGCACCAACTGCACATTATAATTTTTTTTTTACTGCCAGCGGGTTTGGACGTGTTCTGCAACAACTCAGAGATCAACTTGTTTCATGTGGATTTTACAGGCCTAAGTATTCTAATCCTTGAGAACGATTGGAGAAAAATCACTGTATGTGGTTCTCCCACTGCTACACCACTCATCTTCGACTGACTGCTTCGCGTTGATGCCCATGTAGCTGACGCCCTGTTCTACGACTGTCGAGTCCTCTTAGATATCTGCGAAGCTCAACTCCGAGAATGCAGACTATAGGGGATGATGGAATGCACACCTTTTCTTTTTTGTACATGGTGAGATGCTAGAGATCCATGGGCGGACTAGCACGGTGCGTGCAACCTACCCATCTTCCCTGACTAGAACAAGTTGTCCTGTGAGTTCTGTTTAAAAAGACTATAGGGTACTGAAGGGAAAGGCGATGGGCATGCTTGAAAATACAGCAGCACTCCTAGTCTGCAGATTGTCCAGGCTTAGAGACTCACTTAGCCAAACGATCTAGATCATCAAGGCCAAGATGGTCACGCCAATGGATCAAAAAAAGTTCAAAGCTTCTCCAAATAATCCGCCTTTAGATAGAAGCCAGGTCCTCCCTGATGCTCTAATTATCCATATTGCAGGGAAGTGGGCATCTGCCTAGGCAACTGGAGAGCCCTCCCTTGATAAGGAGAGCAAGCTCCTCAGTGTCGAGGCAAACGTGTGGTTGGTGCACCCACCCATTGGCGAGTCTGCAGTTGAGACATGACAGATAGCAACGGGAGGAGATGGAGACCTTATTGCAGCACCTCTTTGAGACCTACCGAAAAAGAGATGAGGAGCTAGTCACGGAACGAAAGATAATTTCCAGTGAGTTTATCCATTGCACACTGGACGCCGTAGATACGCTTCTCCTAGTGTAAATACCAACATCCTGTTCCATCACTCCAAGCGGCTTTGTGTCTCTAGTTTTGTACCTGAGGTCCAGCAACCCATCTTTAACATCTCTTTTGATGGGGAACATCTCATTGTTCCCCAAGTAGATGAGATGTTTGAGAAAATGTAGGTGGCCATAGAGATTGTGAAATTCATAGATGCCTCAGAGTCTGCCACACCAAGTGGCACTCTTCGTTGACTGCAATCCACTAGTGGGAGAAATGCTACATTCTGCGGCCAGGCTCAATCCTACTGGTGCTAAAATCTGACAACAGTTCAACAGCTTCATGATTCCCAGGACGGCAGAGGCTACAATTGTATTTATAGAGTAATCATACCAATGGTCTAGGGCGGAGTGTCACTTTCTGTTCCTTGCCCCCCCTCTTATCTTTGGGACAACAGACTGGATTAAGATCTATATATCTCTGTTTTCCTATAGAAAGTGATCTCTCTCTCTTATTTTACTCTATTACCCGAGCTCCCTTATTGACTTACTTCAATTTGTCACTGGTAGGATACATAGGACACAATTTCATCTATGTTGCCCTTGTTGTTCCTATCGACACGCAGCCTCATTTCAATTTTTAATGATTATCTTTGCGGTAATCTATGGGACTCCTAACTTTCTTCCTCCCTCACGTTCTGTTAAATAAGTAGTAAATTGTCAGACCATTGCCTGCCACTTGGCCTCAGTCTTTGAAATCCCATCAAAAGCAGCATGATAAACAGAACATTTCAAACCCTTTTTATTGCTTATTCTCCTTCTGAATTCCCAAGGTTATTTTGACGGTGCTGTAGCACCCCAGCTTCCAGTGCCCCTGTTGGGGCACAGGTGCAAGAAAAATGTCCTATGTGAGGTAAAATGATAAAGCACAACCGTTTTTTAATCCATTCCTCCACTTAACCTTTTTTTCCCTGCACAAAAATTGCCATGACTGACCTTATATGACAGCTCCAAGAGATCACCAGACTTGGTGCTAATACGTCCACAGTGTCATCTGTTATAGGCTAATCAAAAAATGCCTTTCCACTGGAAAGTACAGCCGAACCAGTACTACTGCGTCAACCACCACTGTGTAATATAATAATATAGTGATATGTGTGTGTGTGTGTGTGTGTATGTATATATATATATATATATATATTAAACAGTAAAGGCAAAGTCATGTTTTTTGAGTAACTGTACTATTTTTATGCTACTCTTCAGGTTTGTGCTGCTAACTTTGGAGATGTCTGTAATGCAGTTGGACAAGAAGCCACCGAAAAGTACTTGGTATGCAAAAAAAATTAAATAAAGTGCACAATAAACGAATTAAGATTGTTTAATCTGATTGTAATGTGTGAAATTGTACTGAAGCATGAAGGGAATGGGAGGAGAAAGTGATTAACATCTTACACGTCACCTGCAAACAAGATTTCTGTTGAAGTTCGATAACTTTATAGGTAGGTAACAAAAATAATTGATCAGTGTCCTTGATTGTGAATTATTTAGAGATTAAAATTTGTTTAAGTACTAGAGGATATTATCCTGAATCAAGTGGTACAAAGCTCAAAGGTTTGATACTACTCTTTAGCCCTCCACCATATTAGCATTTTCACTTGTACATTGTAGCAGACTAGGCACTCGGACACCCAGCCTTGTGCTTTTGATAATGGCGACTCATCAGCAAGAAGTACTTCCTCAACCACAAAGCATCCCCACCCCATCCACCTATAACCCTAGCAATAGCTCTCAGGCATCTGTGCTTTAGTAGGCAGGTCCAGAGCTCTTTTTCGCTATCTAATAAATTTCACATCACTTTCAACCAAATTAGTTCAAATATCACCACGAAAGAGCCTGAGGTTTAAGCACTGCTGATGGTGTCACAAAAAGATGACTTCAATCAGAGCTGGATAACATCTGCATGTGGTGTCATGGGTCCAAACATGGCCCCTCAGCCTACAGCTTCTTTACATCCATGCTCCAACTATCTGGAACCTTGAGGCAGTTCCTTCTCCCTTTTTTAGGTAAGGCTTCTGAAATGGAGGGATCTCTTAAGTGAACCTGGTTGTAAACATGGGGGCACCATTTCCTTCCTCATTGTCTCAAGAAGATGAAACCCAATTTTAGGCCAATCACGGTACCAATACCTGCACCGTACTCCAAGCTGCCTTTTGGTGCGATTCAGTCCTTGAAGTCCAACAAATATTATGCAAGTGCGAGAGAAGAACTTCATGCCTTCTTTGAGGTCAATCCTCTGGTGGATCCCTTTTGAGGTACAAATATTGCTTGTCTACAAGGGATCTTCTTGCCTCACTGATTTTTAGTCGTGTCCAGTAGAGATTACGGGTGCATAGGGGAAGATGATTTGGAGGCTGATAACTTCCTCCTGCCTCATCACTCGAATGTTGGCCTGCCACTTTCCTCAGTATGGTTCTTCAGCTATGTAGGAAGCTGGTTCTGTACATGGTATACCACTAGGGGGTTATACCTTGTACAGAGTCCAGATATACTCCCAGAAGTGTACAGGGCTCAATGCAAACTCAAAGTGCTCTATTTGTTGTAGTGTGGGCAAGCAGCCTTAGGCCTAAGACAGAGGAGTGTAAGACATTTGTTGTGCACACAATGACCAATGAATGAGACACAACTCAAAAAGATGATCCACACCAATTTTATAAAAATAACCTAAGTTGGAGTTTTATTTTAAGATCAACATCTTAGCAAAAAGGTATGTACGTTTTTCAGGAAAAATTGTTTAGTCTTTCAAAAGTCGACACAGTCCAATTTTCAAACAGTTCAATGTTAACCTAGGGAGAAAAACAACAATGCGGTTTCACGGATAAGTACCTAACTTACACTTCCAGTCTTTGGGGTTTAAGGTAAGCAGAGGGCAAGGTTCAGGTAAGTAAGAAGTCTGCACCACCAGCAGCACTGGGGCGGCCGGTTGCAGATGTCAAATTCGAAGATGGGCCAGATGCGTTTCAGTGGAGATGGGGGTGCTTGAAGCCATGCTGCTTGCCGGTGACTACGTAGGTTGCAGGGGACAAGCATCGGGGGTTAGAGCAAGCACATGGGGGCCATAAGGCAGCACCAACCATACACCACCAGCGGCACAGGGGTAGCCGGATTCAGGATACAAATCAGCAGCGGGCACCCAATGCAAGGCAAATGGAAATCTTGGTCACACAAAGAGGCTGCAGGCTCAGACCAAAAGGCTGGACGATGGTGACCAGCAGCTGGGCAGGTAAGTAGAGGTGTTGGTGGACACCTAAGCACCGTTGGCTGGGCTTCCCAAAGTTGGGTGACTGAGGATGCAGGGGTGCCTTTAGGTGTAGGATTTTTTTTGTTGGTCGCGATCAGGGAGACCCTTAATGATAAGGTGCAGGCCAAGGAAACGTTGGCCACCGATGGTGTCGAGGTCAGGATCACTGGGGAGACTTCAATGAACAGGTGAGCTACTCAAACTCGGGCTGTGTGCGTCGGGTGTAGAGTAGGCAGAAGTTGCGGTTCCAGCTGGATAGGGAGTCCTTATAGTTGAATTCTTCTGGACAGGCCGCTGTCCTCAGAAGATCTAGTCATGGTTGAAGAGCAGGCAGCCTTCCTTAGGTTTCTGGAAGTCGCTGGCAACAGGACCGGCGTAGTCTTCTTTGCAGGGTCTTCAAAGCTGGAGACAGGCAAATAGGGCTGGGGTCAAGTCAGTAGGCGTCTTCAGTCTTTTGCTGCTCAGGGTCCTCTTCGTCCTTCGCAGGAATATGAAGATCAAGATTCAGGGGATTCCCCTAAATCCTGAATTTAGGGGCATTTGAAGTACTGCCAGGTAGTAGCCTATGGGCTACTTACCTTTAGGATGACTACGCCCTTTGTATGTCCCCTTCCTTTGGGGAGGGGACATCCCCTAACCTGATTGGCTAAAATCCTTCCATCCAACATGGAGGACTTTCTAAGGAGAGGGGTCACTTCAGCTCGGGACACCTTAGGGGACACACCTCTCTTACTACTTATGTTCGAGGCATATGAGCTGCAGATCACACACTGAACATAGATCACCATCTGGTGTTGGGCCCGGATGTTTGCACTTGGTTTTGTCTTGGAAAAGTCTTTGGAAGTCCCGAGATTGGGGACTCCTCCTTTGGATCATAGTGCGCATGGGCAGTCCTCGATTCGGTCATCGAGGAAGGCCTTCGGGCCTACCTAGGCCATTAGATCTGGCTCATGGAAAGGACTCCTTTTAAGAAGTGTCCTTAATGTGGGTCGAAATTCCCACACACAGATCTTCATGAGGTGTGTAACCTCTGCCTTTCACCGGAGCACGAGGCCAGCGACTGTCCAGCTTGCGCCTCTTTCCGCTCCAAGAAGACCATTCGGGATCGCCGACCTCGAAGAACAATGGCACGCTCGTCGACATCCATTCCCGAAGACATCTTCCAGAAGAGTGTCGATGTACCAGAACAGGAGCAGGTCGAAGAAGGCCCCGTCAGCACCTCCAAAGCCGATGACTGCGTCGAAGACATCACTCCTGGACAGCGGGTCGTAAGTAGTAACGTCGACCCTGACCCCCTCCCCTCACCACCGAAAAAGACTTCGGTAACACCTTCACCTTCGGGCCCAGGTGCACACCGAGACAACACTCCTCACGCCCCGCCTTCGGGCCTGGCAAAGAAGTCGACAACTAAGCCTTCAGGCCACTCGGGATCGAGTCAACCTGGCATCGGTGCCGAAACCCAAACCCCGGCACCCAAAAAGAAACCTTCCTCCACCTCCGTGCGTCCACTGCCTCCACATCGACACACTGGGCACCGAAACCAATAGGCACGACACCTCGACTCCGAAAAAGTCGTCGGAACAGAGTAAAAAGACACTACCGAAAAGTTCACATTCTCAACCTTCGGAACCGAAAAAAACATCGGAATGGAAAAAACAACCGGGTCCGCAGGCTCCTACAGAGACAAAAAAATCTCAGGCCTCAAAACCAAAAGAGCACAAATCCACCCCAGATTTGGTGCCACGCAAGCTCTCGGAACCAAAAAAGTCTGCTCCAAAACACCAGCTTCCACAAGAAGAGCTTTTTAAACTGGATCCCACCCAAAAAACTCTTCTAAAAGACCCAAAAACTGGTCAACTGACTCAGTTGCAAGAAGAGACCAATGGACACGCCTCTACCGACTCCATCGCCACCTAAGAAGAGACCTTGCAACATCTCCTCTCAGACTCCCTTCTCCACCTCCTCCTCCACCTCCCCCACCACTCTCCTCCACCATCTCCTCCACCAGTGGAATATGATGACACCTCTGATGACACGGGGGAGGGTCCAGATGATGAACCACTAGGGGATCCTAGTCCGCCTTATACCCCCGACCCCTGGGATGATTACAATACAACAGATGTCCCTAATGTACCACAAGATGACATCTACCCCTCTAGACCTTCCCCTCCAGATGATACCATAGGTTTCACCCAGCTCGTTCACAGAGCTGCACAATACCATGGGGTTGCTTTACATACAGACCATGTGGAAGAGGAATTCTTAATGGAACTTTTGATACTTCACAAAAGTCCACCTCCATTCTCCCTATGTTAAAAGGGGTAATGAAATATGCACCTGAGGTGTTCAAAGATCCTGTTAGAGCTAGGGTCATTAACCCCAGGATAGAGAAAAAATACAAATCTGCCCCAGCAGACCCCGTATACCTTAAGGGCCAAATACCGTTGGATTCCTTAGTGGTCTCCAATGCCAGAAAGAGGGCTAACTCACAAACGTCAGGAGACGCTCCACCTCCCGTCAAGGAGTCAAAACTCTTGGACGCCTCTGGTAAACGCACAGCTTCACCAGCAGCTAATATATGGCGCATTGCCAACACTCAAGCTTAGTTAGCCAGATACGTTAGGGCACACTACGACGCGCTAGAGACCCTATTGCAGCACCTTCCTGACAAATACAAAACTAAAGCCAACGACCTCATACAAGAGGGTAAGCTCATCACACACACCTCCATTCGTTGCGCTCTAGATGTGGCAGACACCGCCTCCCGAGTCATCAACACAAGTGTCCTTCTGCGTAGACATGCATGGCTACGCATTTCAGGTTTTAAACCTGAAGTACAAACTTCCATCCTTAACCAGCCATTTGATGAGGAACATCTATTTGGGCCTGCTGTGGATTCATCTCTAGAAAAGATGAGAAAAGACACTGGCACGGCTAAATCAATGGGAGCCTTGCAATCGCAAGCGCCCAGACGTTCCTTTCGTCGCTCCTCTTACAAGGGCACCTCCAGAGGTTACTCCTCTACGTCCTATAAGACTCCCACCCAGACCACATTCACCAGAGGTTATCAAGGAAGAGGCTACAGAGGCAATAATAAAGGTAGAGGCAAGACCAACAATACTCGCTCTGCCTCCACCCCTACCCAATGACTTCCCTCCGCTCCCCCCAGACCATTCCACTCCAGTCGGGGGAACATTGCTACATTTCCTACCTGTCTGGAACGACATCACCACAGACAGGTGGGTGAGACAAATCGTTCAATCAGGATATTGAACTCACCTCTACCCCCCCAAACTTATCACCTAGACAGCGCTCAATGTCACCAGAACATTTATCGCTGCTAAAGCAGGAGGTAATCTCCCTCCTACAAAAACATGCAATAGAACAAGTCCCCCTGCTTTAACAAAACACAGGAGTTTACTCCCTATACTACTTCATCCCAAAGATGGACGGCTCTCTGAGACCTATCTTGGACCTCAGACCCCTAAACCTGTACATACAATCAGACCATTTTCACCTGATCACGCTTCAACAGGTCCTTCCTCTTCTCTCACAAGGCGATTTCCTTGTCACTCTAGATCTCAAGGAAGCCTACTTTCATATTCCCATTCACACCTCTCACAGAAAATATCTCAGGTTTGTAGTGAGCGGTCAGCACTACCAATTCAAGATACTCCCATTTGGAGTTACCACAGCACCCAGAGTATTCACCAAGTGTCTGGCGGTTGTTGCGGCTCACCTAAGAAGACAGCACATCCACGTCTTCCCATACTTAGACGACTGGCTCATAAAAGCCAAGTCATACAGTCAGTGTGTACATCACACTCACGCCACAATCCAACTACTCCACGACTTGGGGTTTACAGTAAACCACGCAAAGTCTCACCTACAACTGTCCCACATACAACAGTACCTCAGTGGCGCAATCAACACCTCAAAAGCACTTGCATATCCCAGCCCAGCCAGGGTAGCAAGCATACAAAGCCTCATAACAAAATTTCAGCCGCAACACTCTTACAGCTCGAGTGTTCATGCAGTTGATAGGGATGATGTCCTCTTGCATATTTATAGTACCTCATGCAAGACTCCAGATGCGTCCCCTGCAGGAATGTTTGGCACGTCAGTGGAACCAGGCTCAAGGTCAGCTGACAGATCTGGTGTTGGTGGACGGTCGCACGCATCGCTCTCTGCATTGGTGGAACACCAAAAACCTGTCCAAAGGACGACCGTTCATCGAGCCGGTTCCACAGATTGTGCTAACAGCGGACGCATCGCTCTCCGGCTGGGGAGCTCATCTATTACATCACACCATGCAGAGCAGGTGGACACCTCAACAAAAGTTACTCCCATCAATCACCTGGAGTTATTAGCCATATTCCTAGCCCTAAAAGCATCCCAGAAGCAAATATCAGGCAAGGCTGTCCTAGTCCGCACCGACAACATGACAGCCATGTACTACATACAGAAACAAGGCGGGACACACTTCCTACAGCTCTCTAAACTGGTGCAAAGCATATGGAGATGAAATATTCTTATGTTTTCTCGTAGCCCAACATGTTCTGGGAGTCCAGAACAACATAGCCGATCTATTAAGTCGTCAGATGCAACAGATTCACGAGTTGGAACTTCATCCGCAAGTTCTTCAACCATTTTTCTAGATGTGGGGGCTACCAGAGATAGATGTCTTCGCCACACACGAAAATGCCAAATGCCAAAGCTTCGCCGCCAGATATCCACACTTATTGTGCAAAGGCAATGCGATATGGATGAATTGGTCAGGCAGATTTGCGTATGCTTTTCCGCCTCTCCCACTCATTCCACTGGTGGTGCGGAAACTGCAGCAACACTCATTGACTCTCATCCTAACTGCTCCAACATGGGCCAGACAACCGTGGTACACCACATTACTGGAACTATCCGTAGTCCTGCACCAAAACCTACGCCTCTTAACCCAGAACCGTGGAGAGATCAGACACCCGGACCCAGCACAGCTCAACCTAGCAATCTGGCTTCTGAGGTCTTTGTGTTTGGCCACCTAAACCTTCCCCCTGACTGTATGTATGTTATCAGAGAAGCTAGACGCCCCACCACTAGAGCCTGCTATGCAGCCAAGTGGAAACGATTTGTGATATATTGTCACAACACCATCAATCCTTTAGATGTGTCTATTCAACACATCATAGGTTATCTACTACATCTCCAAAGGTGTAACTTAGCATACACATCTATTAGGTTACATCTCGCTGCCATAGCAGCCTACCTACAAAACAGACAACACTTGTCTCTTCAGGGTACCTGCCATCAAGGCGGTTATGGAAGGCCTCAAAAAATAATTCCTCCCAGGGTGCCACCCTCATCTTTGTGGAATGTAAAGATAGTTCTCACAAGACTAATGGGCCCTCCCTTTGAACCTCTACACAAATGTGAGATACAATTTCTAACATGGAAAGTTGCTTTCCTAGTAGCTATTACTTCCCTTAGAAGAGTCAGTGAGCTACAGGCACTAACTATTCAAGAACCTTTTTTACAACTGCATCATAACAAAGTGGTTCTCCGGGTTATTTCTCCCTTCCACCTCAATCAGTCTGTAGAGTTGCCAGTATTCTTCTTGCAACCACAAACGGTCGTAGAGAGAGCTCTTCACACTCTAGATGTTAAAAGAGCACTGCTTTATTACATTGAAAGGACAAAACCTTTTCGCAAGACAAAACAAATTTTCGTGTCCTTCTCACCACCACATAAAGGCAACCCCATATCAAAATCTGGGATAGCAAAGGGGATTGTGAAATGCATACAGATTTGCTATCACAAAGCAAAACGTACATTATCTGTTCCTCCTAAAGCCCATTCAACCCGAAAAATAGGGGCTTCAATGGCATTTTTAGGGAACATTCCCTTAGATGACATCTGCAAAGCAGCTACATGGTCTACACCGCACACATTCGCAAAGCACTATTGTGTAGATGTGCAAACAAAACAACAACCTAGTGTGGGCCAGGCTGTATTAAAAAAACTATTTCAAACTACTGCAACAGATACTGGTGGTTGCCGCTAGGGATGGGTACTGCTATACAATCTATGTTCAGTGTGTGATCTGCAGCTCCTATGCCTCGAACGGAAAATGCTGCTTACCAATATGCATCTGTTCTTGGCATGTAGAGCTGCAGATCTACACACGCCCACCTGCCTCCCCTGCTACCTCTATCTGTTCCAGTGCTATCTTATTTAGATACGGTACAACTTATGGCGAACAAAGTGGTACAAAAGGGGGTGGTGATGGATCAAACCCAGATCTGTTGACTGGGTGTGAGTGTTTGATTGGTTCTGATACTCCGTCCATCACCACCCCCTTTTGTACCGCTTTGTTCACCATAAGTTGGCAGGATATGCTCAGACGTGAGTCCCTTGCTCACTTTGCCACTGGATTCAAGCAAGCCTGGCTGAAGACTGCTGAAATGCCAGAAACCGGTCCTAGGAAGCTTGTTTCCGGTCCAGGGAAGGCATGGCTTGGCAGTTCAGGCTGGACTGTTCCCATGAGGCACAGGGTCAGACTGATTTGCATATGGCCATGTCTGAACTGGGGTGGCAGATTGGGCTAAAGAACGGTGATGGATCAAACCCAGATCTGTTGACTGGGTGGGAGTGTTTGATTGGTTCTGATGCTCCGTCCATCACCACCCCCTTTTGTACATCTTATTTAGATACAGCATACATGGGCATCTTTTCTGTTGCTTATAAAACTCCATCATTTCCCTGCTGGCGAAAAACAATCTGGGGATGGAGCCGATGCCCTTGCTCACTGTGATCCAAAGGAGGAGTCACCTATCTCGTGACTTCCAAAGACTTTTCCAAGACAAGTGCAAACATCCGGGCCCAACACCAGATGGCGAACTATGCTCAGTGTCTGGATCTGCAGATCTACATGCCAAGAACAGATGCATACTGGTAAGTAGCATTTTCCTTTCCCACCGACCTTGTTGCCAGAAGTGGGCTTGGTCAGGGGGAAGGGCATCTCAAACAGCTGGAGAGGCCCTGTCTAGCATATCAAAGGACAGTAAGCCTTTGAGGCTCATCCCCTTGAATGCTTTTCCTGCTTGGGGGTAGGTGTGAAGCACCTCCACCCTAAGCAGGCTTTGTTCCTGACCCATAGGAGCACGAGGACTCCCACCTCAGGGAGTCAGAAACATGTCTATAAATGTCAGGCTGGAACAGACCAGTCAGCTGTGCACCTGAGAGTTGGTCGTTTTTCAGATGGTATCTCTAAGAGGCCTGCTGAGCACATTTTGTAATGAATCCAGCACTGGCATCAGTGTGGGTTTATCATGCTGAGATGTTTGATACCAAACTTCTTACCATTCAGTAAAGCCATCATGGAGCTGTTAATGACAAACTCCCAGCCCATGTACTCAATATGGCTCCACTGCACTTACTGTCTAAGAATGGACTTAGACACTGTAGGGACATATTGCTCATGCAGCTATGCCCCAACCTGTGGTATAGTGCACCCTGCCTTAGGACTGTGAGGACGCTAGAGGGTTGACTTACCTATGCCACAGGCAATGTTGGTGGGCATGGCACAAATGTGTGCCATGTCGAGGCTTAAGTTTGGTCTACACCAAAACACACAGTATGCAATGGCAGTGTATATGTGTTCGGTGAGGATTCGCTGAGGGTGGCATATTACATGCTGAAGCCCTTAAAAGACCCTCTCTGGTCACAAGGCCGTTGGTACCACTAGTCCCTCTAACAAGGGACAACATGTGGTCAAGAGGTGTGTAAATTGTGGAAGCAGAGGTACAGTTTTAGGAAAGAACACAGGCACTGGGAACCTCATTAGCCTTGACCCAGTTCACATTCAGTCAAGGTGCATCACATATCAGGCAAAAAGAGGGCAGTAACCATGCAAAAAGGGGCACTTCCCTACAGCTGCACCCTCCCCTTCTTGACTACCGCTCCACCCATGCCACCCACTTGCGACAGGCTGACAGAGGACCATCTATCCTTAATCTGCTAGGAAGGGAGCCTTAGAGAGGTTGTTGACACCAAAAGTGGGTTGTAGTTGCTATTCCCGCTACTTTCTGGTACCCAAAAAGGACGGAGACCTTCATCCTATCCTAGATCTGTGCCCTTTCAATTTCTGGACTGTTCCATGAGGCACAGGGTCAAGACTGATTTGCATATAGCTGGGTCTGAACAGAGGTGGCGAAGTGAGCTAAAGAATGATGATGACTTCAACCCAGATCTGTGACTGGGGGTGAGTGTCCTAAAAGTTTCAGCGCTCCGTCCATCATCATCTTGTGTTTTGCTTTGTTCACCTTAAGTTGGCAGGGTATGCCCAGACGTCCCTTGCTCACTTTGCCACTGGATTCAAGCCAGCCTGGCTGATGAAGGGTGCTACCCAGAAACCAGTCCCAGGATGCTTTTTTCCGGTTCAGGGAAGACCTTGCTTGGCAGTTCGGGCTGGATGTTCCCATTAGGCACAGGGTCAAGACTGATTTTCATATAGCTGGGTCTGAACTGAGGTGGCGAAGTGAGCTAAAGAATGATGATGGATTCGACCCAGATCTGTAACTGGGGATGAGTGTCTGAAAAGTTTCAGCGCTCCGTCCATCATCGCCTTGTGTTTTGCTCTCAATTTCTTAATCCAAAAAGAGAAATTCAAAATTCTCACGCTCGCTCAAGTTCTGTCTGCCCTGTACCTGGGAGACTGGATGCTAGCTTTGAACTTCCATGGTGCATATTTCCACATCTCCGTCCTGCCTGACCACAGACGTTAACTGCGGTTCAATTTAGGCCACAAGCACTTTCAGTTTGTTATGCTACCTTTTGGCCTTACTAGCACCCCTTGGTAGTTAACCAAAGTGAATGCGGTGATTGGAGCGCATCTGCGTAGATCGGGTGCCAGCCTTCCCCTATTTCGATGACTGACTGTGAAGGCGGGCTCATCCCAGACAGTCGTCTCCCTCCTCCATACTACAGCGGACCTCTTGAACTCACTAGGGTTCTCTATCAACGTGCTGAAGTCACAACGACTCCCTCGCAGACTCTCCTTTTCATCGGAGCCGTCTGGACACGGTGGAGTTTCAGGCTTATCCTACCAAAAGGCAAATACAGGATTTTCAGGCCATAATATAGATGTTTCAGCCTCTATCGTAGGTTTTGGTGAGACCAACTCTGAGGCTGCTCGGCTATGTGGACGCCTGCATCCTGCTTGTGACACATGCCGACATATGTAGGATCTGCAGTGGAACCTGAAGTTCCAGTAGATGCAGCACCAGGAGAATCACTCTGACTCCACATCAATTTACTGGATCTCCGGGTGATCCGGCTGGCATTGAAAGCCTTTCTACCCTCCATCAAGGGAAGGCTAGTGCAGGTGTTCACGGGCAACACCACCGCCATGTGGTACTGCAACAAACAGGGTTGGGGTGGTGGTGTGGACATTTTGTCAAAAGGACATGTCTCTGGACATGGCTGGAACAGTGGTTCTTCACCTAGCGGGCTTTCTGAACACTAGTGTGAGCAAACTCAGCCGAAGATGCCTAGCGGATCACAAGTGGTGTCTCAATCAGGAGATGGTGCAAGGCTTCTTTCAAGGATGGGGAGAGCCTTGGTTAGATATGTTCGCAACTGCAGAGAACATGCAATGTCTGCAGTTTTGCGTACTGGAGTTTCCACAGCGGCTCTCGCTCGGAGATGCTTTTCCTCTCGGGTGGCGCTCAGACCTCCTGTACACATGTCCGCCCATACCATTCCTGAGAGTTCTCAAGAACATCAGGCATGATCGGGTCCAAGTCATCCTGTTGCTCCGGACTGGGCTCAGAGTTTGGTATGCCGAGCTGTTGAGCATGGCCATTGGTCCTCTGATCAGACTACCCCTTTGATAGGATCTTTTATCGCAGCTGCAGGGGAGGGTTCTCCACCTGAAACTCTCAACGCTCCGCCTTCATGAGCGGTGACAGTTGATAACATTGCAGACTGAGGGCAGAATGTCAAAAGCTATCTTGACAGCCGGCGTCCTTCTACCAAGACAGTATATGCCTGCCTTTGGGGCAGATTTGTGGCATGGTGTGCAGAGAGACAGATTGACCCTGTTTCTGCTCCCTTCTCTCAAGTCTTTGTTCTTTCTCTTGCCTAGCATGGCTCTGCTTTGGGCACCTTAAAGGGCTATCTTTTTGCCATCTCAGCCTTTCTGCAGTTGCAAGATCAGCCATCCCTGTTCATATCCCTAGGTTTTGTTTTGCAAAGTCTGCAACACGTTTCCACTTTCACCCTTCATCATACCTCAGTGGGACGTTAATCTAGTATTTACCTTTCTAATGTGTGCTCCCTATGAGCCACTGCACAACTGTCCTCTGAGGCTCCGTACCATCAAGACGGCCTTCCTAGTAGTGATAGCACCTGCCTGGAGTGTCATAGAGCTTGAGGCTTTGTCATCTAAGCCTCCGTACTTGATCATCTTCCCTGAAAAGCTGGTTCTTTGCACTGGAGCAAACCTTCCTGCCAAAAGTTGTCACTCCCTTAAATGTTGGCCAGTCTATCACCCTGCCTACTTTTTATGCTCCACAACATCCCTCTAAGGAGGAAGAGAGACTCCACTGATTGGATCCAAATAGATCGTTGCCGTTCTACCTTGACCGTACGATAGAGTTCCGGGTGGACGACCAACTCTTCAAGGGGAATGTCTGAGTGAAGAAGGGAAAGGCTGTTCAGAAACGGACCATCTCACGATAAATTATACAGACGGTGGACCCGTTCTAAAGAAAGCCTCCACCGACCCCAGCGATCTCAAAATTTATTGTCCGATCTCCCTACTCCCCTACCCAGCCAAAGTACTTGAGAAAGCCATTAATCAGCAGCTCACCGAATTCCTGGAACAAAACCACCTACTGGACGCCACAGAATCAGGATTCCATGCCAACCACAGCACTGTGCCACGCTGATTGCCGCCACAGTCATCAGAACACAACTTGACTGTGGAGAAACTGTGGCCCTGATCCTCCTCAACCTCTCTGCGTCATTCAACTCTGTCTCCCACAACAGCCTCATCAACAGACTCTACAACATAGGCATACATCAAGACATCCTTGTAGGAAGCTAGCTCTGTATATACTATACCAAAGTGAGGTATAGTGTGCACAGAGTACAGTGGAACCCAAAAGGTAGGCAGAGGTAACGTAGATAGCACCGTACTCTCTATTTGTGGTAGTGTGGTCCAGCAGAAAGGCTTTATCAGAGGACAGTGTTAAGCATTTGTTGAACACACTCAGTCAGCAAATGAATTCACACACTCAAAGACTGAACTTCAGACCAATTGTTTTTGTACAAAAATGTTCAAGGCATATGATCTGCAGAATACATACTTGTGCATAGATCGATGTCTGGTGTTGGGCACGGATGTTTGCAGTTTATTGTTGTCTTAAAAGAAGTCTTTGTAGTCAGACAGGTGACTCCTCCCTTGGACGATAGTGTGCATCGACTCCATCCTTAGATTGTTTTTTTCCGCCATTGGATTTGGATGTGACTTGCTGCGCTCAGGTTCGGGCAAGCCATCACCACTCAACGGTATTGTTTCGTTCGCGTGCCCTTCGACGCGCTAACCTCAAAATCTTCGATTCCGCTCGTTAACGCGGGCTGCTGGGCTTATCTGAAAGAAACACGTTAGTTAGATTCCTCACCTTAGAATATCCCCAGGCGTCAGGCTGGATCCGGAAAGATTTTTCGTCAGCAATACCCCTTGTGCGTCGCTAGGCGTCGTCTGTGGATCCGCGTCCGTCGTCGGCGTCGTGCGCCGGAATGACGTCGAATGAGTAGTACGTAGACGCCGCCTTCGCGCGCTGACGTCAGTTCTTCTTTTTTCCATGCCAGACAGCGCCGATCCGGGAAGAGCTTACCCCTTAGTCACTTTTTGACTAAACTTTTTTGACTCTTTTTGGTCTTCTGTCGACTCGACTCTGGTGCCGGTAGGATGCCTGGTTTTAAGGCCTGTGACTCCTGTCATCGACCGTTGTCGATGACGGACCACCATCGCCGGTGCCTTTACTGCCTGGGGCCCGACCATGATGCGGAGTCGTGCCTCGACTGTCAGGCCTTGACCTCGAAGGCTAGGTGGGAGCGGTCCCGTAAGCTTCTCGAGCTTCAGCACTCGGCTCCACGCCGCTCCCGGTCCCGGTCGAGGTCCAAGGACCGGTCGCGGAGCCGCAGTCACCATCATCGGGCCCGAAGTCTTCGGGTAAGTCAAAGCGCTCGAAGAAGTCCAAGAGGCGACACCGCTCTTCGGACTCACCTCGCCAGTCGCACGACTCGGTCGAGGGTCAGGGTGGTCCCACCCCCACGGCTCCGTCTGAGCCGCAGGAGCCGCGTCTGGTCTGGACACCTCCTACGGACGCTGGTTTCATCTCTCCTCCGACTGTGGCCCCGGAGGAAGGTGCAGCTTTTTCAATGGTGCTGCGCAAGGCGGCGATGCCCTTGGGCTGGAGTTGCCTGCTGTGGCCGTGAGGACTAACGTCCTCACAGAAGTGCTTCAACCGCCAGCAAGCTCCACAGAGCCTCTGCTGCAGTTCAGTGAGGCACTCGTAGACGTTCTGCAGGGCACCTGGTCCAAGCCCTCCACAGTACCTCCTGTGGATCGGAACGTGGCCCAGCGCCACCGCCCTGCTCCGGGCGACCCCAGTTTTCTGTCACAACACCCCACTCCCGAGAGTCTGGTTATCCAGGCCTCGACTTCCCAATCCTCCTTCCCGTCGCTCCTCCGGATCGGGAATCCAAGAGGCTGGAACAGTTCGGAAAGAAGCTGTTCTCTTCCCTGAGTTTGGGTCTGCGGTCCTTGAATACCGCTTGCCTCTTGGACCGTTATTCCCACTCTCTGTGGGATGCAGTGGAGGACGTGCTGCCCCTGTGTCCGGAGGAGGCCCGGTCACGGCTCACCCAGGCGCTTGCTGATGGGCGAGACGCAGCACGGCATGCCATACGGTGTGGACTAGACACCACGGACTCGCTGGGGTGGGCAATTTCGACCACGGTGGCGCTTCGTCGCCACGCCTGGCTACGGTCCACGTCTTTCTCAGGGGATGTCCAGAGTACCCTTATGGATATGCCCTTTGGCACTCGCCTTTTTGACAAGAAGGCGGATAGTGCGCTGGCTCGTTTCAAGGACTCCCGGGCTTCGGCTAAGTCCTTGGGTCTCTCGGCACTGCGGCCGCAAGCTTCCACCTTTCGTGGCCAAGGAAGGGGCGCCTCCTCACGTCCGCCTAGCCACCGGCTGCAGAACCAACCTGCACGCGGTCGCGGATGTGGATTGCGCCGTGCCAGTACTGGAGGACAACGTACCGGTCAGTCCACATCCACCCCGGCAGCATCCGCCTCAAAGCCCTCCTAGTCTGAGCTTTCAGGCCCATTCCACGCCAGTGGGCGGCAGAGTTCGCCATCACCTGCTCCACTGGCGTTTCATCACGTCGGACAGGTGGGTGCTGCAAATCGTCCGAAGGGGCTACTCCCTCCCCTTCGAGACGACCCCTCCCGCCATGCCACCACAGTACCACCGCATGTCGGGGGATCACTTGAATCTTCTCTGGGAGGAAGTTACGGCCCTCTTGGCCAAAGAGGCCGTCGAGCGCGTTCCTGGTCCAGAAGTAGGTCGTGGTTGCTATTCCCACTATTTTCTGGTTCCCAAGAAGGGCAAAGGGGGCCTACGCCCTATCTTGGACCTCAGGAGCGCCAACGCCTTCCTCCGGAAGGAGCGGTTCAAGATGCTCACCTTAGCTCAGGTTCTGGCTGCTCTAGACCCAGGAGACTGGACGGTAGCGTTGGACTTGCAGGACGCTTATTTTCACATCCCCGTCCTGCCGGCCCACCACCGTTACCTGCGGTTCACGGTGGGTCACCAGCATTTTTAATTCATCGTGCTCCCCTTCGGCCTCACCAGTGCCCCTAGGTGTTCACGAAAGTGATGGCGGTGGTCGCAGCTCATCTGCGCTGATCAGGGGTTCCAGTCTTCCCCTATCTCGACGACTGGCAGATGAAGGCGGGCTCGCCCCAGGCAGTCGTCTCCCACCTCCAGACTATGGCAGACCTCCTGCATTTGCTGGGGTTCTCCATCAATGTGCCGAAGTCGCACCTGAGACCCTCCCAGAAGCTCCTCTTCATCGGAGCGGTTCTAGATTCGGCGCAGTTCCGGGCCTATCCTCCGGAGCAGCGGGTCCGGGATATTCAGGCTCTGATTCCCATCTTTCGGCCTCTATCCCGGGTTTCGGTCATGTTGGTGCTACGGCTTCTGGGGCTGATGGCCTCCTGCATCTTGTTGGTGCCTTACGCCAGGTGGCGCATGCGGGCTCTGCAGTGGGACCTGAAGTTTCAGTGGGCCCAGCATTGTGGCAATCTGTCCGACCATGTCTTGATCTCGGAGGGCACTGCGAAGCAGTTGCAGTGGTGGCTCACGAACCGCGATTGGGTCAACGGCAGATCCCTCTCCCTACCCCAACCGGAGCACGTAGTAGTGACGGATGCGTCCCTCCTGGGATGGGGTGCCACATGGTGGAGACGGAGATCAGAGGACTCTGGTCTCCGGCAGAGACTCGGCTCCATATCAACCTTTTGGAGCGGAGAGCGATCTGACTTGCACTGAAGGCATTCCTTCTCGTTGTCCGTGGAAGTGTGGTGCAGGTGTTCACGGACAACACCACCGCCATGTGGTATTGCAACAAACAGGGCGGGGTGGGGTTGTGGACCATTTGTCAGGAGGCTCTGCGCCTCTGTACATGGCTGGAACACCAGGGCATCACCCTGGTGGTTCAACATCTGGCGGGCTCTCTGAACGCCAGCGCAGACGAACTCAGCCACCGGTGCATGATGGATCACGAATGGCGTCTAAACTCGGACGTGGCGCAAGGCATCTTTCGGCAGTGGGGAGAGCCTTGGTTAGATCTATTCGCCACCGAAGAGAACGCACAATGTCCGCAGTTCTGCGCGTTGGAGTTTCCAAGGCGGCACTCACTCGGGACGCCTTTCGTCACAAGTGGAGTTGCGGTCTGTTGTACGCCTTTCCGCCTATACCACTTCTGCCCAAAGTGCTGAAGAAGATCAGGCGAGACCGGGCCCAAGTCATCTTAGTGGCTCCGGATTGGGTACGAAGGTACTGGTATCCCGAGCTACTCAATATGTCAATCGATCCTCTGACCCGCCTGCCTCTTCCGGAGGACCTTCTGTCGCAGCAGCAGGGAACGGTTCTCCACCCCAACCTGTCCAGTCTCCACCTCCATGCGTGGAGATTGAGCGGCGACAGTTGATGCCATTTGACTTGCCTCCTGGCAGCCAGGCGTCCCTCCACTAAAACGGTATACGTCTGCAGGTGGAACAAATTTGCGGCATGGTGCACAGCAAAGGCTGTGGATCCCCTTTCCGCCCCTCTTTCTGATGTTCTCCTCCTTCTTCTGGCTCTAGCCCAGCAGGGCTCTGCTCTGGGCACCTTGAAAGGTTATCTATCAGTTATCTCTGCTTTCTTACGACTTCCTGATCAGCCTTCTCTTTTCAAATCCCCTGTTGTTTCTCGTTTCCCTAAGGGCATTACTCACATGTTTCCTCCTATCCCCTTCGTAATGCCTCAGTGGGATTTGAATTTAGTTTTTTTTTTTTTTAAAAAACCTTTATTTGTGCATAGTAAAAGAACAAATACGGGCCTACAACCATCAGGCCGGCCACAATACGGTTGAGCACAGAGACAAACAATACATCCCCTGTGCGTCAAGGTCAAGATTAGCAACGATTCAGGATTCATACACTGGAGGGATCCTTGACACCGGGGGAAGGAGAAGTGAAGGTTAATTTTAAGGTTTTCAAAAAAAAAAATTTTTATCGAGAAAAAAAGGCAGTAAAGGATAGAAACAAGGAGATTCGAGTCCGCAAGTCGGCTTCATACACTGGAGGGCAGCAGCATCATTAAAACAGCCATAGAAAATCTCATACAGTAAGGCGATGCAGTTAGATAACAGGATCATCACAGTAGTAAATACGCACCCCCTAAAAGCCGCCCCCACTCAATCCACCCCACACCCGGACCCCGAATCGAAACAAGTATAGCGCAGAGACATGAAAGAAAGAGGCCCATAGAACTAAAAAGAAACAGTAAATTACCCCCCCCACCCTACACCAATGCGGAGGCTATGGCCTACCCCCCCCCCCAGCATAGTGCCTGTCGCCCAATGAACCCGAAATATAGACAAGAGAGAAAGTAGGAATAGAGTAAAGAAACTAAGAGAAGAAAGAAGAAAGGAGGTGGGGAGGAGCCCACGTATCCTCGGAGCGCCCGACACCACCGGCCAACCAATCCTCCACACACTGAAATCCCACTACGCCCAAAGGCGGTCGTGTGAAGATAGCATGTAACACCAAGGCAAAGAAGGCAGACAGATCGCGACGAGTGCGCACAACATATGTAGACAATTCCAGTCCCAGTCCAGCCCGGCCGTGAAGCCATGATGATAAAGAGTAATCTAGCCCTGGCCCGATCGCGGGCGTACGATTAGACCCGCCCCCTCGTGAATGCCCCGCATCCCGAACAGACAAAGACAATATGGCCACTTGGGAGAAGATGGAGAAGTAGAGTCACAAAATGGCCGCCGATCATCCATGGAGGTCCCCTTGCACACCATATAAAATCCAGACCTGGCTTGTAAAGTACATGAGTTCCACATAAAAGGAGCCGTGGGCCACCGTGAACGGTTCCTCGAGGTCGCCAGGTGTAGTTCAGCTGGAAACTCCTGCGGGCACGGTGAGGCAGGCAACAACAAAGCAGGCAGCAATGACCGGGGAAACAAAGTGTCTGCCATTGAGCAGGAGAGCGATTGATCCTGAGCGCCGGGAAAGCCAAATGAAGACACCAGTGTAGCACCGTTATACCCAGTCGTTGCTTCCCCGCAGGAGGACCACAGCACTGGCAGACTCACGTCTTGTTGATCACAAACGGGGCGCTCACGGCCCGCAGCAGACAGTGTAGAGTCGAACCGCTCACTCAGCGTTTGCAAGCCGACACACAATTGCAGACGAAAGTCCCGCAGGGCAGCCAGAACGGAGCCGTATGTCAGCGGAAGCTGCGTCCCCACAACGGCAGCAACCCGGGATGGCACTGGGGAGCTGGAGTCTGGCAGAGGGAGGGCGAAGCGGGCAGCGGGCGAGACCGGAGCATCACCCCCCAGCAGCGAGCAGGCAATCAGCGCCATGTTTTACCGTTGAACGGTACCGTGGCCAGGGGGGGGATCGTGACAAGGAGGCAATTCCCAACAGGTCTGCGCCGCAACAGGTGAAAGCCAGCAGGCGCTTCCCCTCCCTCGGGCTCTCTTTGCAGCCGACTAGACCATAGAAGAAGGGGGTCTGCAGCCTTCCACAGCGTGGTCCACAGAGCGGGGTAGGAGACCCGCCACACCGGGGCTTACCCTCTAGCTCCAGCCCGTCAGGTGCAGGGTACAGGAGGTGTCCGGGCGTCTCTCTCCCGGCTCTTCTGGCGACCGTACGTGGCGTGAGGCGGGATCGGGACCTCGGGCTCAGATTTGCACCAGCGGGTCCGGTGACTGCAACGCTTCCAGAGGGCCGGCCGAGGCCACAGTAGAGCAAGGGTCCAGGGCGGAGAACAAAGGCACCAAGAACTCCGGCGTCCGGGCGGGCTAAGACTTCGGGAAAGCGACGGCGCAGTCAGCGCGTCGTCGCACGCGTTGCACCTCGAAAATCGGCAAGGATAGGAATCAGGATGATAGTCCGAGGCCAAGGGCCGACGGAGCCGGGCGCTCAAGCGACTGCTCCGGTCGCCATCTTGGCTCCTCCTTGAATTTAGTTTTGACCTTTCTGATGTGCGCTCCCTTTGAGCCTCTTCACAATTGTCCCATTCGTCTTTTGACTCTTAAGACTGCTTTCCTGGTAGCTATCACCTCGGCTAGATGGGTGAGTGAGCTCCAGACGTTAGCCTCCTTTTCTTTCTGCTCATCCTCACAAGGTTGTCCTCTGGACTCGTCCTTCCTTTCTTCCAAAAGTGGTAACTTCCTTTCACATCGGGCAATCTGTCACCTTGCCCACCTTCTTTCCGCCTCCGCATCCTTCTAAAGAGGAAGAGAGGCTCCACCGTCTGGACCCAAAACGGGCGCTGTCCTTTTATTTGGACTGCACCAAACAGTTCCGGGTGGACGACCAGCCGACCAGCTTTTTGTTGGATACGTGGGTGCTAAGAAGGGAAGGGCAGTACACAAGTGGACCATCTCACGGTGGGTCGTATTGTGTATAAAGGCTTGTTACTCCTTCGCTAAAAAGGACCCTCCTATAGGGCTGAGAGCCCATTCCACCCGGGCCACAGCGGCTACTACTGCCCTGGGACGGGGAGTCCCTTTGCAGGACATCTGTCAGGCAGCAATGTGGGCCTCGCTTCACACGTTTGCCAAGCATTATTGCCTGGACAGCCAAATCCGGAGAGATGGCTTCTTTGGCCTTTCTGTTCTCCAGGACTTTCTGGTGTGATCTTGGTTCGCAGACCCACCACCGGGGTTGGTATTGCTGGGGTATCTATTCTAAGGTGAGGAATCTAACTAACGTGTTTCTTTCAGATGAACAAGTTACTTACCTTCGGTAACGATGTATCTGTAAGAAACATTAGTTAGTTAGATTCCTCACCTACCCACCCATCCTCCCCATTCTGCGAACCGACATCTAGGGTTAAGGCTATCCTTTCTAGGGCCCTAGATTTTTTGGCACCAGTGTCGGTCTCTTGCATGGCTCTGCGTTCCTGGCGCGGAAAGCTATGTGCAAGAACTGACGTCAGTGCGCGAGGGCGGCGTCTAAGTACTCAGATGTCATTCCGGCGCACGATGACTGCCGCGGAGCCGCAGACGACGCCTAGTGACGCGCAAGGGGTATTGCTGACGAAAAATCTTTTCGGATCCAGCCTGACGCCTGGGGATATTCTAAGGTGAAGAATCTAACTAACTAATGTTTCTCACAGATACATCGTTACCGAAGGTAAGTAACTTGTTCATCTTCGCCATTTGGCCCTACGGCTAATGGAAAGGACTCCATTTAAAAAATGCCCCCAGTGTGGAGCTAATTTTCCACACAGTGACCACCACAAGGTCTGCAACCTTGCCTGTCACCAGAACACGGGGATAAGAATTGCCAGGCCTGCGCCTCTTTTCGCTCCAAAAAGACTATGCGTGATCGCCGGGCTCGACGACACGTTATGGCTCAACAGGCTATACCGGTGCCACACGACATCTTTGAATGCCCCGATGTTCCAGAGGCAGAGGATTCGGAGAAGATCGACATTGGCTCCGAAGCTGATGACTCCGACGACCACATCACTCCAGGTCAACGAGTGAGTACAAACATCCATGCCCCATCAGATAAACGGTAGGCTCCGGTCAAAACTTTGCCTTAAGGCCTTAGTCGAGACCGAGGAAAAACTTCAGAAGTCCCGCCTCCGGGCCCGGCTCCGAATACAAAGGAAAAGCCTTCCGGCAGCTTGGGACTGAGCAAGCCGCATATTAGTACCCATAAAACACCTTCGGTACTGAAATCAGGGATACACCCTATTCCAGTTACCACCAAAAAGGCCTCGGTATCGAACCCTTCGGCAACGAAAGACCATAAGGCCTTGGAACTGAACAAACACTGAAAACCTTTGGATCCGAAGAAGATTTCCGACTCGACACCGAAGCCAAAGGAGCACAAGACCCCTCGTACGGCTCCAGAGCCCAAATCAAAACCACATTCGGAACCGAAAAAATCGGCACCGAAAGGAGACAACAAGCAGGAAGAACTGTTTCAACCAGATCCTATCGATCTGATGCAAAAGACATTACATGTGGACCCTAAAATAGGCCATATTGTCAGTCTCCCAACAAAGAAGAGGAAATAAGATATCTCACACACTCCTGAGGTACCTGTGAAGAAAAGAGACTTTGCAACTTCACCGCTAAGACCCTCTTCTCCTATCTATTCTTCCTACTAAACCTTTGTCTCCTACAAACTCTCCTATACACTCTCCTAGACTCTCTCCATATTCACCCTTACCACCACAGGATGAGGATGACCTAGGGGACGGGGTGGGCACATCAAGGATCCTTTAGATGACCCTGATGATGACACTACTACACCACAGGATACATGGGAAGATTACAACAATCCCTCAGATCCTCCAGACCTTCCTGATCCAGCTGCATACCCATCTAGACCATCCCCCCAGATGACAATATAGGGTTTAGTCAGCTCGTTAATAGGGCTGCGCAATATCATGGCGTTGGACTACATTCAGACCCCATGGATGAAGACTCCCTACTAGATGCATTTGCTCAGTCACAAAAAAACAATGCATACATTGCCCATGCTCAAAGATGTCATTAAACATGCACCAGACATATTTAAAGACCCTGTCAGGACTAGGATTCTCAATCCTCAGATTGATAAAAAGTATAAACCTGCCCCTAACGATCCAATGTACATTAAAGGACAACTCCCTTTAGATTCTTTGGTAGTGTCCAATGCAAGAAAAAGTGCTAATTCCCAAACCTCTGGTGATGCTCCACCTCCAGACAGAGTCTAAACTGCTAGATGCATCAGGCAAACAAGTTGCCTCCCAAACAGCCAATCACTGGAGAATAGCTAATGCACAAGCACTGCTTGCCAGATATGACAGGGCTCACTACGATGAGCTTAAGGATCTTATTAAACATTTACCTGACCAATACAAAACCAAAGCCAACGATCTGGTCCAGGAGGGCAAATTAATTACAAATGCATCCATCAAATGTACCCTCGATGCAGCAGACACCGCATCTAGATCTGTCAACACCAGTATCTTACTACGCAGACATGCATGGTTGCGCATTTCTGGTTTTAAACAAGAAGTGCAAACAACTATCTTAAATCAGCTGTTCGATCAAGAACACCTCTTTAGCCCAGCTGTGGATACAGCTTTAGAGAAAATAAAAATAGACACAGACACATCAAAATCTATGGGAGCGTTACAATCTCAAACACGAAGTTCCTTTCATCGCTCCTTCTATAGGGGTGCATCCAAAAACATTAGCACAGACACTACTTCCTCCTCCTACAAAAGCCCCACACAAACATCCCCCAGCAAGGGATATTTTAGAGGTGGGTACAGAGGAAATAATAACAAGGGTAGAGGCCGAGGTAACAACAATCGAACATTCCCTACTACCAAACAATGACTTCCCTCCGCTCCCTCCAGACCATTCCACTCCGATCGGAGGAAGTCTCTCACAGTTCCTACCTGTCTGGAACTCTATCACTACAGACAGGTGAGTAAGACAAATTATCCAGTATGGTTACTGCTTGGAACTTACCGCAACTCCCCCAACCATACCG
The DNA here is from genome assembly GCF_964204655.1 of Triturus cristatus. Lineage (NCBI taxonomy): Eukaryota > Metazoa > Chordata > Amphibia > Caudata > Salamandridae > Triturus > Triturus cristatus. The sequence continues at coordinate 1,533,781,548 of NC_140590.1, read as the reverse complement.
CCCAAACAACGTCCAATGTCCACAGAACATCTAATGCTCCTCAAACAGGAAGTTCTCTCACTTCTTCAAAAGCATGCAATAGAACCAGTTCCCCTCCAGCATCAAGGTGCAGGGGTTTACTCCCTTTACTTTCTCATCCAAAAAAAAGACTGTACTCTCAGACCAATACTGGACCTCAGACCTCTGAATATCTACTTACAATCAGATCATTTTCACATGATCACTCCAGCAGGTCCTTCCACTGCTCCAACAAGGCGATTTCTTTGCCACTCTCTATCTCAAGGACGCCTACTTCCATATTCCTATACACCCTTCTCACAGGAAATATCTAAGGTTTATAGTGGACGGTCAGCACTATCAATTCAAGGTCCTCCCATTTGGAGTGACCACAGCACCCAGAGTCTTCTCAGTGTCTGGCAGTAGTAGCCGTCCACTTGCGAAGACCACAATCCATGTGTTTCCATACCTGGACGACTGGCTGATAAAAGCCAAGTCATACAGCCAGTGTGTTCACCACACTCACCAAACAATTCACCTGCTCCACAACTTGGGGTTCACGATAAACCTCACCAAATCACATCTTCAGCCGTCCCACATACATGAGAATCTAGGGGCCACAATAGACACTTCCAAAGCCCTTGCATACCCCAATCTAGTCACAATAGCCAGTATGCAAACCCTCTTATGAAACTTTCAGCCCCAACACTAAACTACCAGCTCAAGTGTTTATGCAGCTAATGGAAATGATAGCCTCTTGCATTTTCTTAGTACATCATGCAAGACTTCAGATAATAATCCACATTTGTAAAGCGCGAACAGTCACCCGTAAAGGTCTCTAGGCGCTGGGGGCCGTCGGGAAGATTAAGCAAGCTATTGCCCAGAGTCACATGGTGCTGGGCTAATCTGCCGCCGGCGATCAAACCATGATCTCCAGATTCCGGCGTCAGTTGCCCTGGCCGCTGCGCCACACCTCTTCCTCTGCGCCCTTTACAAGAATGTTTAGCACGTCAGTGGAACCAGACTCAAGGTCAACTCTCAGATCTGGTGTTGGTGGACAGCTGCACACGTCACTCTCTGCAGTGGTGGAACATACAAAACCTTTCCAAAGGGCGGCCGTTCCTAGACCCAGTTCCACAGATAGTGCTAACAGCGGACGCATCACTCACCGGCTGGGGAGCCCATCTCCAAAACCATACAATTCAGAGCAGGTGGACCACTCAACAAAAAGTGCTCCACATCAATCACCTGGAGTTACTGGCAATCTTTCTAGCATTAAAATCATTCCAAACACATCTCATCAACAAAACTGTCCTTGTCCGCACAGACAATATGACCGCAATGTATTGTATACAAAAACAAGGAGAAACACATTCTTTGCAGCTTTTACAACTAGCGGCAAAGCATATGGAAATGTGCCAGCCCACAAAAAATATACCTTCTAGCAGAACATCTTCCAAGGGTACACAGTCAGATTGCGGATCTGCTCAATCGTCAGACACAGCACATCCACGAATAGAAACTTCATCCTCAAGTTCTTCTTCCGTTTTTTCAGATGTGGAGCCACCCAGACATAGATCTGTTCGCCACACATGCAAACGCGAAATGCTCAACCTTCGCCACCAGGTATCCACACCCATTGTCTAAGGGCAATGCGATATGGATGATCAGGTCAGGCATATTTGCGTACGCTTTTTCGGCACTCCTGCTCATTCCATTAGTAGTGCGCAAGCTCAAACAGTCTCTCAAGATGATCCTGGTTGCTCCAACATGGGTCCGGCAACCATGGTTCACAACACTCCTGGAACTCTCAGTAGTTCCACACCAAAAACTACAACTCTCCCCAAAGCTTCTTACACAGAACTATGGAGAGTTAAGGCATCCAGATCCAGCTCCACTAAACCTAGCAATCTGGGTCCTGAATCCTAGAGTTCAGTTACCTCAACCTCCCACCGGATTGTATGAACATTATTAAAGAAGCTAGACGCCCTACTACTAGAGCTTGCTATGCAGCCAAATGGAAAAGATTTGTCATTTACTGCAATAACAACAAAATTGACCCACTAGGTACTTCAATTCAAAACATTATTTGCTATTTACTGCCTCTACAAAGATGTAATCTGGCATACACATCCATAAGACTACATCTTGCTGCCCTTGCCGCTTACCTACAAAACAGACAACATTTGTCATTGTTTAGGGTACCTGCTATCCAAGCGTTTATGGAAGGCCTTAAAAGGATAATTCCTCCCACAATCCCACCCTCTCCAGTGTGGAATTTAAACATCGTCCTTACTAGGCTCATGGGCCCTCCATTTGAACCTCTACACAAATGCGAACAGCAGTTCCTTACATGGAAAGTAGCTTTCCTTGTCGCAATCACCTCTCTCAGAAGTGTAAGTGAGATCCAGGCTTTAGCCATAGAAGAACCATTCTTACAAATACATCATAACAAGGTGGTTCTTAGAACAAATCCGAAATTCCTTCCCAAAGTAATCTCTGCTGTCCAGCTTAATCAATCTGTGGAATTACCCGTTTTTTTCCCAAAACCAGATTCTGTAGCAGAGAGAGAGCTCTTCACACACTTGATGTCAAAAGAGCTATACTTTATTACATTGACAGAACTAAACCTTTTAAAATCACAAACCAACTGTTTGTAGCTTTCTGTCCACCTCATAAAGAAAACCCCATTTCCAAAGCTGGAATTACCAGGTAGATAGTCAAATGTATTCAAATATGCTACCACACAGCAAAACGCACATTAACAATTCCCCCTAGATCGCACTCAACACGCAAACTAGGGACTTCCATGGCATTCTTATGGAACATTCCCTTAGATGACATTTGGAAAGCAGCAACATGGTCTACGTCACACACCTTCACAAAACACCATTGTGTAGATGTGCAGGCAAAACAACAAGCTTCTGTAAGCCAGGCTGTTCTTAAAACACTTTTTCAGACCACTGCAACAGATACAGGTGACCACCGCTAAGGGAGAGCACTGCTATACAGTCTATGCACAAGTATGTATTCTGCAGCTCATATGCCTTGAACGGAAAATGCTACTTACCAGTATGCATCTGTTGTTGGCATGTAGAGCTGCAGAATCACATACGCCCTTCCGCCTCCCCGGTTCCTCTATCTGTTCCAGCGTTATCTTACTTAGATACATAACACATGGACATCTTTTCTGTTTCTTACAAACTCCATCATTTCCCTTCATGGCGAAAAACAATCTAAGGATGGAGTCGATGCCCATGCGCACTATCGTCCAAGGGAGGAGTCTCCTATCTCGTGACTACAAAGACTTCTTCCAAGACTACAACAAACTGCAAACATCCGAGCCCAACACCAGATGGCGATCTATGTACAAGTATGTGATTCTGCAGCTCTACATGCCAAGAACAGATGCATACTGGTAAGGAGCATTTTCCATTCTTTTAGTTATTTTATTTTCTAGAACCAAGCAAGCCTGGCACAGGTAAGCAATAAATACTGCAGTAGTAATGCAGTTTGTAAATAGTTTGAATTGCAATTGTAAATTTACTTTGATTTGATTACAGTAGTGTTTCTGATAATGCAATGCTTTTCAGAATACAGTACATATACTTTGACGTTTCCTGTAAACAGGTAAGTAAAAGCGTTTTTGTTAGTACTTTTTTGAAGAATTTATTTAGGTTTTCTAACGCTACACTTAAAAACTTTTCATAGAAAAACAGTCAATATTATCCTATGGAGGAAAATAGTGTAAACGGTTTTAAGGCAAGTACTTTGTTAGAGTTGTTGTTCTGAGTTAGACTCATGGGTCCCCCAGGGTCAAGGATACACTCTTAGCATCTTAAATGTCAAAAGAGCACTACTATACTACATAGAGAGAACAAAACCTTTTCGTAAGACCAAACAACTATTCGCGTCTTTCTCACCACCACACAAAGGCAACCCCATATCAAAATCTGGGATAGCTAGGTGGATTGTCAAATGCATACAGATTTGCTACCACAAAGCAAAACGTACATTATCTGTTCCTCCTAAAGCCCACTCTACACGAAAGATAGGAGCTTCAATGGCAGTTTTAGGGAACATTCCTTTAGATGATATCTGGAGAGCAGCTACATGGTCTACATCTATTGTGTCGATGTGCAAACTAAACAAGAAGCTAGTGTGGGCCAGGCTGTACTCAAAACACTATTTCAAACTACTGCAACAGATACTGGTGGTCGCCACAAGGAGGGGATACTGCTTTACAATCTATGCACAGTGTGTAATCTGCAGCTCATATGCCTCGAACGGAATATGCTACTTACAAGTATGCATCTGTTCTTGGCATGTAGAGCTGCAGATCTACACATGCCCACCTGCCTCCCTGGCTACCTTTATCTGTTCCAGTATTATCTTACTTAGATACACCCCACATGGGCATCTTTCCTGTTTTTTACTAAGCGCCATCATTTCCCTGCTGGAGAAAAATAATCTGAGGATGGAGCCGATGCCCATTCGCACTATGATCCAAAGGAGGAGTCACATACCTCGTGACTTCCAAAGACGTTCCAAGACAAAAACAAGTGCAAACATCCGGGCCCAACACCAGATGGCGATCTATGCAGTGTGTAGTTCTGCAGCTCTACATGCCAAGAACAGATGCATACTGGTAAGTAGCATATTCCTTACAGGGCCAGCCACCTCTGTAAGGAATTACGTACCCTCATTTGTTTAACTTTCCTAAAAGCGGAAAAGAGTTGTAATTCCTGTGTTGCACAAAAAAATCCTAGAAGTTATTTTTACCGTTGATTTAATCAAAGTTGATCTGAATTAACGTATACAACTTGAATCACTGAGTGAAGCAGAAAGGGAAGTACTTTAATCCACTCAAATGAAGGTTGGCAAAACAGGCGCTTGCAGGAAATCTTCACCTACAAGAAGACCATATTCCAAGTATCAATAATGTTACGGCAGAATGCTCTTGGACCTCTTAGTGTGGGTCTAAACAGATGACTGCATTGGTAAAATAGTGAGTGAGGGGTGCAACTAACTGAGCCTTTCGCCAAAGAGGAAATGTCCAATTCTGAGACTTGGCTGTCTTATTTCCTGAAGAGAGCATCAAAGTAATCGTATGGTTAAGTATTTTCTACTCCTTTTCTATTCCTGTTGGCACTGCCCCCTTTTCTCTTATTCTTTTTAAAAAAATATCTTTTTATTGAACATAAACAAATAAAAGAACAGTCGGCTTTAGGACATTTGTTATGAAAAATGACATAATGGTGATTACAGTTAGACAACGTATAGTGTTACAGTGGTGATCAGTTATCGTTTGAGTTGCATCAAGGGGACAGTGGTTCCTCCTCCGTGGAGTGTACAGGGGCCACACAAATTCCTCCCCAGTAGTCGTTCCACCTAGACCACACTGCGGACCACTTTCTGGGGCATCCTCGTGTTACGTATACAGTCTTCTCCCTAAACATGCACCAGTCCAGACTCCTCTTCCAGGAAGCCAGAGTTGGAGGAGCAGATGCACCTCACAGCTGAGCTATATCTCATTTGGCCACCATTTCCCCTAACGTTGCACAGAGCCTCTCCATAATGGTTAAGTCAGTGGGTCCCCACATGCTTTTCTCTTATTCTTGAGACCATTTTCAATCTGAAATGCTCCAAAACAGATATGATAATCATCTGCCCAGACTGACTTCCCTAGCAGAGATGTTTTGGCCTGCTTCACAAAATGACAGCCATGCAGACATTTACAATTGACAGGCAAGATAGAGCATTCAATTTCTGAACTTAACTACCATGCTACTGAGTACATGCAAAACATGGTCTCTGCTTCCTCCAAACTGCATGACTGTTCTGAAGGAAGCAAAATATCTGGGTGCAAATTCTTCCTAGGCCATAAAATTTAATTCATTCTTCACATGTGCCCGAAGAAGGAGGGGTCTAATCTGTGGACATGCCATGAATGCGGTACTTCCTGCCTCCGTCATTTAGCAAAATCAGGCTTCTAATAATCCTGAATTCCTGTCAGCTTGGCAGCCCCTAAGACATACTACAAAAGCCCTTCCACGTTATCATTTTGTACCATCCATATGATGAAGATTTTTGGGAAGAGCTTAAGTAAGAACTTATTGTTGAGAGAGAGAGGACTCTTCATCCTTCTGCAGTTAGCTCAGACCTCTGTTTGAACATATGAATAAATCAGCTTTCCAAAAACCAATATACCCGTCCAGGCGGTAGAGTGAAATGCAGGCCTTGTTCTCTCACAGACCTTACAACCATATTATTTAATAGTGGGAAAGTGTAAAGCAATGGCACCATGGACCCTAATGGATTCAAAGAAAATCGCACCTAACATCCTTGCTTGGATATTAAAAGACATCCATAATCAAGATGTTATGGTATTTGGTTTAGGAAAGCGCTAATCCCCCCCAAGGGTATTCAGGTGCTGGAGCAGGTGTGTAGGTCTTCTACCTGGTCTTCAGCTTCTTGCGGAATTCTAAAAGCGAGGCGGCCCTTGTGTGCAGAGGGAGTTTGTTCTATGTTTTGCCTGCTGTAGGAAGTTGGCTCTTTATATAGTATACCAAAAAGAGTTATACTGTGTCAAAAGTCCAGTTATTCCCTTTTGAGGGAACAGCGGCTTGCTCTAGCAATCCCAATGTGCTCTTCTAGAGGGTAGTGTGTTCGAGCAGCCTTAGGCTTATCAGAGAGGAGTGTTGGACATTTGCAAATACATACAGTCAAGGAATGGTACACACAATTCAATATGGAGATCCCCTCTAATTTATAAAAATAACACGTATCTGTATTATCTACTGGCGGTCGCCAGTAGATAGTTATAGTTAGGACCGTGTTTCCATAGGAGATCTGAAAATTCTATTTTGAATAACTTTGGCGCCGGTTGATGAATCCTCGCGAAATTTTCAAAACTAATGGGGCGCTCCGCTCAGCTCCTACCCTGAAAGTCTCGGGGTGATTCGTCAAGCGGGGGCCGAAAAAAAAGGGGGGTCCCAAAACGCTTTTCCCCATTTTATTTTCCATAGGACCTTTAGTCGAAGGTACAGCCCGAACGGCTGAACAGAATTATTTGGAATTTGGCAGAGAGGTAGTCCTCAGGTCAGGCATGTGCCTTTTGCATATATGGAGTCAATCTGTACAGTAGTTCCTGACAAAATTGCAGTTAAAAGTACATAAATATCTATATGCGCGCACCATGCGCGAGCGTAATTCTGATTGGTGGTTACATGTCAGTCAACATTCGAATCGGTCGAAATCAGGAAGTGTTGTCGGCCATTTTGTTTGTTTTGGGTGCGACACTGAAAAAGAGAGGTGGCGAACGTGAAAAGGGGGCAGGGTAGAGAGTTCCTGACCCCCTAGCCGTTGTCAGGGGGTCCCTGAAGGACCCCGAAGGGTGAAAAAAACATTTTATTTTATTTTTTTAAATCGCGGGGTGCGCGCACGGTGAAAAACCTTAAAAAAAAAAAAATTATAATAATACATACATAACTTAGCATTTAAAAAACCGTACAAATTCACTTAAAAAACCATAGGTTTCACACACGTTATAGTTAGGAATTAGCATTTAAAAAACCTTGCAAATTCACTTAAAAAACCATAGGTTTCACACATGTTATAGTTAGGTGGACATTTCACTCGTAAAAAACCAATGAAATTCCCCCGTTATAGTTAGTTCAGATAACTATAACTCGTGCGACCGCCACTCTATCACAAGGATGATGTCATCAGTGATGTCATGAGTGATGCCACTGACCATGTCATGAGTGATGTAATATGTGACGTCATGAGCAGTGGATTGCGGGCGCGCAAGTTATAGTTATCTGAACTAACTATAACGGGGGAATTTCATTGGTTTTTTACGAGTGAAATGTCCACCTAACTATAACATGTGTGAAACCTATGGTTTTTTAAATGAATATATATATATGTAGACACCAGAATTAATAGAATCGGGTAAATGCAATTCAAGATAGAAATACTTTTAGGTTTCAAACGTGGACACAGTGCAATTTTCAGAGAGGGCAATGTTATCCTATGGAGTACAAACAAATACTGCATACAGTTACTTCGCAGCGACTTACGGGACCAATCCTCAGGACTTAAGGTGAGTACAGGGCAAGGTCCAAGGCAGCACCAGCAGGTCACCTCCAGCGGCACTAGGGCAGCCCTGTGCAGTGGTGCAATACATCAGCCGGTACCCAATGTTAGTCAATGGGGATTGGTCTGATCGAAAAGAGGCTGCTGGGTTGGACTGAGAAGCCAGTTGGTTTGAACCAACAGGGGGGCTCAGGCCTCCCAATGCTGAGGTACATGGGGACGCCTTCGGTCCATTCCCACTTGGGTCAGGGGCGACGAATGCAGAGGTGTCTTGAGAGGTCTGGTTTTCCACAGCCAAGTCACTCACGGTCATGGGGGGCTGCACACGGCATCGAAGAGTTCCCGTCTGGCAAACCCAAGGAGGGCTTCTTCTCTGGATGGCTGGGTTACGACACGGGCACCGTTGGCCCACTTCAACTCAAGCTTGGAGCGACGGGTGCAGTGGTGCTAACCGTTGTTGGGTTTACATGGTCAGGAATCCTCACAGTTCTTTCTTTGGTTCCGTCAAGATGCAGGGGAGCTGCTCCACGGGAGTTCATGAGTCTTGGCAGAAGTTCTGGCAGTCCTCCAAGGCTTTTAGAGGCATAGTATCTTGCAGGGTGAGTCAACTGTGGTGCAATTGGCGGGAACAGCAAACAGGCCGGCAGGGTTGGCACCAAGTCAGTTGCTTCTTCTACAGTTCTTGCTTTTCATGGATCTTTGTTTTTTTTTTACTTTTAGGTCAGCAGGATCTGATTTCTTGGTGCCAGGAGCTCCCCAAAATACTGAATTTAGCAGCAGTAGTGGAGTGTAGGGTAGTAGCCAATGAGCTACTTAAGCCTGGGGTCACTACACCCCCTATATGACCTCTTCCTGTGGGAAGTTGACATAACTCTGTCCCAGAGTTCCTAGGTTTGCCATCACAAAGATGGCAGACTTATGATTTTTGTCTTTACTTAAGGTGAACATACCTCTCTGACTACTAATTTACCCACCTGTTAAGGCGCCAAATGGGCCCTGGACATGGGGGAAGGCATCCTCTCCTGAGAAAGGAAGCCAGATTTGCATACCAAAGGCATTGGGCTTTTTGAAGATCCCTGCTTTGGAATACTAATTTGTATGTCATCCCCCGAGCCGGCTTTGTTCCTGACCTTCTGAGAGCAAAGGTCCTTATCCCTAGCGGCAGAAACTCGTCTATTGTGGCAGGCTGGCTAACATCGGTCAGTCAGCACACTAGTAGTTGGTAGGTTTTAAGTGGGCACTCCTAAGCTGCCCTCTGGGTGCATGTATTAATAAATCCATCACTGGAATCAGTATGAGATTATTAATACAAGATGTTTGATACCAAATATCTTTGGTTTCAGTGAAGTCCTCGTGTAGCTGGGGAACTCATTTTCACCAGTGTCCAGCACATGGACTTAAAATGGCTTCCCAGGTCAATTGTACTGGTAGACATTGAACTGGCCAGCACATGCAGTATAGTGCACCCTGTCAGGCTGGAAGGGCTGACAGACATATATTGTATGCAGTGTCTGTGGGCGTGGCACATAGGGCTGGGTGCCATGTTGTATTTTAACTTTTGTCTGCACCAGGACATGCAGCCTGCCATGGCAGTTTGTATGTGTTTGGTGAGGGGTACCTTAGGGTGGCATAATGCATGTTGTAGACCTCGTTGGTATCCATGCCCTAGGTACCTGTGGTACCATCTACTAGGAACTTAGTGGTGCTAAGATTTTGTCAATTGAGGGAACAATTGTACAGATTTGGGAAAGAGAGCTGGCACTAGGGACCTAGTTAGCAGGAACACAGTGCATTTCCAGTCCCAATTGCATTACATAACAGGCAAAAAGTGGAGGCACTTCCTTACAGCTGTAATGTAGGAGAAGGCTAGGCATGTTGTTTTTCTTGTGCATATGCAAGGGATGTGTGCAGGAGTGAGGCAGAGCAATAGAAGTCTGATGGGATAGTGGAGGTGGTAGTTGACCAATGTTGTGTAGTGCCTTGTATGCTTGTATGAGGAGTTTAAATTGGCATCACTTGGTGTTGGCAGATAGGAGAGTTCTTTGAGGTTTGGCGTGATGTGGGTGTGTGCCGTAGGAGGTCTAGGATGAGTCTAACGGTGGTGTTCTGAATGTTCTGAATTCTGTGGAGGAGGTGGTTGGGGTGCATAGTGCTTTGCCGTAGTATAGTCTACAGGTGACTAGGGCTTGTGTGACGCTTTGCCTGATGCTCTTTGGGGATCCATTTGAAGATATTTCTCAGGATGCGTACTATGTGGATGCAGGAGAAGCTGACTGGATTAATCTGTGAGGCCATATTGAGTTTATCATCCAAGATGATTTCCAGGATTTGTGTGGTTAGTGAGTGATGGTGTTGGGCCAAGCTCTGATGAGGGTGTAGTTCCAGAGGGAGTTCTTGTTTCCGAAGATCAGCACTTTTGTCTTGGCCAAGTTGAGTTTCAAGCTGTTGGTTTCCATCTATTCTGCTCTGCTAGTCAGATCTGGTTGTGGGGGCTACTAGTCTGACATTAAGAGTAAGAGCTTGGTGTCATCGGCGTAGAAGATGATGGAGATGCCGTGAGATCTGAAGATGTTGGAGAGTGTATCATCTAAATGTTGAACAGGTAGGGGCGGAAGGATGATCCTTAAGAGAGCCCGCAGATCAAGTCCTTGGGCTTTGATGTGTGGGGAGGGATTCTGACTCAGTCTGTTCTCCCTGTGAGGAAGTAGCATATCCTTTCAAGACATGGACTTTGGATGCTGTTTTTGCATTTAGTCTTTTGATGAGGCTCGAATGTGATATGGTATTGAATGCAGCTCAGAGTTCCAGCAGTTTGAGGTTGGAGGTTTCTTCTGGTCCAGTAGAGTGCAAATCTCATCTGTGGAGGCAGTGAGTGCTGTCTCTGTACTGTGGTTGCTTCGAAAGCCGGATTGAGGGTGGTGAAGAAGTTTGTGTAGTTAAAGGTGGTTGGTGAGTCGTTGGTTGATCACCTTCACTGCATATGGCAGAAGGAGATGGGGTGAAAGTGGCTCAGTTCACAGGGGTCTGCTGGCTTTTTTTTTTAGGAGGGCTGTGACTTTTTAGGTCTCGCCTGGCAAACGCAGCGCGAAGCGCTGTCGCCAGCGAGATCTATTGTTGCTGACTTGCCTCGGAAGGGGGACAGGAGATGGGCACGCGCAGGCTCTCGGCGGATTTGAGTTGGTGTACGCGCTTACAGCCACGCGGCGTGCACATCTCCTGTCCCCCTTCCCTCGCAAGCCAGCAAGCAGTTTCACTTTCGTCCTCACCAGCCTCATGTAATTTTTTTTTTTAAATGCGCTCCAAGCACGTCGCGCTTTAAATGTACAACATGCAATTTTGTTTTTTTTTTAAATGCACACGTGCCCTCCAAGCGCGGCGCGCTTTAAACGTACAGCATGCCCCACTTACCAGCTCTTGTGGGGACTCCGGCTGGTCGTGAGTCTTCAGCGGCTCACTGCAGCACCACGCGGGGCTCCGTCTTGCTCACAGGAGCCCCGTCTGAAACCATGCGGCATTCACGAAGGCTGGGTGGGCTCCCGCCGGACTTCTGCTTTACTTCTTTTGCCTTGGCTGCACGATGCAGCACTCATTAAAGTACGGCGGCTTTTGAAGTCCGCACGCGCCGCCGTCCCTGTGCACGAGCCGCAGTCGCAGAACACGCAAAAGATTCAGTTACTGCGCATGCGCGGGCAGCCCTCCACCTCCCAGGTCTCCTCCCCGGCCCAGATATGGATCTGCTTTCTGGCGGAAGAGGCTCTAGTAACTCATTTTATTTACTATTTTTTTTACTTTTGGGTTCCGCACTTGTTGTTAAAGTGTTTAGAAATGGAAGAAGGGGCTGACAGGGAGGCCAGGATATTAGTCCACGCCCACGGTCTCATCTCTTGTAAAAAAACCGGGTACGGTGTTAGTTACCTGACATGTACCCGACACGGTTTACTTATAAAGGCCTTTGAGAGAAACCAGTCTGTCAGCAGTATGTTTACGTTTTAATGTCTAGCCTTGATAATATATCCCTGACTTTACCCATCTCTTCTGGACTCTCCAACCTTCATTCAATTTAATCTTGCAAACCCTACTGGCCTTTCAGAGTTCGGATTGTGACTGACTCTGTCCAGCCCTGTAAAGCTTGTCCGGCGACGATGTTTGGCCGGCGCTTCTGGACTAGAAAATTCTCAAAATCTGCCCAGAAGCTTCAGCCCGACAGAAAGATGATCCTGCCCCTTCAGTAGCTTTACATTCAACAGATACTCGTCATTCAGAGCTGGACACGTGAATGACTCCTCTGCTCTTCTGGCCTTTTGCCGTGCACCGGACCTGCCCTCCCTTACCTGTCTTTCAGAGGCGTGTCGAAAAGCCTTCGGATTTTATCCGATCTGATTCCATCGGCTACTCTGTAGAAATATAGTGCCCACTAGGGTCTAGCGCCTCGCCTCCAGGCGCATGCTGACTTTAATGTCCTTTCTTCCTCCGCCCTACAGAACATCTCGTGCACATGCTGTGGAATGAAGCTCACCATGGTGTGAGTTTACATTTCACTGAAACCCCAGCAGTTCTAAACGGGCCTCCTTCCCGCCTCTCACACTGCTGTGTTGCCGTACAGATACAAGACAGAACACTGAGGCAGCATCATAGCTCGGAGGTCAATGCCCCTGCTGCAGACCACTAGACGTCATCCTCAAAATGAATTCCAACTAGTTGGACTCACTCAGTCTTTCATGCTTTGAGATCGATTAATTGAGCCTCACCAGGTTGGCTAAAAATGCCACCTATTATTTATTATTCAAGCGCCTAGAAACATTGCGATGTTAATGCTCTGCTCGAACCTGAGGTCCTTGCATAATAAATGGCATACAAGAATCATGGAAATAAAATGTATACCTATTGTGAAGCAAAATGAGACAACTGCAGAATGTAAAGACAAAAACGCGAGGGAGTGTGAAAAAGAAAACACTATGGCGGGACGAGATAACAAAATGCATTGGCAAAGCCAACAGGACTTGCTTCCTGTTGCCTTTGCCTTTTAGAAAAGTTGGCTGCCCAGCATCATCCAACAAGCATTTGCAATGCAACAGGTCTCGCATTTACCCGAGTTTTAGCTATTTACAGTGTAAATGACAATGCCTTTTATTTATGTTTTTTTTTTTTTTAAACGCATTGTCATTTACAATGCCAATAGATCCAACTCGCGTAAATGCGAGACCTATTGCATTGCAAATGCTTGTTAGTTTGGCTGTTAAGGTTTTGAGAGGTTGTTGCAGAGTTCGTCGGAGTGGGTGATGGAGTTGACTGAGGCTTGGGGATGGTGAATTCCTTGATGATAGCAAACATCTGTTTGCCGTTGTTGAGCCTGGCTTCTATTCGGTCCCTGAAGGTTCTTCTGTTGGTGTCGCTTAGGAGGAGATGGTATTGCCAGAAGGAAGCCTTGTAGATTGATATGGCGTTGTGGGTGGCTGTCCATTTCCTTTCCAGCTGTTTGCCATATATTTTACAGTCCCAAAATTCAGCACAGTTGGAGATCCACTGGTTGAAGTTGTCAATCTCCTCAGCTAGGTTCTTTGTGATGTTGGGTTGTTATGTTTCGAGTGTGCTGCGCAAGTCAGTTATAATTATTCTGTTCCAGTTCTGCCTGGGTTGGTTGATGTTGATTGGAGCTCATGCTGTTGCTGGAGCAAAGATTGGGTTTAAAGTGTGTCCTGCGTTGCATGTGGGGTCTGTGATGAGCTGGAAAAGTCCTATGTTATGTAGACTTTTAACGGAGTCGGTGGAGCAGTTGTCAGAGGTGTCTTCCTGGTAGAATTTAAACTTGCAGTGGAGTAGGAACTCCTTGGAGTTGATGGCGAGGGCAGCGATTAAGTCTGCCATTAAGTAGGTCCTGGGAGAAGAGTGGGGATGGTGCGAAGGCACCATGGAAAGGCGGGATGAACCAGACGCAGGAGAACAGGTAAGGAGCAGGGAGAAGGAAAGAGTGGGGGGTTGAGGGGCTGTGGGGGGAAGATAGTAAACAAAAGTATGAGAAAAGGTATGAAAAAGGCTTTAAAGACAGAAGTATGAGAAAAAGAGGCACAAAAGTAATGGACAAGAATGAGAAAAAGAGACACAAAGTAATGAAAGAGTGAGGTGCTGAGTAATCCTCACACCTTTGTGCACTGGTACCGCTGCACCTGTTGTACTAATGATAGGTAAACATTTGTAGCCAGAACCCTCCCCGCCTTCCAGATTATAGTGATTTCACAAATTTTCGATAAAATCTACAGAGGGATTCAATTCTACAAATTCTAGGAGACCTAATAAAAAACCAGAAATAAATGTCTGGTATTTACTTGCTTCCTTGTTTAAAAATTCTGTATGTCTATTGGCTCTGTATGCAGAACATCATAAAACAAGCCTGTGTGTGCTGTTAATGTAGGCATAGTGATCTGCACCGACTAATACTTGTGCCTGAACCGGGCACAGATGAGTGTGGCGCTTATGTTTAGCAGCAGGCAAAACAAGTCACTTGGCTGTCCTGCTACGGGAAGTGTTTTGGCAACGACCAAGGATGCCAACGATATCTTTTTATTTTAGTTATTTATTTATTGTAACTGTGTATTTCATCTGCGACTCCCAGGGATAAGCTGCGGAGCTGAAAACATACCCCCATTTTTTGTGGTCATTATCTGCGCACCAAATTGTGGGGATGATGGTGTGCAGATAATGAACACTGTATTTTATCTTGTCTCCATCAAAGTGCAGACATGGAATCCATAGAAATATAAAGCAGACGCAAAGTTAGACTTTTAAAACAGTCTGAATCTGCACATTTATCGGTGAGTATGTTAGTAAAAATATTAGTCTGGCATGCTTATCGGAAAGTTGCGAGTTCAATGATTATTCTTTTGTGTACTTAACAGGCAAGAGTTCTATAGGCAGAATATCTCATAAACGAAGAGTGATCATTGTGGAACTATCAATGACTAAATCAACAGTCTGAAGTTTTTTAGGTCTTGCCTATGCAGTGCACATGCGCTGCATAGGAAAAAGACCTTTAGCTGTCGATTCAGTTTTGCTGCCAAAAACGTGCACGCATTGCATTGCTTTGAATGCAACGCGTGCACGTCTGGCGATTCCCTTGCGGGAGCGAGCTTTCAGACCATGTGTTAATTACAAACATATGGTCCCTGCTCGCTCCCGCTAGGGAAACAGCCGCAGGGCCCCTCCTCTCCCCCCCCCCCCTGCTGCCTCGCGTTAAACTTTTTTTTTTTTTTTTACTTTGAGTACGAGGCGCGCGCTTGTTACAGATCCCACTCTTTCCGCCAAGAGAATGACCCTGTCCCTTGTGTAAATAAACAATTTTGATTTACCATAACAAAGGCTCTATATTACCTGGAATTATAACATCACCAAGCGATTAAGCGGTCTTATTTTGACCGATAATATTAAACCAGAAAATCTGATTACATCATCTGCATGTTTGAGCAACACCTTTCGCTAACAAAAAGACGGTTGTTTGACCAATGCCACTCAAACGCCTGAATGGAGTACTACTTTTAGACGGTTCGATGCAGGTCTTAAAATGGGCATGTACTGTCAGTCACTGAATGCCTGCCCTTCTTTAACTTGAAAGGGAGTACTCGAGGGGCAACCATTCTTGCAAGCAAGGACAGAGGACTGTCATTCGCTCAGGTAAAGGGGAAGTCTGGCTATCCAGTTCCTTCCTAAAAGTAACCAGCCTCCTTCTGCTCCGAGCATCAACGTTTTAAGAAACAACTGCGCGGGCTTGGCTGTACATTGTAAACATCGCCCAGATGCTGCACATGCGTCTTTCACGTGTGCGCGCAACGCTGGTAATGACAATTCTGAAACAATGGGAGCTCAAGCCAGCCTGATGCATCGCATGAGCCTCGAGCTGACTTTCTACCATGCTAACTGGAAGCCTCGGAAAGTTCATTTTCCATGAGTTTCCAACTTGTTCCTTTTCTAATGACGTTAAATCCCTGGTGTCAATACAATGCCAGTGTTAACTACTGCAAAAGGAGGCCCTGCCACGCCTCTATGAAACCCTAAAAGTACAGTTTGATACAAACGACCGTGAAAATGAATACATCCACAGTCATTTAAGAAAGCACTTTCCATAAAATGAGACCATGCCGCTCTGGTGCTTCAGGCAGACCTGGTGAATCAAAGCGTCAATTGGCATAGAAGGGATCAAAGAGATTTGGAAGCACACACATGGGCTAGCCCATTCGGTGTGCCCCCTTTCATACCCTTCCTGAAGGTCATGACTGGTCAGTGTGCCTACATTATTTACTAGTTAAACAAATAATGGGGTGACCCAGTATCCCTCAGAACCTGGGCAGTAAGTTATAAGGTAAACAGTGGTTCCGTTGGGTGAAAGAATTACTTTACGCATTGGGCATAGTCAAGTGTTATTCAGATAATATACGATATTCTACTGTAAGCAACACACAAGACAGTTCATATGCAAATCAAATTCTTTATATATAAATTACGTCATTCATATATGTATGCATCGATATTTCATGAAGGGCCGTCAAGCAATAGTGTAATGATACAAGTGACACAGTGAATAATAAGTGCTCGGTGACAGTGTGCGTGATATGTACAGTAGTTTAAAATCGAGAATATTCGAAAGTGGCCAGAGGGTTCAATAGTAAAGCTGCGTGATGGAAGAGTTCCTTTTGGCGCAGATTCTATGTAAAGGTCCACATAATAGTCGACGTTTCAACCCTAATACTGCACTCTTGATAGGTCAGTGCGGATCTTCATCAGGACTTGGATAAAGGGTGACGGCCTGTGAGTGACAAAAGGACTTTGTCAGGTGTGTTGGCATCAGTGAAAGGATCGAAGTACTAAGGGTGGCAGGTGACTCACCTTAGTAAGAGAGAAATTCAAAATAGTCTGGGCCTGTGGAGTTGGTAAGCATCCAGCATGAATCTCAGGATGGGGTTCCAGTTAAGTATTCTGTGTTGGTGAAGGGCCTGTAAATAATTCGGGGTCAATTAAAATCATTATATCCCAAAAGGGGGGGGTTACGATCAACGTGATGAGGGAGCCTGACTTGCTCACCTATGTTGCATGTGGGAGCAGTTGATTCACTGGTCCTGTAGCATTCGGGGCTCCACAGTTGTATCTAAAAATGGTTGCATCTAGAAAATAATAAATAACAGGACGTTAGAGTTATCAGAGTAAACAACCGCTGCAACTCGGCCGATTAATGGGTCGAATAGTGCAGGGTTGGCGCTCACCTAATTTCATGCGAAGTGCTGTCTAAAATCCAGGCGCTTCTAATCCCGTAGTGTGGGTAATAGGCAAAGTTGGCTCTTCAACCGAAGTTAACTGCAAAGAAGCAATAATCAGGTTTGAATTAAAAGCCTGAGAGCCAAATGGGAGCAAGGACTAAGAATATACGGGTCGCTTGGGGAATTCACAATTACCTCATTCGGAAGATCGGGCGGCAGGACGGGGGTCCTGGCTCATCTGATTGAATCGGCAGCAACGTATGCAGTGAGTCTGCATAAAAGGCCGAGAGTAACGTGCGCGTGTACGCCAAACGCTGTGGGTTGCTAGGCAACGAGTGGTGCTGGCGCCAACGAACGTGACTAATCATCATGTGTTACCAAGGTAACAAAGTAAACAAATACGTCACATAAGGAAAATTGGCTTCGTGGAAACTCATGCACCAATTGCTGAGCAACGAGTGACGCGTGGCGCTGGCGCCAACGAATGTGACTAATAATCATATGTTACTAAGGTAACAAAGTAAACAATTGCGTCACATAAGGGAATTCATGCACCAATTGCAGAGTATCGATGCACATTTGAAGATCGAGGTGCAGAGTAAATGTTAGCATGTGGATAAAATTGTGATACCCGGTGCAGGCATCCTGATGTATTGAGAGCCCCATACCTGGCAAGAAAGGTGCCATACGAACACCTATTTTTGAAAGTCAGCATAAGATACAAGTCTCCATACAAAGTTTACAAAGTGCTCGGGTACAAATTACAAGATACCAATACCACCAGTAATTCGTGCTACATTGTACGGTTCACAACAGTAATTCACATAACATAAAATCGTACATTCATGTGAGCAAATATAAATTAGAAAATTCAGAAAGTGCAAGTTCGTACATAAGTGAAGGACTCAGACAGTTCTATGTTTTAGTCAAAAACTCATGCATACTGAAATGGGCCTGACTGAGCATAGGGGGGCTGATCAAAGTAGGCCCATTTGTTTCGAGATCTCCTCCATCTCGTTCAACCCATTCTGGACCGAGTTAAGCAAATGGATCCATCTACACTCCTTGTAGTTCATTATCCTCGCAATCGACCCACCTCTGCTACTAGGGATGATTTTTTTCCAGTACCCACCATGTGATGTTGTTGGGAGAGTGATTGTGTGATGCATAATGTTCAACCATAGGTGCCCCGTGTACCTTACATCTTATCCTACTCATGTGCTGCAAAATTCTGACTTTCACTTTCTGAGTTGTTTGTCCAACATATGTGAGTCCACAGGGACATTGGATGGCATATATAACATTCATGCTGTTGCAATTAGTAAACTGGGAAAGTTTGTATGTTCTACCAGTATATGTGAATGTAGTTCCTTCATAGCATAAGTCGCATGCCTTGCATTGCCCACATTTGTGGTGTCCAGATACAGGTGCCAGCCCCAGGAGATCCCTAAGGTCAGGTTGTTTAGGTGTGTCCAAGTATGCATTCACCACCGAATCCTTAATGTTTTTGCCTCTTTTGAAAGCAAATGTGGGATCCTGCGATATCTGTAGTTTACTCGCGACTAGGTTCCAATATTTCTTTACAACTTTCTTTATTTCATTGCTTTTGGTGTTGAATGTTGTCACACAGACTATCTTGTCTGTCTCCAGTTGTTTTTGGTTAATCTCTAACAATTGTTCCCGGGGGCAATACCATGCCCGTTTCATTGCCCGCTTGAGTAGACCTGTAGGGTAACCTCTCTCTCTGAGTGAGATCCTTTCACTGATGCCAACACACCTGACCAAGTCCTTTTGTCACTCGCAGGCCGTCACCCTTTATCCAAGTCCTGATGAAGACCCGCACTGACCTATCAAGAGTGCAGTATTAGGGTTGAAACGTCGACTATTATGTGGACCTTTACGTAGAATCTGTGCCAAAAGGAACTCTTCCATCACGCAGCTTTACTATTGAACCCTCTGGCCACTTTCGAATATTCTCGATTTTAAACTACTGTACATATCACGCACACTGTCACCGAGCACTTATTATTCACTGTGTCACTTGTATCATTACACTATTGCTTGACGGCCCTTCATGAAATATCGATGCATACATATATGAATGACGTAATTTATATATAAAGAATTTGATTTGCATATGAACTGTCTTGTGTGTTGCTTACAGTAGAATATCGTATATTATCTGAATAACGCTTGACTATGCCCAATGCGTAAAGTAATTCTTTCACCCAACGGAACCACTGTTTACCTTAATACATTATTTACTAAGCTGTGCACATCATGATTCAGCAGCTGAGCCGAGCACACAAAACAAGGTCTGTCAGCTACAAACTCACTGCAGCCCCGGGTGCGCCTCTACCTGATGCACTCAGGGAGCTAGGCTTGGCTTTGGGATGTTGACTGCAAGAGGCAGCGATGCTTCCCCAATGATGGGCAGCTTATATATCGCACAGCCCTTGAAATATAACCTGGCTTTGTCAACAGCTTAAACAATTATTATGCCAGTGCCTTTGGGAATATGCTTCAACGTAACCAGGCCCTCGTGTCTGAAATCGCCATCATTTGTGCCAGACAGTCATAAACACAAGGCTGTCTAACCTAGAAGTATACATATATTTTTTCGTAACCATTTCAGTACTGCCTGCAAAGATGTGCGGACAGGCGAATATCATTGCAGTGTTTAGGACTTCTGATGTGTACATGTGTACAGCGATGGTATAACTTCTGTGGTAGGAACAACTGCTGTGAGAACTTCAGTAGTAATAAACATCTGTGATCTTGGGAAGGTCTTTAAGAAACATGAAACAATCTTCAAATTAGATAATTTTACTCTCCAAGGTCCCGTCAAAAGCAGCAGAATTTGTTGTCACTTATTCCCGCCGAGGCTAGGGTATTGGTAGCCTGTCGCATATCCGCCTCTGAGAAAACAGAGGAAGGTTTGCCCTCTCGCGCCAGTGCTTCTCCAGGGCCATCAGTGGACCCTCACCGCTCTGGCCAGTCCGGGGGCACGCGCACCTCCCGCTCAGGCCAGTCCGACAGGGCCACGCACGGCCTACAGTGCCCTTGTGCAGCATTACGCGCAAAGCTGGTTGGCGGCGAATCTGCGGGTTATTAATAAACATCTTTACAGTGGAGGCCGGACCTGTTATCGCCACATCGCCTCTGCCATCGATTGTGGGTTGTAAAGGCACCCCCTCTGCCCTCTGTTCCCTTTCTTCCAAGGGTCGCCTCCTTCCTGTCTATTCATCACCCGGCACGCTATGGTGCGCGCCTTAGGCCGCATAGGGGCCTCCTGCGCATAGAGCACTCCCTAGTCCAGGGGTGCATTGCCGAGTTCCATGGGGTCTTCGTCCTGATTGTAAGTAAATGAGAAGAGGTGAGAGCTGTGCAGGAGGGGTGTGAACTGAGCCAGGAGCATACTTCAGCGTGTTAACGTGCCTGCTGCGAGGTCTCCGTGTAACCTGGAGTTTATAGGTTCTAATGCCAGTACTGCTGGCTCAGTCTTTCATCTTTCGGTGGCTGATGAAATCGAGTTGGGTATTATTTACACGTGTAGTTTAGTAACTACAAACAATTCATTTTTAGGTCTCGCCTGAGACAGCGCTTTAGCGCTGCTCTGGCGAGACTTATAGTAAGCGAGTTTTGGAAGTGCAAACGAGTGCTTTCAGGCCTCCAAATACAGTGCATGTGCCCCGGGCGCGCGCACCATTTGGCAGCCTGAAAGCACTCCTTTTCTTTCACTTTCGTTGATCGCGTCGCGATCACTTTCACTTTCGCGGCCTCACGAAAATACCTTAGCCACAGCCAAAAGGTTAGACAATGCCATTAAAAGGCAAGACATGTTTTCACTCTGTCTCTCCCATTTCGTATTTGCACTTTATTCATCTTTTTAAATATAGATCATTCGTCTCTCTCGCTAGCTGTTTATCAGCGTAATTACACGCCTTTGCCTGTTTCCCGCTTCCCGAAGTGTGTAGCTTTTTGTTTTGTGCTTGTGTCTCTCTTCGTCTCCCCCCCCCCCCCTCCACTGCAGGCTCAGCATAAGATAATGCGCCGCACTGCCGGGCTGCGCTATGCCAGTTCCAGCTCCCCCCCAACACCCCCTCCATCGCACCCGCCCCCTTACAGCAGCCGCTCTCACTGACGCGGTGCAAGCTGTGCTGGTATTCTTGGTCTCGCGCTCCTCTCATTAGCACCCTTAAAATGGCGGACAACCCTCTGTGAATAGCAAAATCACAGTTCTGAACAGTTTCCTCTCCCGTACTATGGAAACTGTAGTTTAATGGTAAATAGCAGGGATGTATGTGTGCCCTAGTTCACAAGCACACAGCTGCAGGTCACTTGACGCAATGTGCAACTAGGTGCCCACTTTTTTTATTAATGTATCCTGCAGTGTATTCTAATTTTTTCTGTACTCTCTGTCGATAGAAATGACCTGAAACTACACTTAAAAGAGGGCACTGGGGTGTGATTAATGCTTGCGAGTGCCCCGTTGCCTTAACAATGGCATGCCATCCTCTTCTGGTCACATAAACGAATTCCAATGTTACCACTTCTAAGCGGATATGAAGTATAAGTCTGCACTAGGAGATATATTGTCAACAAGCATTTGCAATGCAATAGGTCTCGCAGTTAAATGAGTATAAGCTATTGGCATTGTAAATGACAATGCCTTTTATTTATGTTTTTAAAACGAAAACAAAAATAAAAGGCATAGTTATTTGCAATGTCAATGGCTCAAACTCACGTAAATGCGAGACCTATTGCATTGCAAATGCTTGTTTATTGTGTTATATAAATGGCCTATGTTGTCGTTTTGCTGGAAGAGCACTTTGACGTCCTAGGACTAGAATCTCACGAGTGAGGGGCATTGACAGAGCTGTGCCCAGAGTTCAAGGACTTGAACGGTATCGTACCATTATTTCTCGATCTTTACCTCCTGTGACATTACATCGCAGGTAAGTACGTCAGGAGTGTTTACATTGCATGTACGTTTTTACGTGTTTAAAATTTTAGACTTTTACGTCTCGGGTACATGCATTATATATGTGGATATGTAAATGTATGTTCACAGTTGTATAGATATACATATATTTATTTGTGTGTGTACACGCACGCACGCGCACCCCCTCCCCTCCCCCCCCGCCGATATATAAAGGAAATATGACATACTTATTTTAAAAGTTATATATTCGAATTAATGTATTTACAAATAATTTGGAAATTGGTTTATTATATATTTGAAATAATGTATTCCTTCAATTTAATGTAAGTTATTTCTAAAATAATGTATAACGTAAAAAATGTAATGTTAAATAATAATCACACTTATTACAATATTTAATATATGGTATATCTTTTTTGAAATCTAAATATTAATTTAAAAAAATGAAAGTATGGAATTTAGGGTGGCAGTGGGATTTTAGGGTTAAAGGATGGGCAGTTTTTAGTTTTTAATTCTCGACCTAAAGGCATTAGAGTGCTTTACATGAACAGCAGTTACAATACACAAGGCAGATTCATTTTGGGTGATTTTTTTGGCTTGGGACGATTAAGTTATTTGCACAGAATCACAGGATGCTGAGACCACACCGAGGCTCAAACTGGGTTCCCCAGTTCCAATGTCAACAGCTCTAGCTGTTACAACACATCCTCTTGCCAATTCAGCCGTAGTCTAAGCAGTAACCTCTGACATGTTCCTTTGGGAAAAATGCATGCATCTTTATTAAGTGCAAGCGAACTATTTTTGAGCCACAACCTTCCTGTATGAAGCCTCACAGAAGCAGTATGCTTCTTTTAGATTTACTACGTACAACCTAGGCATGATAATAAACTGCTTGTAGGCCCAATGCAGCCTTCCTCACCTTTTAGAAAGGCAGTCGCTGTATTTAGAAATGAGGTCGGCCCCAGTAAGCCTCTGAATTGTAAGGCCTGCTGTCAAGTTTAAGAGGCAATTCTTCTGAGCATAGTAAGCTCTAAAACCAGTCTGAATTTTCAGTTCTGCTCTGGCTTTCATTTTAAGGGTTGTCCGTGCTCTGCGTCCTTGGTATGCTGCTTGTATGCAATTTGCATATGCTTTGATTTTCAAGAACTTCTGCCTCTGGTAAAGCTGTGCACTAATGACGCAGGATCACAATTGCTGTGCTGCGGAGTCCGAGGTAGAGCTGTCTTTGGTGGAACATCCTATATTGGGCTTGTAGGGCAGTTGCAGCTTTCTTCCACTGGTCCATTTGTTTCCTGATCAAGTGCCCCCTCAATGCAGCCCACAAATGAATACAAGCTTCCCGCTTGCGTCTAAGTTCTGTTTCATGCTGCATGATGCCCTTCTTTAAATCCATAATATCTTTGAACAAAGAGCACAGCTTTCTTTAGAGTTCTGTAAATATGCTGTCCTTGCCTCACCCTCACATTAGCCTGGATGCTTGTGATGGCACACTTCAACTTTTGGAACTTTTTCCTCGTTATGTAGGCACAATGAAAGGCCTGAATTGTTACTGCAGATTTGAACATACACACTTCTTTCTTTAAGTGCACATTTCTTTCAGCAGCTGGCAACACCACAACAGCAGAATGTATTCTGTTGTAAACCAACACAACTCTTTTCGTAGCAAGGTGCCCTCTGTATCGAACTTTGATCACACTGGCAGCATTTCTAAATTCTCTGCACCTGCGCTGCTGCTGCTGCCACTTCCTTCCATGCGCCTGTAATGAGATGTCCTAGATTTTCACATGTAAGTGTTTCCTCTCTCGCCTCATTCGCCAGAGTGACTGAAGTAGGCAAGTTGCTCTGACTAGTATTTGTAGTTGGCGGGCTTTCATTGCTCCGAAAGCAGTACGCAGACGTATTAATGTGGTGCGTTTATCAAATACTGCTGTCTTTCATACTTCCTTTGCAGGTACGCTGTGCAGTACCGTTGGAGTATAATTATGTGCCCTTTTGTTTGTGGAGTCAGCGAAAGCATGAACTGGCACATGTACTCTGGCACATGTACTCTCTCTTGTGAGAATTTTTTGTCTAATAATGGACTATGACCCGCCCATAGCTGATCACTCGATGGCATCATTGTTGCTCTTCTTTGTGGACCTCTCCCCCTAGCTCTTTGTTTAACAATTTATTTAACTTACCGCTACCTTTCCCCGTATCTCCTCCCCTGCCACCCTCCACACCATCCGTTTCTTCTCCCCCTTCTTCCAACACGTGTATCTGTCTTTAAATGTCATTGCTGTTAG
Source organism: Triturus cristatus (assembly GCF_964204655.1). Lineage (NCBI taxonomy): Eukaryota > Metazoa > Chordata > Amphibia > Caudata > Salamandridae > Triturus > Triturus cristatus. The sequence continues at coordinate 1,533,756,979 of NC_140590.1, read as the reverse complement.
AATGTTTTTTTAATTGCTTTGTTCTCATGCCACCCTCCAATGCTTTCTTTGCCCTGTAATTTTGCTTTATTTGATAAATTTCCAATCACTCTCTCTCCATTTATCCCTTAACATCATTGCTCTCTTGTGCTTTCTCTCCCTTTCTCTCTTGCTTTTTCCCTACTTCCCACTGTCTCATTTCCCTCTTTTGTACTCTTTTTCTTCCTCCTTCCTCTCCCCCTCTCACCCGCTCTCACTGTCTCTGTGATCACAAAGCCCTATGAAGCGTGCAGCACTGGCCGCTTTATAGTGCTTTTTTTAACCATCCCCTTATTCACTCCTCCCCTTTTGGCCACCCCCCCCATCTGACTGCCAAAAAGAAAAGCTCCTCCAGAGGCAAGACCTGCTGGCTTTGCCAATGCTTGTTTTGTTATTGTCATGACATGTAGGCTTTCTTTCTCAAAACATTGCGGCCAACAGAAATGTAATTTCAGCCATAACCCCTTCTTTTATTGCCGAAAATGCCTCCATTTATGCCTGCCAGTAGTGAACTTACCATTACAGGATTCTCAGCCACAAGTGCAGAGAAATCCACAATAGTAAACCCCACGCAAGTTGTGGCAAGGGAATATTACAAGGTGTGGTTTGCCTTGTAAGTTTGTGAAGACAAATGTATGCTTTTGGGCATTCAGAAACTGAAATGTGCCACCTTTACATACTGAAATGTGTAGAAAGTTCCTCCAGTCCGGGATGGACTAACTCCCCTTCCAGGATCACCCCCAGATTTGCTGGGAGCTTAAAGGAAGGGCTCTTTTTGTTTGAAACAATTTTTTTTCCGTATAGAGAAAAAAAAGTCAGTTTTCACAGGAAGCTGCACACTCACTGTGCTTAAATGTTTGGTATGCAGATCTGCATATGGTGGGAGGACTCAGAGCCATGAGTACATCTTGAAACCTGTGCTGGGTACACCTTTTCAGGCGTGTTGCTGGAAATGTTTGTGAGATCCCAAACAGTACTAAATGCATCGTTACATGGGTGCATTTCCAAGGGCACAGATTTACTACATTTTTAATGGTGCATGACTACATGCTACCTGAACAAACTCCTTATGGGAAGACCTATGCACGCTCTATTAGTAGTGTGGTAGTTACAGCCCATTTCATGAGAAATGATTCAGCACTGAAGTTTGATTAACTATACCCTGATCTATCATTGCAACCTTTTCATGAGAAGTGATTCCAGACTAAGAGTTCAAGTAGGTCGAGCTTACGTGATCATTTTGGTTACCTACCTATTTTACGGCTGCTCTCCTTGATTACCTTCAGCTGACATTGAACAATAAGTTTGATTTGCACCTCTGTGTTTCTGAAGAACATAAACAGCATAGGTATCTTTTTGAAATTCTTAATCATTCTTCTTTCTTCCAAATAAAGCAGGAGAATGATTTCCATATTACTGATTAACATCTTCTTTTTCTGATCATCCAAACTGTGTAAACTTCCCCAGACTGACCGTGCCCCACCTTCTCAGGCAATGAAGCACTTGTATGTGGGTGATGCCTTTGTTCCTTCTTTTCTGCTTTGTTTCTCTTTTTATAAAATAATTAAGCAAGAGCTTTTCTGGTGTTGCTTCTGTTTATTATTACACTTTGGTATGCTATCCAGTTTAATTCTCAATTCCCATACCCGTAAAATGTTGCCCATATGATAAGCAAAATAAATATTTTGGAAAGAGAAATTTGTCTTACTACATACATCCTGTGTTTGACATTCAAATAAATAACTGTGATGAAGAATTAGGATTACAGGTCATTAAATTATCCATGTGCCCATTTATCCAGTTTGAGGGAAAATCAGAGTTGAGTATTTTGATCTCAGTAATACATTTCTAGTAATAACAGTATACTTTTATATATTGTTATGTATCACGGTTTTCTTTTTCTAAGCACTGTAAAGAAACTGCATGTCTATCTATTACCCTGAAGTCTTCAAGCACATTTTTCCACTTCTGTTTCAGAGCATCTAACAATGAAACTAGAGTGTTAGCTTTCTCTAATCTGAATTATTTTAAATAAGTATTTTTTGTGTGTTTTGTTGTAACAGATCCCCAAGTTTTTGGAGCTGTGTTCTGATAGCGTATGGGGAATGCGCAAAGCTTGTGCAGAATGCTTCATGGCTGTGTCCTACACCACCTCCAGTGAAATTCGAAGGACCAAGCTCTCCCCTCTCTTCATTAATCTCATCAGTGACCCGTGTAGATGGGTACGTTTATCTCTTGCATTAAACTGAGACACTGTTGTGAGGTGCCGATTTTCCGCCATCATTGGTACCTTACGTCACATAAAGAGGAAAAGAAAAAGTAAACAGGACTGTCTTTTTTTGGTCTCTACCAGTTGAAAGGAACTGCACTCTTAACCTCTGAGATTTTTTAACACCTTGTTTTAAAATATCTTCCGCAGATATTAGTTATTAGCAATATGTTGTATGTTATAACAACAACATCTCTTTACCACCCATGCTTTTACCAGGCATGGTAAGTATATGTAAAGCAAGTAAAACATATATATATATATATATATATATATATATATATTTGTTTTTTACAGGGACGTTATAGTTCGGCTCAGATTTCACATGCACAAAACCATTGAAATTCAGCCGTTATAGTTACCTGAGCAACTTATAACTTATGCCCCCGCAATGCACTGCTTATGACCTCACATATTACATTGCTCATGACATGGTCAGTGACATCACTGATGACATCTCAAAAGACAACACTGATGATATCGTCCAGTGGTTGTGAGTATTTTCTAAAAGTTTGAGTGTTAAAATATTTACTAAGGTACTCCAAAAGTTAAATTAGTATACTTTGTGTACTACTGAGTGATACTATTACTAACATATGTGAGTGGCTGTGTGTATATCTGTGTGTGAGTATCTGTATGGGTGAGTGAGTGGCTGTTTGAGTTAGTGTTCGGTTAATTGAGTGGGCATGTTAGTCGCTCTATTGCAGAGTGTCTGTGTGAGTGGCGGTATGGGTAAGTGAGTGGAAGTGTGAGTGCTTGTATGAATGTGTATGTAAGCAGTGGCTACTGCCACCGAGTAGCACGGGTGGGGCGGGGGTGATGGGGATTGAAAATACATTTTAAACAATTACTTATCTTGCTGCCGGACTGCCGCCTCGCCCTCTTCTATTCCTGCTTGAAGCAGTAGGGACACCCAGGCTCCCCATAGCTACTCAAAGCTGGAATGCAGCGTTGTGATTGGTCTGAGCACCATGGTTAGGCGGTGGGGGGCTGTGCATGTTCCTCACCAGGCTGTGTATTACAGCCTGGTGGGGAATATACAAAGTGCGCATGACGGTTGAGGGCCGGCCAAACCATCATGCGCACTTTAATGCCCACCACTCCTCCCCATGCTGGCTGTGATGACAGCCAAGTCCAGCCCTTCAAACCTGCGAGACAGCGGAAAAATAAAACAATAATAGTGTTTTTATAATTTTATTTGTCCTTTTTCTGCTGCGCAATATGCAGTGGGGTGGTGCTCCTCCACCTTAGTAGAGAAGCCGCTGCTTTATGCAAGTGGTGATATGGATGAGTAAGTGGGTATGTGAGTGGCTGTATGAGTGAGTGGGTGTGTGAGTGACTGTATTGGCGAGTGGCTGTGTGAGTAGGTATATTGGTGAGTAGTGTGTGAGTGGTTGTGTGTGTGTGAGCGGTTGTGTGAGTGTGTATTAGTGGGTGTCAGTGGTTATGTGGATGATGTCATCAGTGATGATATATATTCACTGAAAAACCAAAGTTACCACTCACACCCACTCATTCATCCATAGAGCCATTCACACACCCATCCACTCATTCATACTCCTATTCACACAGCCACTTTCACCCATACAGCCTCTCAAGATAGCTGCTCACTCAGCCATACCAACACTCATACACCCACACACATACCCATTCACACATCCATACAAGCACTGACACGTCCACTGACTCACCCATACAAACACTCACACTCCAATACAGCCACTCACACACCCACTTTGTTAACCAAACACCCACTCAAACAGCCACTCCCTCACCATGACACCCACTTACACAGCCACTAACCCAGCTATACAGCCACTCACTCACCCACTCATCAGTGCAGCCACTCACTCACCGATACAGCTGCTCACACACCCACGTATTCACCCATACAGATACTTACACACGCACTTATTCATCTATACAGCCTCTCACACACCCACTGATACACACAGCCACCTACATAATATGTTTTAGAAATAGCATCACTCAGGAATACACTAAGTATACTAATTTAACCTCTGTAGTACCTTAGTAAATGTTTAACGCTCATAAGGTTTTAGAAAACATTCACATTCAATTAATGATGTCATCAGTGATGTCATTTGAGATGTCATCTGTGATGTCACTGACCATGACATGAGTGATGTAATATGTGAGGTCATATGCAGTGCATTGTGGGGGCGTTAGTTAGCTCAGGCAACTATAACTGCTCACTTTTTATGGTTTTGTGCTTGTGAAATCTGAGCCTAACTATAACGTCCTTGTAACCTTTGTTTTTTTTAGTGAATTTCTTAGTTTTTTTTAACTCTACTTCCAAATTGTAATGTCCCTGTAACCATTGTTTTTTTCAGTGAAGGTCTGCACTTTTTTTAATGTTATTTCCTAACTATACACGGACTTTAGTGGGTGTGTAAGTGTCTGAGAGAGTCTGTAAGTTGGCCTGAGACTGTCTCAGTGGGTCTATCAGTGGGTGTGACACTGCTGAGTGGGTCGGTGTTTGAGCGAGTGTATATTTTGTTTAAAAAAAAAAAAAACGTGGCCAGAATTCCCGAATCCGGACCATCGCAGCAGATTCGCGAATTCTTGCACATGGAAAAATAAATTGTTCTGGGGTGTGTTCTGGCCCATCAGGGGTCCCCCAAAGGCCACTATATTGCACCCATGGGGTCAGGGTACCTATACCCTGACACCCTTCTACTACATTGCATCTCAATTTTTGCAGCTGGGGACCATTGCTCTATATCTAAAATGGTGGCAGCCACTTTCTACACAGGTTGCGGCAAGCCAATCACAGCTTTGCTGTTGCCATTTGGATTCGCTACGTACCGCGTTGGATTTGCAAAGAATTTGTGCCTCTAGATATACCAATTTGTTTTCCCTTTAATATCTCAAACACTACTGAACAGATTTACACCAAATCACAAAAAGCATGCTATTTGGAACATAATCTAGCTTTCTGCCTAATTTGGTGTAATTAGAATTCAGTGGTTAGGGCTGTAGTCGTGTCTAAAATCACTGAGAATTAAAAATTGAAACACACTTTTTTTGGCAGCCCCTTTTTCTCGGCCCACTCTTGATGAATCACCTCAAAACCTTCCTTGCACAGCTAGACAAAGTGTGACACTTTTTTGGGAATGTTTTTTGAAGATTCGTCAAACGGTGCCAAAGTCATATGCAAGTCAAAAAATACTTTTCTGATGGAAACTAGGTCCTAACTTTACCTACTGAAGCATTTCGTCCTGTGGATGATTAGATCTTTTATGAACGCCACACACCTGCTGTAGACTTATTTCAAAACTACAGTTGTTTGTGACAAACTTTCTTGGAGAAGCTATTTGCTTTAATAAAGTTAAAGGGAAATTGTTATTGTTGAAACAAAGTAAAAAGCACTTTCTTTCCCTTGATTAACAAGGGAACCATTTTATGAAGGATATTTATATTGCATTTAAGCTTGCTCTTTCTCTACTTTGCATCGAAATGATATTGTATTGAAAATAAGGTCTTTTGTATAATTATAAAAACATGCCCTTATCTGGCAGCAACATTTGAATTATCATTTTCTGTTCACATGTGTTAACTCAATAGTTCCACAGATTGTGCATCCCTAGTTCTGAATGCACAATTTTCCGTTAGTGTTCACCTACACATTTATTACGTTTTGAGCTTCATCTCTTACTTTATCTATTTTATCTTGTCCTGAGTCCTTTGAATTAACTGAAATTATTGATTTTTGTCTTGAACAGATGTAACTAGCTTCCAACAAAGTTGAAATGTAATCACATTGCATTTATTCTTAGTATCACTTTTACTTCTGTTATGTCTTTCAGTATTTACCTCTATTTTCTTTACTAATAACCCACTGTTTATGAACAGAAAATAAGTATTATGAAAGGCTAACTAGTTCTGTTTTTTTTCTTCTTCTTAATAGGACTTTTTTACTGAGCTCTTTTAGAATACTAAAATGAGTTGCTTTGAGTCAGTAGTGTGTGTAATCTCCATCGACTAGTAGGCAACGGCTAAATGGTAGGAATATAAAAAATAAGCTGTCAGAAGTTCCTCATTCTGCAGGAAAGTTCAAATTGGAAAAACAGCCAAGAAAAGGAGAAGGTTTGGGTGGATAGGGGTAGCCGGCAGAGAGGTGTTGTCTGTCAGAATAAGATAACCATAGTGTGGAAAATTCATAAGCAGTCATTGAAATGTGATGAATACCCCAGTCTTCAACCTCTTTATCAGCGATTGAGTGACGTGAATGCTCGATAATCCTGTCTACTTAATGTATTCACATTATGTCATGGCACAGCATCAACTGGTTCTAGTAACACATACAGGAATGGCTTGATTTTGTGACTTAAAGCCCCAGAACTGCTTGATGCCATGATAGCTTTGTATAGCTCAGTGTAAAGACCACTGTATTTTAATTTTCTCTCTTATTGCCAAAGGTTCGTCAGGCTGCCTTCCAATCCTTGGGTCCATTTATTTCTACCTTTGCTAACCCATCCAGTGCTGGCCTTTATATCAAGGAGGATGGTACACTCAGCATACGCCCATCTTCAGAAGACATACTGACTTCTTCCAACTCTAGTGAAAATAGTGTTGTTGATTCCAGCAGGTAAAAAAAACTCTGTAGGGAATGGAAATGCCAGAGAACCTACTCTATCTAATAATACTTCTTGCACTGTATATATATTGCATGCTATTAAGAACAGAGGCATTGTTACAATACCAGCACCTTGTTTTGGCAAAATAGCTCAGGAACCCAGCCTTCTGTCTGTGAATTTGCAGGTAACAATCTTGGCAGAGCAGATTCATGTGGCTGATGAAACGAGAGATAGCCAGTTGGGTAATTGCACTTATTAGGACCATATGTGAAACATTCAGAGCCGGATTGCTAATAAGAACTCAGCATTCGCAGACTGACTGTCATGATATGCTGGCTAAGGAAGCATTCTGTGCCTACCACCAAGTTCCTCTCTTGTGTGCTGATGTGCTCTGCATCCCCATCTCTTTATTCTTTTTTTCTCTTCCCCAAATTTGAGTGGTGTATCAGTAGTCCAAAACTCAAATAGAACTGCTCCTGTTACTTGTGGTGCAGATCCCGTGCATTGATTAAAGGAAGATCTTTCTCACTTTAAAGGTTCTCCATTTCATCTCCACATCTCACTTCGCTCAAGTGCAGAACAAAGCCCAGTAGCCATAGAATAAAGGGAAAAGAGTGGTTTGGTTATTCTTCTCTACTTCTGTGGTACTGAACTGCTTTCCTTTACCTTTTGACAATGGATCCACTTCTCCCTTCCAGTGAGACACAAGTACAATGTCTAAATCACAGTTTTTTTCCCCATTAGGTCTGGGTGACTATTTGTTTTCTTTCTGCTAATTGGGTAGAGAATCCTAACATATGCGCAGCTTTGCCTCAATGTGATTTAGGGGAGTTTGTCAGAGTTTAGAATATCAGCCACACCTTTTTTGGTTTATATGTTTACATCTTTTGGCTCCGGTCACTGGAAGTGAATATTTTTAAATGCGTGACTGTCTGAGGGATTCATGATTCCACTTGTATTTTATTTTTTTGCAGGCCTGCATGTTTTCACAGTTGTTCTTCCGCTTGCTAGACCCTTGAGTACATAGTCTGGTACTGTTATCATTGTTAACACTGTTAACATTAGTTTTCTGTTTCCAACATGTTAATTTGACTCAGTCGGCTTCAACATGACACATTTCTAAACTGTCTCAAGAGGTTACAGTTACTCTATAAGCTGCCATGTTTGTTCATTGTGTGTCCCCTCCCCATATTGACCATTGTCGTCCATGTTGACATTAATCTTTTAATGGACTCTCTTTAATACAGTGGATGCGATATCAAATTATAACACATTATATGTAGGTTAGACCTCATTAGTGCCAGCTAGCATAATAAATGTGTCCTCAGTTCTTTGAGAGCTTTAGATCAGCTTTGTTTTCGTAAGTATATGCTATTGTAGTCTAGTCTCTGCTTATTGTGTACTTGCAGTGCAGAGGAGGTTGTCAAATCCCAGGCCCACCAAGCAGCTGAGGTGCCACCAATTGAGAAAAATGGCCCACAGTCTTCGGAGTCAACGAACATGGACATGAAAGTTGAAAGAGTGACCTCCTCTGATGGCGGAAGCACAGATGGATTGCCTTGTAGTGATCATACATCAGCACCGGAAATCAGGGGGACTGGAGAGTGTCCTGGACCTGGAAAGAACAGCTCTGATTCCATTTCTAATCATTGCAAGGATGTTTTTAACTCTTTCCTTTACTGGCGCTCCCCTTTACCGGATATTAGCCAGGATTTGAAGTTGCTTCAGACAGATGGTGAAAAGGACGATGAAGAGCAAGATAACACCCAGTCCGCAGCCCTCTGCAATGCATATGCAGCCAGCAGTGAGATTAGAAAGGTCCTGGAAAGTTTAAAAGAGCACATGGATGACCCAGATGTTCAAGGTAATGCAGTGAGTAATGAAATAAGGGCAAGTAGATGGCACACTGAACCAGCCTGTAAGGTTAATAAGGCACCACTCTTCATTAAGGGGTACCGTAGGTGCAAAATTTCACCACAGAGCATCCTGCTTTGGAGACAAGAGGGTCACTGAGCAGAAGAGGAAATGTTAAGTCACTAGCTAAAAGGAGAATAAATTATAAAAGTACAATGCAACAGAGGTTAACCCATCCCATAATAGAAATTGAGTGCAAAATAAAGGAGTGAATGAAGACACATTTCAGTCAGAGATGGGTTTGCCTAACTGATATCAAATTTGGGTGCCCTCTTTTAAGATTATACTGCAATTAACACCTACTTAACAGTATAAAGGGCTCCAAGAATGTATTTGCTACTTCATTATAGAAGAACCTAAAAAGCAACTTTAATGTTTAAGCTCTGCCTGTTTGTTATGATGAGTTGGCATGCCAGCACATATGGTTCTAGTTTGTAACCCTGAAGGCATATTTTTGGCTTAAAACACTATACATTCTACATAATAAACATAGATGGCTTTTTTCATTTGTTGTGTTGCTACAATTGTGGCAAATGGCATTAAATGCCACAGTGTTGGTGTTTGAGTAATCATGTATGAAGCCATTAATGGTTTTTGAATGGAGGCAGAACCCTTAACTTTTCACGACTTCACATCTAGTGTCTTACTTTCCTCTCCATAATATTGCTTGTACCTCTGGAAGTCTTTCAAAATAGGACAGAACTACTGATGTATGAAATCGTTGTAAAAACATTACTCTTTTTTTACCCTATGTATATTACAGCTCAGGTCCAGGTACTGACTGCAGCATTGCGGGCTGCTCAACTAGATTCAGTGAATGACAATGAAACAAGAAGCACTGAGAAGACTACGATGGCGCTGCCGCAGGAAGCACCCTCTGTTAAAGATGAAAACAAAAACATTCCTGCCTCGCCCCAGTCTCCTGAGAAAGCCTCTGAGGTCTCAAAGGCCTGCTCATTTCAGAGCATAGTGAGTATTTCAAGCCAGTGACTTGCACCATGTTTCACTTCATGACCAGATATCTACCGTATGATGTGCCAAGTTTGCATGTTCCCCCATACAGTGCATTATTATTCACTGCCAGGCCATTGCTTTTGACATGTGTTATGATCCAAGGTTCTCAGAAAGGTGAACTTTTTAGACATGATGGCTCAACAATCAGTTTAAATGTTAGTAGGCCATACGTATTTTGTCTTATCCAAGCGTCTCTACTAGAGAGAAGAATTTCACAATCTGAGATTTCAGGGCTGTAACTAGACCAGTGTATAGCTAAGAATTAACAGTGTAATTTAGATCAGTGGCGTCTTGTGTACGACATTGTGTCCATAGTTATAAGTCGTACCACATTAGGACTAGAAGGATGTATGTCGGCATATGTGCCACTTTTTGAAGGGTAGTGTACTTGCATGCCACTTAAGCTCTTATTCAGTTGCAGCATAATGATAAATACTGGTGCTGCTTTGTGAATGGTAGTAGCCCTGTGGATTTGGTTAACATTGGGGGCAGTATCTCCATTAACTCTCCATTCAAAGCTTCATTTGGTCTTTTTTACACATAAAAATCGTGTTATTCCTTGTATTCCACTCAAAATATACTAAAGCTTTGATTTTCTACAAACCTTGTTAAGCCATTAGTTTGCACGAAAAGCAGTTCATATACATCATTGTCTATACAGTATTCTGATTGCTGTTTTGCCTGGAAAAGTGCACACTGTGTGAAGTAGTATATTCTTATTCTGCTTTTGGTGCATTTGCTTGTCTTGTGCTTTAAAGTGTCTCACTGATGTGTGCTAGCTACTGTCCTTGAAGCTGAGCCTCATAATGTGGCACTAGTGTCAGACCCACCAACAGAAGTTATAATTGGAGCCAGTTAACTGGATCACATACTACTGTTTTTTTGTGGGTGTAGAAATGGATGAGCACTAGTAAAGAGGAGATTCACTCTGTTCATGAAGGTTGAGATTGATGCTGCCAAAGAATGTTGGAATATAAACCTGACGTTTTATTTAGAATTCTCCAAATGAACTGCTGCAACTATGCATTGATTTTCAGGTCAACTCACAGGAGATGGTCTGTGATTAAATTGACTACTTGGTTCCATCTTCTGGTGTTAGAATTGAGGCAAAGATTATTCCCTTCACTGCAGATTTTTGGCTGTACCCAAAAATTGCGCTCTGTCTTTAGGGAGCCAGGTCTTTACCTGAATTCACCCAACACACTACAACCTGCCCTTTAATGTTACTAGTACTGGTTTTAATCTGGCTGCACTAGAAATGTAAAAAAATATCAATCTGCTGCCGCACCTCTATGGAGGTTGACAAAATGTTTACCTAAGTGTTGCGCATTGTTTTAGATTTTTTTTTTGTTTTACAGGACTCCCAAGAGGAAATGAATACAGCAAATGAATCGATGCTAGAAGACTGCACAGACCTGTTATTTGAAGATGAGAAATCTAAACTACAGGTAAAACTAAATATTACTTTGATCACACAAGTTAATCCATAAGGGAGACCAGCGCTTCCAATTACAGCATCAGAAAAGTTTAGTCTCAAAACTCCAAAACTTCTTAATAAATGAGTTTGCCAAAGACATTTTGAGTGCACTCCATACCTTGTCCAGCGGTCGGACCTACCAGTATCCTTTACCTTAGTAAAACGCTCAAGTGCTCCTCGGATAATTCGGAGAGTGCGGCTTTCTTTGATCATTCAAGCTATAGTGTACTCTTCTGGAATATGGCAGGTTTGCGCAACAAAGTAGTTAACCTAGACTGGTTTACTTAGGTTTCTAAGTTTTACATCTTTTGCCCACCCTTTCCATCTCAACAGATTCAGAACTTTCCACCAACCAGCCATGCTAGAGCTAAAGGTGGCTTGTGTATTTATATTTCCAACATTTTGCCACTTCCGAAATAATTGTCTGGTCTACATAAAATTTTAACCAGATAATCGTGTTGGAACTTTCACAACAATTTAATTGTGTTCTGGTTAATTATTACAATAACCATGACTCTAGGGAAGTTTTGACTGTATTAAATCAGTTAAATAACAATCTTATGTTTCTACAGCAGTGAGCGTCAAAGGAATACATAATAGTATGGGGTGATGAATTTAATATTCGTCTGTGCCCCCACACCCCAAAAGGGTATGTGGTATGATGGACATTCGATGTGGTGATGATCAAACACGTTATGCACTCAGAATATGGCAACAAGGTAAACGAGATGATCTATGAACACGACGTTGCTTATGCTAATGAAATATGTACCCCTGTAGTTCCCTTCGATTGCAATTTCAATGGTAGGGGCACCCACATGGCAATTGATTATATTCTTTCATCTCCTACTGCACAGCGTTTTCTCACCAATTTTACTACGCATTGGATCGCCTTTAGTGATCATTATCCTCAGAGTGCGCATTTTAACTTTCGTTCTTGGTTGAAAAATGCACCCATGGATAGAGTATGTGCAGGGAACATCGAAATAGCTTCTAGCAATGGTCTTTCCTTACGCTGGTCGAAGGTCAACGTGACTGACTTTTTAAGTAAACTGTTGCCAAGTTTAGGTATGGCTTTGATAACTGCTTGGATGAGACAGCCAACCGTACAATTGTTTTTTGTGCTTTCGTAAACATCTCTACGGGGATTAAAGATCTCTTGTGAGATGGGAACCTTCCAAGTACACCTCCTAAGCAAGGATGGTTTGATTCACATTGTTCCAAGGTGCATACAAATCCTAAAGCTGCCCTTCACAAAACTCCTAGGTGTACCAGTGAAGTGCAGAAGTGCAGGTAGGAATTTAGACTTGCCTTAAAGCAAAGGAAATGTGCCTTAAAGGCAGAGTCCTGGGAGGCCCTTATTGCGGCTAGTTCAGCCAGTGATTTCTCACCCTTCTGGCTTGTTGTAAATTCGGCCGTCTTGAAAGACGAGGAGGCACCATGATTGGAAGTAGCTATCACCGAAGCGGAGTGGGTTGCACACTTCTCTTAAATTTACTCCAAACCTATTCTGCAGCTGCCACAGCAGGTGGCCTCCCTAGGAACTCACAGGGTGGAACCATGAACTAACCTGAGGTTCTCCCTTGATGAAGTTAACAGGTCTCTCATGCGCAGTAAAGGCAGTAAGACTTCCGGCATGCATGAAATTCTGGTTGATCTGTATAAAGAGAATGCTTCATTATGGGGGCCTATTTTAACAATTGTGCTTAGAGCATGCTGTAGTGTGGGGCCTTTGAATACCTAGCTGGATTCTTTAATTCTCCCTATTTACAAAAAAGGTGATAGTGATGATCCTTCATGCCACCGGCCGATCCCCTTACTTGACTCCCTGGTTAAGGTCGTCGGCAGGATAATACTGGGCAGGTTGGAGGAGTGGGCTGAAAACAGAGATACTGTCGGACACTCAATATGGTTTCCGCAGGGGCATAGTGACAATTGAACAGTGTTTAAATTTGAATTTGTTAATTAGCAAATATACACTGGGAAAGGACATCTCTTCCTGGCATTTATGTTCGACTGCGTCATCCACGCTAAATTGAGGTCTATTTTAGAGGACCTAGAGTAGATCCCACTATAATCACGTTCTTACAGGACATGTACTTGGGCAGCAGAGCTAGAGTGCCCCAGGGGATAAAGAGCAAATGCAAGTTGTTGTTCACTGCGGAGGGAGGTGAGGCATGGATGTCTCCTTGCCCCCTTGTTTACCCTATACCTCAACAATCTTGGTTATGCATTGGTTGAGGGATGCAGGCACCGCCCCCACATTGAACAGCGTCCGCTTCCAGCCTTCCTCTACACAATCGATGCCATGCTTAAGGCCCTTACCTCATTGGCCTTCAGCCCTTACTGATGTCTTTTACAAAGTTCATATAAGACCTGGAATTAACAACCAATTTGACTAAAACCTTTGTAATGAAGTGCGAGAAGGGCAATGTGAAATATCGAGATCTATTTGTTAATAACACGAAACTGAGTGTTCGAGGCATATGAGCTGCGGATTATACACTGTGCATAGATCGCCATCTGGTGTTGGGCCCGGATGTTTGCAGTTTGTTTTTCCTCTTGGAAAGTCTTTGGAAGTCACGAGGTATGTGACTCCTCCTTTGGATCGTATTGCGCATGGGTTTCGGCTCCATCCTCAGATTGTTTTTTTCCGCCATCGGGCTCGGATGTGTTCTTCGCGCTCTGGTTCCGAAGAGTTTCCAGTTGTTCTGATCGGCGCGCAATCCTCCCCTTTCCGCGGTATTGTTTTCGATCGCGATCTCCACACTCTACGCGACTCGAAGTCTTCGATTCCGGTCGTTGGCGAAGGCCTTCGGGCCTACCTAAGCTCCGGTCCTGGCTGATGGAAAGGACTCCATTTAAGAAGTGTCCTTGATGTGGGTCCAAATTTCCCCACACCGATCTCCATGAGGTGTGCAACCTTTGCCTCTCCCCAGAACACGAGGCTCGAGACTGTCCGGCGTGCAAATCCTTCCGGTCGAAGAAGACCATTCGAGACCGAAGGGCGAGGAGGACCATGGCACACACGTCGACAGCGATCCCCGACGACATCTTCGGAGAAGGCATCGATGTTCCAGAAGAGCAGCACACCGAAGAGGACCTCGTCAGCGCCTCCGAAGCTGACGACTCAGATGTCGAGGACATCACTCCGGCACAGAAGGACGTGAGTACTAACATCCACCCCCACCCTCGACGGCATCGAAAAAGGCTTTGGTCACGCCTACGCCCTCGGGCCTAGGCACGACCAAAGATATTGCTTCCCATACCTCGCCTTCGAGCCCAGTTAAGAAGCCCATCAAGCCTTCTGGCGTCTCGGGCTCGAGCCAGCCTGCCGTCGGTGCTGGAAAAGAAAATGGCCTCCTCCTTGCCGAGCTCCACACCGAAACACTCGGCGCCGAAGACAAGCACCGGCTCCTCGGTACCGACACTGTCCCCGGAGCCGAACAAAAAATCCAAAGCCCTCGACACCCACACCTCGAAGCCGAAAGTCATCTCGGAGCCGAGGAAACAACCAGCCATCTCTAAGCCGCACAGTTCAAAACAACGAACCGATGCCGACTCCAAGAATAAAAAACCTACAGCTCCGACGCCTTCGGCGCCGACGGATCGGCCACTCACTGAGGAACTATTTCGGCCTGATCCACTACAAAAAACACTTGTCAAAGACCCTAAGACTGGACATTTGATGCTCAGCATCAAAAAGAGACCGCTGGTCAAGTCTGCCCCAGGTCCACCTCCAAAGAGGAAAGACTTTGCTACCTCCCCTTTGAGAATACCTTCACCCCCTCCCCCTCCTCCACCTCCTCCTTCCCCCACGCCCTCTCCGGATGAGGATGTCTACGATGACACAGGGGACGAGCCCCATGACCAACCCACAGGGGACTCCACTCCTACAGGCTCCCCAGACCCATGGGACGACTATAACATTCCAGACGTCCCTAACGTCCCGCAGGACGACCTTTACCCTTCAAGACCATCCCCCCCCCCCCCCCCCCGAAAGACACAATGGGGTTTAACCAACTACTCCATAGGGCTGCACACTACCACGGAGTTGATCTCCATACTGACCTCGTGGAGGAGGACTTCCTCCTAGATACCTTTGACACAACACACAGGGCCACTTCCATCCTGCCCATGCTTAAAGGGGTTATCAAGCACGCGCCGGAGGTCTTTAAAGACCCGGTCAGGGCCAGGGTCATCAACCCTCGCATCGAGAAGAAGTATAAGGCCGCCCCTACAGACCCCACCTACATCAGAGGGCCAGCACCACTAGACTCCCTAGTAGTGTCCACTGCAAGAAAGCGTGCAAACTCCCAGGCATCAGACGAGGCACCAACACCTGATAAGGAGTCCAAACTCCTAGACGCCTCTGGCAAGCGCACTGCATCCCAGGCTGCCAACATATGGTGCATCGCAAACACACAAGCGCTTTAGGCAAGATATGACAGGGCACATTATGATGAACTGGAAGCCATAATGCAACACCTCCCTGACAAATACAAAAATCATCACCAACACCTCCATTCGCTGCGCCCTAGATGTTGCTGACACCGCCTCTAGGGCAATTAACACCAGCGTCGTCCTCCGTATGCATGCCTGGCTACGAATTTCAGGTTTCAAACCCGAGGTGCAGGCTTCCACCTCTTTGACCAGGAACATCTGTTCGGCCCAAACGTTGTCAATGCCCTGGAAAAAATTTAAAAAGACACAGATACTGCGAAGTCTATGGGAGCCTTACAGTCGCACCCTCCCAGGCGCTCCTTTCGCCGCTCTTCCTTTCGAAGCACCTCCAGAGGCTACTCCTCCGACAGCGCTTCCACTTCCTATAAAGCCCCTACCCAATCCACCTTCACTAGGGGTTACCAAAGAGGCTTCTACAGGGGTAACAATAATAAAGGCAGAGGCAAAACTAACACCTCCCGCTCTGCCTCCACCCCTACCCAATGACTTCCCTCCACTCCCCCCAGACCATCCCACTCCGGTCGGGGGCAGACTCCACAATATCTTTCCTGTCTGGACTACTATCACCTCAGACAAATGGGTAACACAAATAATTTGGTCAGGCTACTGCCTTGAACTAACATCTACCCCCCCAAACATTCCACCCAAACAACGCCCAAAGTCACAGGAACATTTGTCACTTCTAAAGTAGGAGGTAATCTCCCTCCTACAAAAGAGTGCGATAGAACTAGTTCCTACCCACCAACAAAATATGGGAGTTTACTCCCTATATTTTCTCATACCAAAAAGGGACGACACTCTAAGGCCCATCCTGGACCTCAGACCCCTAAATCACTATATACACTCAGACCATTTCCACATGGTCACACTCCACCAGGTACTTCCCCTGCTCTCCCAAAACGACTTCCTTGCCACCCTAGACCTCAAGGACGCCTATTTCCACATTCCTGTTCACAAGGCTCACAGAAAGTTTCTCAGATTTGTAGTGGACGGTCAACACTACCAGTTCAAAGTGCTCCCATTCAGAGTCACAACAGCACCGCAAGTGTTTACCAAGTGCCTAGCGGTAGTAGCAGCACACCTGCGAAGACAACACATCCACGTCTTCCCATACCTAGACGACTGGCTAATAAAAGCCAGCTCATACAACCAGTGTGTACAACACACTCACGTCACTATCCAGCTACTTCACGAACTGGGCTTCACAGTAAACCACACAAAGTCCCATCTGCAACCGTCCCGTGTAAAACAATACCTCGGTGCCACCATAGACACCTCAAAAGTGCTAGCCTACCCCAGTCCTGCCAGGATAGCAAGCATTCAGGCTCTACGTGCAAAATTTCACCCGGAACACTCTCTTCCAGCTCGAGTGTTCATGCAACTTATAGGAATGATGGCCTCTTGCATATTCATGGTACCTCACGCAAGACTCCAGATGCGTTCTCTCCAAGAGTGCTTAGCGCGCCAATGGAACCAGGCCCAGGGTCAATTGACAGATCTGGTGTTGGTAGACGGTCGCGCCCATCGCTCTCTGCAGTGGTGGACCTCCAAAAACCTTTCCAAAGGGCGACCATTCCTGGACCCGGTTCCCCAGATAGTACTGACAGCGATCGCATCGGCTGGGGAGCTCACCTACTACATCACACCACTCAAGGCAGGTGGACACCTCAACAAAAGTTACTCCACATCAACCATCTAGAGTTACTTGCCATATTCTTAGCCTTAAAGGCTTTTCAAACACATGTCTCAGGCAAGGCCGTCCTAGTCCGCACAGACAACATGACAGCCATGTACTATATACAGAAACAAGGCGGCACACACTCTCCGCAGCGCTCTCAGCTAGCACAGAGCATATGGAGATGGGCCATAACCCAAAACATCTTTCTCCTAGCCCAACATGTCCCAGGAGTCCTAAACACTATGGCCGATCTGCTGAGCAGACAAACACAACAGATCCATGAGTGGGAACTCCATCCACAAGTTCTTCACCCCTACTTTCAAATGTGGGGGCATCCACAGATAGACCTCTTCGCCACCCACGAAAACGCCAAATGCCCAAACTTCGCCGCCAGGTATCCACACCCATTGTCCAAAGGCAATGCGATATGGATGAACTGGTCTGGCAGATTTGCGTACGGTTTTCCGTCTCTCCCACTCATTCAACTAGTGGTACGCAAACTACAGCAACACTCCCTCACTCTCATCCTAGTAGCTCCAACTTGGGCCAGACAACCGTGGTACACCACACTGCTGGAAATATCTTTAGTACCGCACCAAAAGTTACACCTCTCTCCAAGCCTCTTAACCCAGAACCATGGAGAGATCAGGCACCCGGACCCAGCTCAGCTCAACCTTGCGATCTGGCTCCAGAAATCCTAGAATTCGGTTATCTTAATCTTCCCCCTGACTGTATGAATGTCATTAGAGAAGCTAGACGACCTACCGCTAGAGCTTGCTACGCAGCCAAGTGGAAATGTTTCGTGATCTGTTGTCACAACAATAACTTCAATCCCCTAGATGTGTCCATTCAACACATCATAGGCTATTTACTACACCTACAAAGATGCAACCTAGCCTACACGTCTATTAGACTGCACCTTGCAGCCATAACAGCTTATCTACAAAACAGGCAACATATATCACTCTTTCGAGTACCTGCCATAAAAGCCTTCATGGAAGGCCTCAAGAATAATTCCCCCCAGAGTGCCACCCTCACCTGTGTGGAACCTAAACATCGTTCTCACAAGACTAATGGGGCCTCCCTTTGAACCTCTACACAAATGTGAACTTCAATTCCTAACATGGAAAACTGCTTTTCTTGTAGCCATTACTTCCCTCAGAAGGGTCAGTGAGATGCAAGCACTCACCATTCAAGAACCCTTTCTGCAAATGCACCATAACAAGGTAGTTCTCCACACTAATCCTAAATTCCTCCCTAAAGTCATTTCTCCCTCTCACCTAAACCAATCTGTGGAACTGCCCATATTCTTCTCACAGCCACAGACCATTGCAGAAAGAGCTCTCCACACACTAGATGTCAAACGAGCCTTACTCTACTACATCGAGAGAACACAACCTTTTCGTAAGACCAAACAGCTCTTCGTGTCTTTCTCACCACCACACAAAGGCAACCCCATCTCCAAATCTGGGATAGCTAGGTGGATTGTTAAATGCATACAGATTTGCTACCACAAAGCAAAACGAATGCTATCTGTTCCCCCCTAAAGCCCACTCTACACGTAAGATAGGGGCTTACATGGCATTTTTAGGGAACATCCCCTTAGATGATATCTGCAAAGCAGCTACATGGTCTACACCACACACTTTCACTAAACACTATTGTGTGGATTTGCAAACTAAGCAACAAGCTAGAGTGGGCCAGGCAGTACTCAAAACATTGTTTCAAACCACTGCAACAGATACTGGTGGTCGCTGCTAGGAGCGAGTACTGCTATATAATCTATGCACAGTGTGTAATCTACAGCTCATATGCCTCGAATGGCAAATGCTACTTACCAGTATGCATCTGTTCTTGGCATGTAGCGCTGCAGATCTACACACGCCCACCCGCCTCCCTGGCTACCTTTATCTGTTCCAGTTTATCTTATTTAGATACAGCACACATGGGCATCTTCACTACTTATTACTATGCTCCATCATTTCCCTGCTGGCGAAAAACAATCTGAGGATGGAGCCGAAGCCCATGCGCAAAACGATCGAAAAGAGGAGTCACATACCTCGTGACTTCCAAGGACTTTCCAAGAGGAAAAACAACTGCAAACATCCGGGCCCAACACCAGATGGCTATCTATGCACAGTGTGTAGATCTGCAACTCTACATGCCAAGAACAGATGCATAAGTAGCATTTGCCTTTCTTACAGCTCTTGGTATCCTTCTCTTCCTGATCTGTCGAATCTGAGTTCTTGGTGTCAGGGTTGCCACCTAAATACTCAATTTAGCGGCATTACATGGAGTAACAGGTAGTAGCCAATGGACTACTTACCTTTAGGGTGCCTACACCCTCTATATGACCACTTCATGTAGGAAGTGGGCATAACCCTGACCCAGAAAGCCGGATTCCGCCAAAACTTAGAATGGTGGAATTTTAAACGTCATGTTCACTTAAGATTGCCCACCTTAGGGGTAGTTCTATCGTGAGAGGGGGCATGCCTCTTGACTGATAATTTTCCTGTCTGTCCTGGTGCCAAATTGGGCAGGGGGTGGCATTTCCCCTGTTTGGGGAAGCCTTGGGTTGCATTGCTGAGGCAGTGGAGGCCTTTGACGCCTCCTGCCTTGATATGCTGATCACTTAGCCATCCTGCTTGGAGGAGGTGACAACACCTCTGGCAAGAGCAGGCATTGTTACTGCCTCAGAGAGCATGGGATCTCACCTGCAGGGGGTCAGAAACCTGTCAGTTGTGGGAGGCTGATCTACACCAGTCAACAAGCACTCTAGTAGTTGGTAGGTTTTCAGGGGCCATGATTTATTATGATTTATTAATACATGCCCTATGGGTGCATGTATTAATAAATCAATCACTGGAATCAGTGTTGGTTTATCAATACGAGATGCTTGATACCAAAGATCTCTAGTTTTGTGAGCCATCATGTAGCTGGGGAACTCTTAAACACCAGTGCCCAGTACCTGTTCTTAAAATGGATTACTTATTAACTTGTAATATCCAACCTGATTTGGATATCATAGGGGCATTTCTGCTCATGCAGATATGTTCACACATGCAGTGTAGTGCACCCTGCCTTAGAGATGTAATGCCTGCTCTAGGGGTGACATACTTGTATTGCATGCAGTGTCTGCAGGTATGGCACACCTGTGTGCCATGTCTTGTCTTCACTTTTCTCTGCACCAAGGCACGCAGCCTGCTATGGCAGTTTGCATGTTGGAGCTCAGGAGTCCCTTAGGGTGGCACAATACATGCCACTGCCCTTTCGGTATCTGCCTTAGCCTCTTTTCCCTAGATACCAGGGGTACCATTCACTAGGGACTTACAAGGGCTGCTAAAGGTATTGACAATTGGGGAAACAATTGTACAGTTTAGGGAAACATCTGGCACCAGGGACCTGGATAAGAGGAACCCAGTGCACTTCTGTCAAAATTGATACCAGGCAAAACGTGGGGGTGACCATGTCAAAAAGGGGCACTTTACTAAACAACACCTCCCCAAATGAAAAAGAATGAGACTAACCTTTCCCAAGAGAGTCTTCATCGTCTAAATGGGAAAACCTGGAAAGGCCATCTGCATTGCCATGGTCAGTCCCAGGTCTGTGTTCCACTCAAGTCCATATACCCTGTTGAGAGATGGTCTACCTTAGCAATTTGGAGTTTCCACCTTTCATCTGTATTAGCCATCTGAGAGGCCTGTGGTCGGTTTGGACAAGGAAGTGAGTACCAAACAGGTATTGCCTCAGCCTCTTAAATGACCAAACCACAGCAATGGTGCTCCAACACGTTTCTCTGTGGAGTAACCTCCTGCTAATGAAAGCAACAGGCCCGTCATGTCCATCATTGATCTGGGAAAGGATCGCTCCAATCCATGTTCATAGGCATCTGTCTGCACTATGAACTGCTTGGAATAATCTGAAGCTTTAAAAATGGGTGGTGAGCACATTGCTTCTTTCAGTGTATCAAAGCCTTTTGACAGCTCAATGTCCAGTTTATCATCTTTGGCATCTTCTTTGAGGTAAGTTCTGTGAGGGGTGCCACAATGGTCCCATACCCCTTCACAAACCGCCCATAGTACCCAGTACAGCCATGGCATGCCCTGACTTGGGTTTGTGTTGTTGAAGCTTCCCAGCCCGAAATTGTATGGATCTTGGGCTGTAAAGGTGGAACTTAGTCTCTACCTACAAAGTGTCCAAGTATACAGCTGTGCCCTGCCCTATCATGCATTTGCTTGCCTTGATAGTGAGGCCTGCAGCTTGCAGAGCTTTCAGGACCTACCCAAGATTGATCAGGTGATCCTACTAAGTGGAACTATAGATAGCAATATTGGTGAGAGATGCTGCACGAAACATTCTAATCCAGCGAGGACTCGATTCACCAGCCTCTGGAAGGTGGCAGGGGCATTCTTGAACCCAAAGGGCACAACAGCGAACTTACAGTGCCCATCTGGGGTGGAGAACTCTGATTTCTCTTTTGCTCCTTGGGTCAGACCAGTCTGCCAGTACCCTGATGTCACATCAAAGGTACTGAGATATTAGGCTGCCCCCCAACCTGTCAATCAGCCCATCAGCTCTAGGAATTGGGTGTGCATCTGTGTTGGTTACTGCATTGAGGCCCTATAAGTCTACACAAAACCTCAGCTCTGGTTTTCCATCCTTGGAATGAGGTTTGAGGACTATCACAACTGGGCTGGTTCAGGGGCTCTCAGAGGGTTCATTGACTCCCAAATCCAGCATCTTGCTGACTTTAACTCTGATGCTCTCCTTAACTTGATCAGACTGTCTATATATTTTGTTTTTGACAGGGCTATTGTCTCCAGTGTCCACTTCATGGGTACACCAGGTAATCTGACCAGCGGTTAGGGAGAAGAGTTCAGCATACTGCTCCAGGACTTGCCTGCAGTCAGCGGGCAGAGAGGGTGTGTAAGGAGCTGGCTCTGTATTTACTATTCCAAAGTAAGGTATAGTGTGCACAGAGTCCAGTAGATCCCCAGAGGTATAGCAGAGGCTAAAGTAGATAATACCTTACTCTCTTTTGTGGTAGTGTGGTTGAGCAGGCAGGCTTATCAGAGGGTAGTGTTAAGCATTTGTTGTACGTACTCGGGCAAGAAATTATGCCGCACACTCAGACTGAATCAAGACCAATTGTTTGTATAAACAGTTGTTATTTTATGTTCATTACTAGAACCAATATTTACTCAGTGGCAGGTAAGTGATACTTTAAATACAATCCTTTTCAAGATACAGTGTGTAAAGATTTTGTTGTAGCATACAAATTGCTTTGCAGTCAAGAAAATGGGTTGTAAGCTCTTCAGAATACTTATAATTACTTAAGATTACTTTTTAGTTGCTTTTCTACTCTTGCACAAAACAAACTAATCATATAGTATGAGCACTATAGTACATTACCAAGTGGGTTAACTCTTTTGAAGACACTAAGCTACTTTTGTGCAGTACAAAACAGGTTCAACACCGAACATTTTTCAGAGAAAACCACCATACAATCCTATGGAGAAAAACAAAGTGTTAGGTTTGCAGGTAAGTAAACTGTTTTGGTATCTGAGTTTTGGGGGGTAGAACCAAGGTTCAGTTCAGTACTCAAGGCGCACCACCAGCGGCACGGGGTGGCCAGGTGCAGAGTGCAAGGGTGCCAATGTTAGCCAATGGGGCTAAGGAGCACTTCGATTGGTGGCTCCTCATGTGCTGGCCACGCGGTTTTGGGAGGCAAGGGCAGAGGGGGTCGCAGATCTAGAGATAACAAAAGTTATGGAGGGATGACCAAAAGGAACCATTAGTGAAGTCGCCATTGGAGGTAACGAGGCACACAAAGGAGCTACGTAATCTTGTATTAGATTTTAAAATGCTTTTATAGAGTAAACAATTTGTGCTGTGTGTGATTTTCTTGGAAAGCAGAAAGCTTTGTGCTGTTTTTCTCCAGTTAGGAGAACAAACATGCTTTGCAGTTGCAACTCATTAAGCAACAGAGGGGTTAGCTATGTTAAGTTCTCTGCTCCTTCTTAGATAAGAGCTCAAACATAAGCCCCGCCCTTCTCATAAATAAGGGGAATGGTATCTCCATTTTACAAACACCCTGAGGCCAGGTTACAAATACCAAGCATTTGCAAATATGAGAAGCTGCAATGGTGGGTCACAAGGCGATATATCTGCCTCCATCGGCGTCATGCGAGATCTAAAATAGTGAGGGGTCTCCGGCCATCCCGACTTGTGCCGTACACTAGACAAACTCCAATGTTGATCTGCCCCTATCTGAAGGTCAAGCCTTCTACTGAGCCACCTCAGCAAACTTTTGCATTACCGATTTCGCTCAACCACGGTACACTGCGGTGGAACTTTGATTACAATTGTGCCATAATAATATGTAGGTTTTACTGCCAACTGGACCACTGTCTTTAGTGATCCCCACAGGTCAATCAAGTTTTGTTTTTGTTTTAGGTAATATGTATTATCACTTTGAATTCTGAGAGTCGTAGTTTTACGTTCATTATACAAATTAGTTGAAAAGGGGCAGCATGCCAGGTGTGGTTGAATAACATGGCAAGCCCGGCTTACGCTGTCTTGGAGGGGAGGGGTTCAACACCTTCTTGTGCAGACCTACTGCAGTTTTCATATTAAATCCACCTTCTGGAACATTACAACAAATTATTAAAAAAGATACAATTATTTAAATTAACGTTTTCAAATTTTCGATTAAGAAGCAAGGCCGGAGGGTGAGGCGGTTTATGGCAGGCTGCATAGGCAGCAGTTCAGGGACACCTGAGCATGCCTGAGTGATGCCAGGACAGGCCACAGGGGGTAACCTTGCAGTCAGCAGGGACACCCTAGCAGGCACATTGATGCATCAGATTACATACAGTCAATGTCACCAGGCTTGGCTTTCTTTCTGCAGCCCTTTGTAATGTGACAGCTCAGCCCGCTTGATCCGGTAGATTCAAACACTACAAGTAGCAGAATGCACTGCATTGTTAAATATAAACCTGGGGCTAGAGTATTGCGCCCTTCAAGGCACGAAGTCACCCAGGTACAGTACAGAGGATGCTCGAGCAGGCATATGGCATCTCAGTAAAGGCAGACAGTACATGAACAGTTAGGAGGGATTCCAGTGGGATGGGTGGGCATGTTATAGCAGGAAGCAAGGATAATGGACCAAGCAACAGGGATAATGGACCAAGCAACAGGGATAATAGTCCAAGATGACATACTCAAGCATGTAAGGAGAGTAACCGATGAGGCCACAGTAATAGCAGGGCACACAGAGGGGTTAGCACAGCAGGGAACTATGACAGAAGTGTAGAGTACCAGGGAGGGCAATAGAGATGCCAAACCTTTCAGGGGAAACACCCCAGCAGGCAGAAAGGGTAGCAGAGCACGAATATCCAAACAAGGATACCCTTTCAGGCAGACTGTATACCAGAACAGTCAGCAACCGTTCCAGAACGGTCCCTGAATATACCTGCGAAGTCGGTGATATTTAAAAGAGCAGGTAACCGAAGAATTTCGAGCAGGAAGAAAAGATAGCGGAGAAGGCAGCAGGGCACCCAAGTAGGCAGCCAGGCAGAACAGAGTAGACAGGAGTAGAGTCTCAAACAGGCATGGGTCATGCACAACCAGCTAGCAATGATAATACTTTAGCAGGCAGCAAGTAAACCTGAGCACGCACATTGAAACACTGAAGGGATACCTATGCGGGCAGTAAGAGATTCTGAATTAGGCTGTGGACATACCATGTCCACTCAGGGACTGGAGATGCCCAAGTTGGTGACACAGCAACACCCAAGTAGGCAGAGTGGATATCAGAGCAAGCAAGAGTAAAGGCCAGAGAAAAGAGCACAGACGTCCGGGGAAACGCTTGAACAGCCGTGGTGGCAGATAAGGCAACTGGGGTACTCGATGAGGCAATTATAGGGGCGTAGCTTCTAACAGTACAGCAGGTGCAAACGCACCAGAGCCCGCGTGTTTAAAGGGTGCTCTGGGCCCCAATTATGACTGTCTTTCAGCAGCAAACTGTACGTGAGGGAATTTCTCTTGCCTGCATGAGGAAGCATGGCACCTTTGCTACGCCACCAGGTACTGCGGTCCACTACAATACCCAGCAGAGGGAGAGACCAGCGTGTTAAGCGACAATACCATATCAATTTAAGAGGGCACCAGAGCATGCGAAGGCGAGCAGACAGAGAGAAAACTCATAGGTGAAGGGGACAGAGAGAGGGGTAATAGGACACTAAGAGGGATATATAGCAGGCAGAACAAAATCTAAAGGAGGCAATAGAGGGCCTGGCAGTCACGAGGCAACAGAGGAGTCACCAATTAGGAACAAGTGCCTGCATCACGCATGTCTGAGGGGACTGCGAGACGAGGCAAAAGACAGCAATGAAAGGCATGTTTATTCCAGACATATTTATGTGTGGTTATGGTTACACTATGTGATGTGAGAAATATCATGAAACACGAATCATAGATTAAAATCATGAATGCAGCACGTTTGCTTATTGGTTTTCCATGGATCACAGGACAAAAAGAACAGACAGTAAAGAACAAGTGATTGTAAATATAGCTGATGGTTGTTTTCATGAAGCAGTCAGCGGAAGTAGCTGGGAAGGTGGGCCTTTGGCAGGACTAGGCTGTGATGCCCAGGTGGGAGGAGCGGCCATGGCGTGCTCGTTGGATTGGCAACCAAAATGAACAATGAGTGAAATTGCCTGGGAGGGATCCAAGCACACAAAGGAGGGACAATTACAACAAATGCACCAATAAAATGTAGCATTTCCAGTTGGCACGTCAAAGAACCAATGGCAATTGATGGCCATGGTTAAAGTCCATATTGTAGATACAGCATGTCTTTCAGCCAGTGCATGTGTGCTGCCTAGTCTCGACCTAAGAATGGCATCCCTGTTCGCTTGTAATATCCAAGAATCGACTTTGATATCACGCAGCCATATCTGCCCATGCAGATATGGCCACACATGTAGTATAGTGCACTCTGCCTTAGGGCTGTAAGACCTGCGGTAGGGGGTGGCTTACCTGTACTGCATGCAGTGACTGTAGGCATGGCACACAGGAGGTATGCCATGTTGTGTCTTTACTTTTCTCTGCTCCAAGGCACGCAGCCTGCTGTGGCAGTTTGCATTTTGGTCGGGGGTGGGGGGTCCACTAGGGTGGGACAATGCATGCTGCAGCCGCTAGGGACCCTGTTTAGCCTCCTTGCCTGAGGTACCAGGGGTACCATTTAGTAGGGACTTCAAAGGGTTGCTACATTTATTGCCAATCGGGAAAAAAATTGTACTGTTTTAGGTGAAAAGATCTGGCATTGTGGACCTGCTTAGCTGGAACATAGTGCACTTGTGTGATAAATCAGATATCAGGCAAAAAGTGGGGTGACCATGTCAAAAAGGGGCACTTACCTACATGAGGGAAAGCTCAAAGAAGCGGTGGTCTGCACAGCTCAGGATGTTAGATGGTTTTAACATTCTCTACGAAGATGTTTTTCTAAGTCTTGCCTCTCAGCTGATGTTGAAGATTCCTGACAAACAAATGGTGAAACACTGTTACGAGAATGCTGCCTAGGTTGGTGTTAACTGGTGTTGCTGCTCTTGTTTGTACTCAGATTTGCCAATAATTTTCCTTCTAGGATGTTATACCTCAGCCTCTTCTGGACCAGTATTTGTCTATGACTGACCCAGCTCGTGCCCAGACAGTAGACACTGAAATAGCAAAGCACTGTGCATACAGTCTGCCTGGAGTGGCGTTAACGCTAGGAAGACAGAACTGGCATTGCTTGAAGGATACCTATGAAACGCTAGCATCTGATGTGCAGGTTTGGCCTTGATTTTTACTGATTAGAGTGGAATAAACACTTTTCAGTTGATTCGGATAATGAGTACTAAAGCCTACCATAAATGTGGCGTATCTGCTATATTACAGTTAATGCCTTTTCCAACTGCAGTTAACTGTGAAATGCATGCCAGTAAGAGACATTTAAAGAAGTGTTGACAAAGACAAGTATAGTTCTGTAATTAAATTATAACTGATGGGAAAAACTTTATTTAGAGGACAAATAGACAGTGTGCCATGATTGATTAGCTAAGCTTTAATCAGCAGTTCATGAAAACAAATCTTTACCAGTCATACAATGTGAAAGCTGCAAGCCTGCTATTCTACTCTTGCATTAAGTTTCACAAAGCATGTTCATGTGGTTGTTAAGACTCATGTTTGAGGCATGTAGAGCTGTGGATCAAATGCTTTGCATAGCCTGCCGTCTAGTGTTGGGTCTGGATGTTTGCACTTTGTTTTTCTTCGAAAAAGTCTTTTCCAGTCACGAGGTTGGTGACTCCTCCTTTCGGTGATAGTGCGCATAAGCATCGACTCCATTGTTAGATAGTTTTTTCCGCCATCGGGTTCGGATGTGAATTGCGGCTCTCCAGTTCAACACCGTGTCTCGGGTTCCCCCCGATGCGCAATCCACTACCCTCGATGGTATTGTTCTCAATCACATTTCCCATTCTCCGCGTATCGTTTCGAGTCAGTCTTCGTCCGGAAGATTCGTGGAGGGCCGTTTGGCCTACCCACGTCGGGTTCGCTAGGAGTCGATGGAACGGACTCCATTCAAATTCTGTCCTGGGTGTCGCGCTAGGTTTCCGTGCACCGACTTGCACGAAGTGTGCAATCTCTGTCTATCGCCGGAACACAACGAACAAGACTGCGACGTGTGCGATCGTTTCGATCCAAGAAGCCGCTCCATGACCTTCGGGCTCGATGTCACAAAATGCACCAACAAAGCGGCTCCGCACCGGACATCTTCGCTGAAGATTCCGACCAGGAAGAATTCCACGCACAAGGAGCCAAAGAAGAGGGGGAACACATCTCCGTGTCCGAAGCCCACTCCGACATGGAAGAACAAGTGTAAGTGACACCAAGTCAGCGTACTGCGAGTACCCCAACATTTGTTGAAGAAAAAGGCTCCGGTCCTTCCTCTGCTCTCGGGCCAAGGTCGGCACTGAGAAAAAGTTTCGGACGCCCGCCCTCCAGCCTGGCACCAAAACACAAATCAAAGCCTTCCTGCCAAACCAAAACTTTTGGCATCTAAATCGAAGCACGCCGTGGTGGCCATTTCCTCACTACAGAAAAGTAAATCTTCAGAGCCGAAAGCTTCGGAGCCAAAACTTTCTACGCCAAAAAGTACGGTGCCCACAGGGAAAACGACTGTCCCATCCAAAGAGCCTCGTTTCGACGTACCGCCAGCAAACACTGATCCGAAACAAAAAGAACTGGTTATCCATCCATATACTGAAAATGGGTTTACAAGAGGACTACCACATCCCTTTAAAACGCAAGAATGTGGGTACTAACCCTTCTCCTCCTCTAGCTACACCTCCTTCACTCATTGACCCGAATTTGCTCATCACACTGACAAATTCCCCAAAACCTCAATCACCTGATCCACAAGATGAAGGGGATGAAGATAGGCCACACAATACTAATGAACACTGGGAGAACTATAATACAGATCCGATCACAGACAACGATCGGCTCTATACCCTTCCAAACCCTCACCACCTGATGACAACATAGGGTATATTGAGCTACTTAATAGGGCTGTTTAACACCATGGGGTGGAATTACATAAAGAGGCTCTTGAAGAGAATTTTCTATTTGAGACCTTAAGTTCCTCTCTGAGATGAACACAGACACTACCTATGCTTGAGGGAATGCTTAAATATATTATCACGCCCAGAATTGATTAAAAGTACAAGCTAGCACCTACTGACCCCACTTACATCAGGGGTCAACTTCCATTAGACTCCCTTGTAGTCTCCAACCCTCTCAAAAGAGCAAACTCACAAACTACAGGAGATGCCGCTCCTCCTGATAAGGAGTAGAAATTAATTGATGCCTCGGGCAAAAGAATAGCATCGCAAGCAGCCAATCACTGGTGAATTGCAAATGCACAAGCTCTCTTAGCTCGCTAGGACAGAGCTCATTATGATGAGCTAGAAAAATTAATGCAGTTTTTACCCAACGAGCACAAAACCAAAGCCAATGACCTAATTCAGGAGGGGAAATTAATTACCAATACTTCTATTAGGTGCGCCTTAGACACTGTATCCCGCACAGTCAACACCAGTGCGTGTTCAAACCCTAGTTCCAAGCCTCTATTCTGAACCAACCCTTTGATAAAGAGCACCTCTTCGGCCCTACAGTGGACACAGTGGAAGATAAAAAAAGATAGTTTGCAAAATCCATGGGGGCTTTGCAACTCCTTTCCATTCAGGGATCCTTTTGTCGCTCCTTTTACAGGGGTGGCTCCAAAAACACTTCATCAGAGAATCCCTCCTCCTCTTACAAGGGCAATAATCAATCGCTCTCGTCAAGAGGTTACTTTAGAGGAAGATTTAGAGGGAACAACTGCAAGGCAATAGGCAGGGGCAACTCAACACGCACTTCATCAAACAGTGACTTCCTTCACCCCCGATCATTCCACTCCTGTAGGGGGACGTCTCTCCCAATTTCTACCCTTCTGGAATACAATCACCTCAGACAGATGTGTTTTACAAATTATCCAATATGGTTATTGCCTGGAACTTAGACACTCCCCCAAACATTCCTCCAAGATCACACGCAATGTCACAAGAACATCTCAACCTTCTCAAACAAGAAGTTCTCTCTCTGTTACAAAAGCAGCTATAGCACCTGTCACATTAAAATATCAAGGGGCAGGTGTATACTCCCTGTACTTCTTGATTCCCAAAAAAGACGGCTCTCTCAGACCTATACTGGACCTCCGAGACCTAAATCTAATCATCCAACCGGATCACTTTCATATGGTGACACTCCAACAAGTACTCCCGCTCCTTCAGCAAGGCGACTTTCTGTCCAGTTTAAATTTAAAGGACGCCTACTTCCACATCCCGATACACACCGCTCACTGAAAATACCTCAGGTTTGTGGTAGGGGGCAACATTACCAATTCAAAGTACTCCCATTCGGAGTCACTACTGCTCCCAGTGTTCTCACCAAATGCCTAGCAGTAGTCGCAGCTCATCTACGAAGACAACACATTCACGTCTTCCCATACTTACAGGACTGGCTCATAAAAGCAAGCTCTCAAGTAAACTGTCTACGACATACTCACAAAACAGTGCAGCTGCTCCACGATCTTGGATTCTCAGTGAATCTGTCCAAGTCCCATCTCCAACCCTCCAACACGCAAGCGTACTTGGGAGCCACTCTAGATACACAAAAGGCTCTGGCCTATCTCAATACTGCTAGAATCCGCAACATTCAAACTCTAATTTCCCAGTTCCAGCCTCAACTCTCATTGCCAGCTCGAGTGTTCATGCAGTTACTAAGAATAATGGCGTCTTGCATCCTAATAGTCCCTTATGCAAGACTTCAAATGCGTCTCCTTCAGGAATTCTTAGCTCTTCATTGGAATCCGTCTCGGGGTCAGTTATCAGATCTAGTGTTGGTGGACGGCTGCACTCCTCGCTCTCTGCAGTGGGGTAACCCACAAAACCTTTACAAAGGGCGGCCCTTCATCGAACTGGTTCCACAGACAGTGCTAACAGCAGACTCATCTCTCACTGGTTGGGGAGCTCATCTCCAAACTCACACAATTCAGGGCATGTGGAGCCTGCATCAAAAGCACCTTCACATAAATCATCTAGAGCTGATATTTCTAGCGCTCAAAGCCTTTCAAGTTCACCTGGTACGCAAAGCTGTCCTGATACGCACAGACAACATGACAGCAAGGTATTACATACAGAAATGGGGGGGGGGGGGGACACTCTCTCCAACTGTCACAATTAGCACAGACCATCTGGAGGTGGGCCATACATCACAAAATGTATCTTCTCGCAGAACACCTTCTAGGAGTAGACAATCAAATCGCGCATCTGCTCAGCAGACCGAGACAACAGTTCCACGAGTGGGAACTCCACCCTCGAGTTATTCTCCTGTTCTTTCAGATGTGGGTCTTCCCAGACTAAGATCTGTTTGTCACACACCAAAACGCCCAAGCTTCTTCTCCAGGTATCCACACCTATTGTCCGAAGGCAATGCACTATGGATGAAGGGATATTTGACTACGCTTTTCTGCCTCTTCCACTCATTCCAATAGCGGTTCGGAAGCTCAGGCAAGCGTCCCTGACACTAATCCTAGTTGCTCCCACATGGGCCCGTCAACTGTGGTTCACCACCCTGTTGGAGCTCTCAGTAGTCCATCACCGAAAACTACATCTTACACCCAATCTCCTCACGCAGAGTCGTGGAGAGATAAGTCATCCAGATCCCGGTCACTTTCTACCTTGCAATCTGGCACCTGAAGTCATAGAGTTTGGCTACCTCAACCTTCCGCCAGACTGCATGAACATTATCAAAGAGGCTAGACGTCCTACTACAAGGGCTTGCTATGCAGCAAATTGGAAGCGGTTTGTTATTTATTGTAATAACAATCAAATCAACCAGCTTGTTGCTTCAGTTCAGAACATCATGTACTATTTACTGCATCTACAGCATTCAAATTTAGCGTACACATCCATACGCTTACATCTTGCTGCAATAGCCGCATACCTTAAAAATAGACAATCTCTGTCTCTCTTCATAGTGCCTGTTCTTAAGGCATTTATGGAAGGACTCAAGAGTCATTCCCCCAAGACTTCCACCTGCCCCAGTTTGGAATCTCCATATTGTCCTCACAAGACTGATGGGTCCTACCTTTGAGCCATTGCGCAAATGGGAGCTGCAATTTCTCACTTGGAAAGTCGCTTTCCTCATATCTATTACATCACTGAAAGAGAGTAGGTGAGCGTCAGGCACTAACCTTAGAGGAACCATTTTTACAAGTACACCAAAAGTGGTTCTTCAGACTAATCCTACATTTCTACCCAAGGGGATTTCTGCCTTCCATATCAACCGATCTGTTGAGTTGTCTGTGTTCTTCCCTCAACCAGATTCAGTGGCAGAACGTGCTCTACATACCTTGGATGTTGAAAGAGCATTACTCTACTACATAGAAAGGACAAAACCTTGCCGTAAGACAAAACAACTCTTTGTGGCTTTCCCTCCACCTCATAAAGGCAATCCCATCTCAAAATCAGGTATTGCACGGTGGATAGTCAAATGCATTCAGACATGTTATGCAAAAGCGAAACGAACAATTCCCCCTAGAGCGCACTCCACTCGCAAACTAGGGGCTTCTATGGCTTTCTTAGGAAACATCCCCATAGATGACATCTGCAAAGCTGCAACATGGTCTACACCTCACACATTCACAAAACACTATTGTCTAGATGTGTTAGTAAGGCAGCAAGCTAGTGTGGGCCAGGCAGTTCTACCTACACTCTTTCAAACCACTGCAACAGCTGCAGGTTAGCCACTGCTTTGGGAGATTACTGTTACATAGTCTATGCAAAGCATGTGATCGCCAGCTCACATGCCTCGAACGGAAAATACTACTTACCCAGTATGCATCTGTTCTTGGCATGTAGAGCTGTAGATTCACATGCGCCCACCCACCTCCCCGGGTAGCTATACCTATTGCAGTGATATCGTACTTGGATACATACACATGGACATCTCTATTCTACTACTTACTAACTCCATTATCACCCTCTACGAGAAAACAATCTAAAAACCTACCTCGTGACTGGAAAAGACTTCTTCGAAGAAAAACAAAGTGCAAACATCCGGACCCAACACTAGATGGCAGGCTATGCAAAGCATATGAATCTACAGCTCTACATGCCAAGAACAGATGCATACTGGATATGTAGCATTTTCCTTCTTTACCATAGCCCTATCCTTGGTTAGTATACAATGAGTTAAGTAGTAAGGAAATGTTTGAGATGTGTTCACTGGGCATATTAGATGCTTAGTTTGATGTACCACATTCCTAAATTTCGGTCCAAGTATCCTTGTGTAAATATTTTGAGAAAATATTGCATTTCAGAAAATTTACTGACATGTATTGCATGTCCAGTACCGCTCTCTTACTTTGAATTTGTATTTTTTCATTGCCCACAGTGGAAGGTCAGACGGACACTCGCCTTCTCTATTCACGAACTGGCTGTCATTCTTGGAGACCAACTCACTGCTGCAGATCTTGTGCCGATCTTCAATGGATTCTTGAAGGATCTGGATGAAGTTCGAATAGGCGTTCTCAAACATCTCTATGACTTTCTCAAATTGCTTCATGCAGACAAAAGAAGGGAGTATCTGTACCAACTGCAGGAGTTTATGGTGACGGACAACAGCAGGAACTGGAGGTTCCGGTATGAATTGGCAGAGTAAGTACTCCCACTTTTGTTTTTCCTTTGGCACTAGTAGGTGGTATTTAGTGTACTTGCTTGCCCCATGGTTTCCTTTTTTAAAGTACTATTCTTTTCATGCTTGTTAACCATACCACAGAGCTAGGGATTCAAGGTATCCTTTTATTTGGTTCACCATAAATGACATTAGTGCCTGTTTTGTGCAGTGCCTCATCTCTTTGCATTGAAGTTCATAGAAGGTTGCATGTTTAACATTTTGCCAAACTATTGTCGTGATTAGCTTAATTCCTTGAAGTAGACACCTTATCACAGAGAATTGTCTTGTTATATTAAACATTTTAATGCCACTACCTCATTGGAGTGACTTTCTTCGCCACCTTAAAGGAAAGGGACGCAGATCTTAACGAGTTTTTGCTATCATATGTTTTCTGCTGTGTTTACAATTTGAAATTGATATTTTATTTAAAAACAGAACCTGAATCCTGCCCCTTTGATATGCCCACTCTATTCTCTGTTGTCACTTTCATAAACCGCTCCAGTGTCTTAAATGCTTGTACATAAACCAGACTAGAATTAGTGTGGGATTCTGTTAAATTCGTAAAGCCTGTTTGGAAAACAAAATACGATTTTCAATCATGCTGTGTAAAGGGGATTATGGCCTTATCCATATAATCTACTTTTATATGTATCAGAAAAGCTTAGGGAAGTGATTGTGTCATGAAGAATCCATAGAGTTCAGATTATAACCACAAAGTACATTCATGATTGGAACTAAATCCCTCAAAGGAGAAAGGTGATTTAAAATGCAAAACAGGCTATTATTGAGCATTATTTCCATCAAAGCAAAACCGTTCAAGAAAAGATGCCCATATTTTATTTATTTATTTTATTTAAAAGGTTTTTTATAGCGCTGGCTGGACCCAAGAGTATCAGAGCACTTTACAAGGTTTGGTAATGGCAAATTGCAATATAACATTTGTACAATGAGGTAATAAACAAGACAATTAGAACATTTTAAACAGTATCATTATTAAATGAGGTAAATTAACTAGGAATACATTAGTCAAACAACAGGTCAAAGATAGCAGGACGAGCATAGTCGGTTAGTGATGAAGAGGGGGGAGGGAGTGAAAGTGGAGGGCGACTGTGGAGAGTGAAGTGTAAGGGGAAAGCAGGTGGGAATAGGTGGGAACTACCCAAAAAATTAAAGGGGGAGAGGTAGACGTAAATGAAAGATTGAAAGGAGGGGGGCGGATATAATAAGTAGAGGGCACATATACAGTCAGGGCAGGGGTAAGAATTGGTGTCCAGCGACCAGGTATTAAGGACCCCAGTATTTGTTGATAAGGTGCAGCTTGAGGTCATTTTTGAAGCTGAGGTAGGAGGGGTTGCAACGTAGATCTTTGGGGAGGGAGTTCCAGACGGAGGGTGCATTTTCAGAGAAGGAGCGTGATTGTGTAGATTTCTTCTTTAACAAGGGAGGGACTAGGATAAGAAGGTTAGTGCTCCTCATTGTTCTAGTACAGCCTGCTTTGTGGAGTTTATCAGAGAGGTATGATGGGGTGTTTTGATGAAGGGCTTTGTGAGTGATGCAAGCAGTCTTGTAGGTAGATCTGCCTTCAATAGGAAGCCATTTAGGGTCTTTGAGGACGGGGAAGATGTGATCAAACCACTTACAATCGGTAATAAGCCTGGCAGCAAGGATAAGTACAGATTTGATTGGGGCTAGGTGGTCTTTCTGAGTTCCAGAGAGAATGGCATTACCATAGTAGAGTCTGGACAGGACCAGTGATTGCACCACTGATTTAAAGTCATCAGCAGAAATGAAGGGTTTAATTTTCTTGAGATGGAGTGTGAAGAGAGCACCTTTGGACGAATTTTTTATGTGGGGATTAAGACTGAGGCTCTGGTCAACGCCGATACCGAGGGATTTAACTGAGCTAGGTATGGAAAAAGAACAGTTGAGAGCTTTGAGGTCAGAGATCCAGTGTTGAATGGGGAGCGAGTTGTTTTTAGGAGAGAATAGAATGATCTCCGTTTTTTTAGGGTTGAGTTTGAGGTGGTTGTGATGGAACCAATATTGAATCTTAGTCAAGGCATCATTGAGGCGTAGAACGTCCGCATGGGATGTAATCTTGCAATAAAGTTGGGTGTCATTGGCATAGAGGTGGTAGCTGATTCTCGCTTGCTTAAGAATGAAGGTGAGCGGTTCCATGAAGAGGTTGAATAGAGTGGGAGAGAGAATAGAACCCTGAGGGACACCCAAGGAGACCGGCAAAGGATCAGAAAGGCAATCGCTGACTTTAATGTGTTGGGTTCTGTGTTGGAAAAATGAGGTGAACCATTTGAGAACAGCACCATCGAAGCCGAAACGATCTTTGAGACTATTGAGTAAGGCAGAGTGATTAACAGTGTCAAAAGCAGCAGAGAGGTCAAGGAGAATGAGAAGGGAGGATTCACCCTTGTCTAGGGAGTGGTGGATGTCATCAATAATGTTGAGCATGGCCGTTTCAGTGCTGCAGCCCCTTCGAAAGCCTGACTGTAATGCGTCCAAGAGGTTGAAGGAGTCAATGTGTTTGTCCAACTGGAGCAGGGCGCATTTTTCAAGGGCCTTAGATAGGAAAGGAAGGTTGGTGATAGGGCGCAGATTATTTAAGTCATTAGGGTCAGCTGTAGCGTTTTTGATGGGGGTGATTTGCCCTTGCTGGAGGGAGGCAGGGACACTACCGCTGGCTAGGGAGGAGTTGATGATAGTGGTCCAATATGGGGCGATAATGTGTTTTAGGTCTTGGACAAGGTAAGTAGGGCGAGGATCTCTGGTATGCGAGGATGGTTTAAGCTTGGTGATGATGTTGAGGACTTCCCGTTCGGAAACAGGGAAAAAGTTATTCCAGGATGCATCGTTTTTTTAGCTGTGGGCTGCTGTAGTAGGGTTCAGAAGGGGTGACAACGGGGGCAGTTGGGAAGAGTCATGGGGAGGGGTAGGTGTGGATGGAGACTTAGGGGGAATGTCAGGGGGGGTGATAGGCTATGGAGGAGGGGAGTTAAGATGAAGGATTGGTCAATCTTAGCGATTTTTTTTTAAAAGAAGCTAGCAATTTCTTAACATCTCTCGATCGTAGCCATTAATTGGGGGGGGCAGAAGCAGTTTGGTTTTTGCCAATGCTAAATAATTCCCTGGGTCTGTTTTTAGCCCGGTCGAGTTGTGAACAGAAGAAAGGAGGCCGTTTCATTGAAGAGGTGTTTTTTGTAATTGGCCCTTGCAGCTCTGAGGAGGACAAGATTTGAGGGGGAAGGGTGTTGCCTCCATGTGCGTTCAGTCAGCCTAAGAGCGCGTCTCTCGTTGAGGTCAGCGTTGAACCAGGATTTGGAGGGGTTACGTTTTTGCAATTTTAATTTGGCTGGATTTCTTGTAGTGTTCAGTAAGGTCATTTGCACTTTGGGAGAGAGGAGTAAGCTGTAGATGTGCTTTGACCTTAGTCTCCAGATCGCCCGGAGGAATAACGTGAACATTTCTGGTCAATTTCTTATATTTGATGGTTTTGCAGCGTGAATCTTTCAGGATTCACTATGCTGTGCATTATTCCGCGATCTGGTGGTTGGGTCCGGATTCGTAGTCTTTCTTTTGTTTTTTATGTTGTTTTTTTTGTACCCCAGGTGGGCGTCGACGTCCCACCATTTCGTGTACCTCTCGTGACGTCGGCGGGCTTCCTGCGGAAGTCCCACCTTTGGGGCGCCATCTTCAGAATCTTTTTTCTGCCGTTGGGTCTGGATCGTCATCGAGAAGCTCCAGAGTTTTTAACGAAGGAAGAAGAAAAATACACGAGTTTCATCGAAGGAGAATTGATAGAAGACTACAGAGAGGAAGAGCAATCAGCCGGGACGGCGAAGAAGGAGAAGATCCTCAATCTTCGACGCCCATCGGAAAATGCGCACTCAGAGACTCTGAGCGCAATGGACAAGACACCCTTTAAATTCTGCGGTAACTGCCACCACAAATACCTTTGCCTGCCGATCGACCACGAGAGCAAGGACTGCAACGCCTGTTCCGTCTTCACGCTGAAGACACTCCGGGTGCGAGAAAGGCAGAGGAGAGCCAACTTCAACATAGAAGGCAAGGGTAAGGCCCCGTCGCTGTACGAACTGGGCCTCTCCACCGACGATGAAGACAACATCGCCGAGGGACCTGATGTCTTCACGGTCGCAGAGACCGATAAGAAAACACCTGACAAGGTAGGAGACCCGTCGAGTACGAAACCCCCGAAAGGGCCCTGAAAATCTAAGAGTGACTCTCGTAAAACAGAGTCAAAGTCCTCAAAAGGAACACCGGTGCCGAAAATTTCGACGACCGCGAGTGGATCCAAGGACGAAAGGCCCAACGGATCCTTCGAGAAGGACTCCCAGGTGCCGAAGGCCGCCGAAAAACAGAGTTCGTCGAAGCAGGCCCACGAGGTGGGGCGTTCGGCGACAAAGGACAAGGCCGCGTCGACGCCAGCTCCGTCAAAGACCAGCGCTCGACGCCGAACATGCCTCCGAAATGGAGAAGAAAAAGAGAAGGCTCGAGGCGGAGATGGAGAGCATCCTTCAGAGGAAGAATGAGTTTGATGAAAAAATGAAAAAATTCAAAATCCCAACGAAACCGTCGACGGATGTCATCGAGATCGAGGAACAGGAAGAGTTCGACGCCGAAGAGCAGTCGAGAGATCCTGAAGAAGAAGAAGACCCCTACTATGAGGAAGAGGAGCAGCAGTCGACGACACATGAGCTGGAATGGCAGGACATCGACGCCGAAAATCCCGAAGAGCCCGTGGAGACCTATCCTTCGAGGCCTTCGCTGCCAGACGACATTGGGGCGTACAACATGGTCGTCAAGAGCGCGGCAGCAGCTTTTGGCGTGAAATTGGACGAGGAGAAGCCGAAGACTGATTTTCTACTCGAAACACTGCTCCCCATCCAGACTAGGAGCCAGTTCCTCTCTATGCTCCAAAGCATAATGAACCAAGGGAAGGAGGCGTTCAAGGACCCAGGAACTTGCAGATCCATCACTCCCAGAACAGAGAAGAAATACAAGCACTCCTCACAGGACCAGCCATTTATCAAAGGATCAGTCACAGCTGACTCCATCATTGCGTCCACGGCCAGGAAAAGGGCCAATGTACCGGCAACCTCAGGGCCGCCTCCCGACAAGGAGAGCAGAAGGATGGATCTCACCGGGAGAAAGGTTGAGAGAAATGCGGCAATGCACTGGCGCATGGCAAACTCAAATTCCCTATTGAACAGGCACCAGTACCAGCACTGGGACGAGATGGGAGAACTAATCAAACATCTCCCCGAGCAATACCAGCAGAGAGCTTCCCATCTGGTGGAGGAAGGGAAGAATATTGCAGACTCGTGCATCAACACAGCATTGGACGGGGCAGAGACATCGAGCAGACTGATGGCTATAGGAATCACTGAAAGGAGGCAGGCCTGGCTCAGAATTTCAGGATTCAAGCAAGAGGTCCAGAACAACATACTGAACACCCCTTTTAACGGTGAGACGCTGTTCGGTGCTCCGGTGGACGAAAAACTCACCCAACTGAAGAAAGAAAATGAGACGGCAAGGTCCATGGGGGCCCTGCAGTTCAGAGGGATGAGAAGAGGCACCCCAGCTCGGAGACCCTACGGAAGGGGAGGAAACCAGCCGGGAACGTCACACCAGACATTCCAGCAAGA
The DNA here is from genome assembly GCF_964204655.1 of Triturus cristatus. Taxonomy (NCBI): domain Eukaryota; kingdom Metazoa; phylum Chordata; class Amphibia; order Caudata; family Salamandridae; genus Triturus; species Triturus cristatus. The sequence goes on along the minus strand of NC_140590.1, from coordinate 1,533,717,543 downwards.
ACAGCAAGGTGAAAGTCACGGCCAGCAGGGACAGCAGAAACAAAACTGGCAGTACCAGCCTCGAGGCCAGCCCTTTCGCGGGAGGGGAAACAGACGTGGCCAGAGAAGAAGAGGGGGAGACCAACCCTCATCAAAGTGACTGCGCACGGAAGAAGATGCCCACCCCCAGTATACCCCGAAGGGTGAGGCACCAACTAAGCACAGTAAGGAGGGTACACAAACCAAACGCCTACGAGCATGCAACACCAGTAGGCGGAAGACTGGGACTTTACCTTCAACAATGGCAAAAAATAACCTCAGACAAATGGATACTCAACGTCATACAGTACGGATACTGCATAGAGTTGAAGAAAAGACCTCCAAACAGGTAACCAAAGAGAAGACAACGCTCTGGTCAAGAGCTTGCTCAACTCAAGGAAGAGGCGCTACAACTACTCCAACCAGAGGCTATAGAACCAGTGCCATGCAGAGAAAGGAACAAGGGAGTGTACTCAAACTACTTCCTGGTCCCAAAGGTAGACAAAACACTAAGACCCATCCTGGATCTACGATTCCTAAACAAATTCATAAAGACGCAAAAATTCTAAATGACATCGCTACAAGAAGTGCTACCTCAAATACAAGGCGGAGACTTCATGTCCACCGTGGATCTCAAAGATGCCTACCTGCACATCCCGATGAACATGCGCCACAAAAACCTGTTAAGGTTCAACATCAACCAGGATCATTACTAATTCACAACCCTGGCATTCGGTTTAAAGTCCGCACCAAGGGTTTTCACAAAATGCCTTGCAGCAGTAGCAGCATACCTAAGGAGGGAAGGGATTCATGTGTATCCTTACCTAGACGACTGGCTAATCAAAGCAAGTACTCGCGACAAGTGCGAGGAGCACGCAGAGCGGGTGACAAGTACACTAACAAACCTGGGGTTCTCGATACACTGGGGGAAGTCATCAATGGAACCAGAACAGGTGAAGATCTTCCTGGGAGCGCATATCAACACCTTAGACAAAACGGTCATGCCCAGCGACAGGAGAACAATAGCCCTGCTGAAGGAGACGCGTCTCTACCAGAAGGGGCGAGCTCTGACAGCGAGAACAGCGCGCAAGATCATGGGCATGATGGCGTCATGCATTCACCTAGTCCCCAATGTACGGCTTCACATGAGACCGTTCCAGGAATGGCTGCAACAACAATGGTCACAAGCGAACGGAAGTTGGGAGGATCTAGTGTTTGTTACGCACGCAGTGCAAGAGGAGATAGCATGGTGGAACAGGGAGAACATAACTATAGGAAAGCCCTTGACACCACCAAGCCCAACTGTGACCATTACCACAGACGCATCCCAGATAGGATGGGGAGCGCACATGAACAAGCTCAGAGTGAGGGGTCTGTGGACTCCAGCAATGCGGTCAGACACATCAACTACCTGGAATTGAAGACCGTACTGCTAGCCCTAAAGGCCTTCCAGAGGCAGCTATACAACCAAAAAGCGTTGATACAGACGGACAATACTACCACAATGTTCTACATCAACAAGCAGGGAGGAACACAATCGTTCCCCCTTTCAACTCTGGCACAAGAGATTTGGAGATGGGCCATCCCACTCAAAATAGACCTGCTGGCGATACACCTACCAGGGAAAGACAATGTGGAAGCCGATTGGCTCAGCAGGCAGACCTCGGCATCCCACGTGTGGGAGCTCAATGGACAGGAAACGCAAAGGCTATTCAAAAGGTGGGGTACACCGACAATAGACCTGTTTGCAACACGCCTGAATGCAAAATGCCGAAACTTCGCATCCAGACAACCAGAAAAACAATCCCAGGGGAATGCCCTATGGATAAGTTGGTCAAGGACATTTGCATACGCTTTTCCACCGATACCACTGATACACAGGGTACTCAACAAGTGCAAGACCAGCAACATGACAATGATCCTGGTGGCACCACAGTGGGCAAGACAGCCATGGTACTCACAAATAGTGGAAATGGCACAGGGACCTCCACAGAAATTCGCAAAAAGAAAGGACTTGCTCTCCATGCAGAACAGAGAGGTTCTACACCCAGAGCCAGAGAGCCTCGGACTGGCAGCTTGGCTCCTGAAGACATAGTTTGCACACCTTAAACTACCTCCAAGCACTATGCGAGTGCTGCGGGAGGCAAGGAGACCAACAACACGGAAATGTTATGGGGAAAAGTGGAAAAGGTTCACAATGTGGTGCAGCAAAAATAAACTGCAAGATAAAATGACAAAGGAATCAACGGTGCTTAGATACCTCACACACCTTCTAAAGGCGAAACTTTGCTCATCGTCGCTGAGGGTCCACCTAGCGGCGATCATAGCTTACACACGAGGTGAGACAGGAGGAAGCTTCTTTACGTCACGTTTAGTAAAGAGATTCCTGGAAGGGGCAAAAAGAATAGCGCCACCAAAGAGGATGCCGCCTCCGGCATGGAACCTCAACATAGTCCTGACGGAACTTATGAAGGCGCCCTTTGAGCCCATTCACAAGGCCTCCCTCCAAATGCTAACAATGAAGACAGCCTTTCAGGTGGCAGTAACCTCTCTGCGCAGAGTAAGCGAGCTGCAAGCGCTAACGCTGCAAGAGCCCTACATCCAGATACACAAGGACAGAGTCGTAATGAGAACGGACCCACACTTCATGCCAAAGGTGGTGTCAGCATTCCATTTAAATCAAACAATTAAAATACCAGGTTTCTTTCAGAACCCAGCAACAAGCGCAGAAAGGGCACTGCACACTCTAGACGCTAGAAGGGCGGTGATGCACTACATCGAGAGGACAAAAGAACACAGGAAAACCAAACAGTTTTTTGTGTCCTTCGCAACGAGCTTCCTGGGTAGACCAGTGACAAAAAGCACCATTGCACGATGGATTGCACTAACAATACAATTCTGCCACAAACAGGTGGGGCAAGAACTATCCGAGGGGCCACAGGCCCACTCCACAAGGAAGAAGGGAGCAACAATTGCCTTTCTGGCAAATACACCCATTCAAGACATATGCCTGGCGGCAACATGGGCTTCGGTGCACACGTTCACCAAGCACTACTGCGTGGATATACAGATGAATATATGTTGAAGGACCTTCTGTCCTACTTGTGCTTCCTTGTTCAACGACCAACGCTCCTCTTCCACCCAGCCGCCACAGAGAAAACAAACCGCTACAAAATATATGCACAGCATAGTGAATCCAGAAAGATTCACACTGCAAAACGAATAGTTTCTTACCGGTCGGTGTAATTTTGCAGCTTGAAGATCTTTCTGGATTCACTAGCGAACCCACCCACCTCCGCCAGGAAGATGAGGCAGGAGAAAAAAAGGGTGGAAGGACAAAGACTGAAATAACAAGATAAAACTGAAAGGATATATATAAGGAAGTTACTTAACGCCTAGGGTTAAAAAAAAAAAAAATAGAGAGGAAGGGAAAAAAGAACCCGAAGATGGCGCCCCAAAGGTGGAGCACGCCGACGTCACGAGAGGTACACCAAATGGTGGGACGTCGAAGCCCACCTGGGCTACAAAAAAAAACAAAAGAAAGACTACGAATCCGGACCCAACCACCAGATCGCGGAATAATGCACAGCATAGTGAATCCAGAAAGCTCTTCAAGCTGCAAAACTACACCGACAGGTAAGAAACTATTCGTTATAGGGGAAGGGGGGGGGGCACAAAGCTGGTGATCGTTAAGAGGATGAGGTGATGGTCGGACCAGTCAATGGGAACGGGAAGCCAGTTCCTTGCTAGTGATGATAGCGTCAAGAGTGGCACCTTTGGAGTGTGTGGGAGAATGGCAAGAGTTGTTTCAAGTTACTAATATCGAGTAGGTCATTGAGGAGACTAACTGAGGGGTAGTCATTTTTGTTCCAGTGCAGGTTAAAGTCTCCGAGGAAGAGGTTTCTAGAATTGGGTTACAAGATCGGACAATTCCTCCACAAAGGAAGGAGGGTCACCAGGGGGGATGGTAGATGTTATGTAGACGAATAGGGGGGCGAACCCTGTACTATAAGTTCAGCACCAAGGTATTCAAAAGTAGTATGGTCGTAGTACTGAACAGGTGAGAGTTGAAGTTCTTCTTTATAGATTATAGCAAGGCCCCCCTCCGATTTTGTCATGCCTGTCTTTTCTGAGAATGGAGTAACCAGGGGGAGAGAGCTGGTAAGGATAGATGACGAGTGGGCATTGAGCCAGGTTTCCGTAAGAAAGGCTATGTCAATGGCTTCACTAAGGATAGTTTCTGCGATTTCTGTTGCATGACAGGCAGCTGATCGGCAGTTAACCAGCATGCAGTTGAGGGGTTTAGGGTAGTTTTTTGTGGGGGAACAAGAATGGATAGTGGTGAGTTGTTGGGGTCTGGGCGAGACTGGGGAGGAAGGGAACCTGCTTGTCCCCAGATCACAGGGATAGATGAGTGAGGTGCAAGGGCGTTCGTAGTCGAGGCGATAAGGGGGTGGGATTTATTAAGGTCAAGGAGGTCGGAGGAGGGAAGATGACTCGGGCGTGGGGTGAACTGAGTAAACAATTACTGCAAGGCGGTCTAGGTGAAGAATTGCCGCAAGAAGAAGTACTCCCTTGGTGAGGAAGTGTGGTGTTAGTTTGTTCGGAACCCAAGGGATAGGTATGATTGGAGGGATTCATTGAGGAGAGGGAGTTGAAGTCATTTCTGAGAGAAGAAAGTTCTAACAGGAGGGTTGAGAGGTGGAGTTCTATATTGAGAAGTGACTGGGTAAGAAGCAAGATAGGGAAGGGGGCTAGGAGGTCGGGGGGAGAGGGGCATGTTCCATGTTGGTCGGGGAGGGAGGTCTAGGTTGTGGGCAGGGTGGGAAGCCAGGTGGGGGGAAGTGAGGGGTGTTTAGGTTGTAAGATAGAGGTGAGAAAGCATTCCCAGGGGTCAACTGGGTGTCATGAGAGGAAAAGTGGGCATGGGGGGTGAAGAGGGCTGTCAATTTGGTTATGGGGGAAGGTCACTAGGTGAGAAGGAGATTGGAGTTTAGTGGCGCCATCGGGGTGAGGGGGTACAAGAGGAGGAGAGAGGGTTTGGGTGGCTGAGAGTTGTAGGGATGTCAGGAGGAGGTTGAGATGCTAACGAGGCTGGGGAAAAAACATCTGGGATTCGTGGATTTCATTGGTGGTTGACAAGTCAGGGAGAGGATGGGTTGGAGTCGAGGAGGGAGAGGACGAAAGGGCATCCTGCGATTGGGAGGCTTATAGGTTAGAGGTAAGTGTAGGTAGTGGGATAAGGTGCTGAAGTGGTGTTCAAAGATGGTGAGGTGGTTTTCGGGGGCTTGTATGAGGATATTTCCTGATTTGAAAATAGAGATGTCGATTTCGCCAAGAAAAGTGGGGGAACGAGTAGTGGATAGTTTCAAACCATATGGGATTTTGCAGGATTTTGTGATAGGAAGGTGGTAGAGGAAGATACTTTTCTATTTAGAGGGGCGTTTGGAGTAGAAGATGTAGTTAGTTTTTATAATGGAGGTTAGGCTAAGGTAGTTGTCAACAAATAAGGTTTCTTGGTGACATATTAGAAGTTTGTGTTTAAAGTTTTTCTTGCTATTTTTGGAAAGGTTGGGGGGGGGGGATAAAGGATGGACCAAGAGTTGGGTCCATGCCTAGTGATGGGTGAGTCCAGTGTCGCAAGAGTATGATTGAGGGAAGGCATGGTGAGTCAACTGAAGTGGTCAGGGGGCGAGGGAAAGATGTGAGGGAGGGAGATTGGAGTGGGGCGCAGTGGGGAGGGGGAATAAAAGGGAGGGCGGGGAGAAGTCAGTGAATGGTAATATCCCCAGACAAGGGCAGGGCCCTTAAAATGGACTATAAGCCGTTTCATTAACTGCCAGGCAAATATGGTTTATATGCCACATATGTTTCACATTTACTTCCTTTGCCTACTACCCCTACTAGGGGTATGGGCCATCAACCAGGACTATCCAGCCATCTCTGTCCTGGGCTTTTCTTTCAGTCTGACTTGAGGCCTCTGCGCGAGGTGGTTCCGGCTAGCCTCTTTTCCTTTTTCCTTGAGGGTTCCAGGTCAGGGCTTGCCTGGTGGTGTTTGAAGCGGGCTTACAAGGGTGTGACCTATCCAGCCACAGCATCTTTTCATGATTTCTTCATGAGCAGGGAGTTGGAAAGCTGGCTGCCATAGGCCATTGTTGCTGATGGTGTTTGTCCTGCAGATTTGGAGGATTTTCTTCAGACGGTGTTGATGAAGGTCTGAACTTTGTTGATGGTGGTCACTGTTGACTTCCAACGTTCTGCTCCATACAGAAGGACCGATTTTACGTTGGTGTTTAAAAGCCTGATCTTGCTTTGCAATATTATGCCCTTGGAGCTCCAGATCGTCTTTAGCTGAATGAAGGCAGCCATTGCTTAGCCAATTCTTACCTTGACGTCAGCGTCTGTGCTGCCCTGCTTGTCCATGACACTGCCGATCGAGGTGCATCATCTGTATGAGTGACCGCAGTTGTGCTGGCTCTGTTACCCTTCAGGATTTTGGTTTTCCCCCTGTAGATGTTGAGGCCAAGTTATGCTGATGTGGCTGCCACATTCTCATTCTTCTTTTGCATCTGCAAATGGGTATGGTAAAGTAGGGCCAGGTCATCAGCAAAGTCTAGGTCATCGAGCTGCGTCCAAAGTATCCACTGGATCCCATTTCTTCTCCTTGTTGTGGATCTCTTCATGATCCACTATTTGGCCATTAGGAAGAGAAAAGGCAAAATGAAACAACCCTGGCGGACCATAGTCCTTATTTTGAAGACTTCCGTGAGTTGTCCTTCATGGACTATCTTGCAAGTCTTTCCCCTCATAAGAATTCCTGATCATTCTAAAGAGTTTATCTGGCACAACGTAGTGACGGAGGAGTTTCTGAAGGGTCTCTGTCCACGCTGTTGAATGCCTTCTCATTGTCAATTAAATTGACATAGAGTGGGGGGAGGGTGCCGGAGTTCCATTTCATTGGTTGCTCAATGATGGTGCTCAGTTTTGCAATCTGGTCTGTGCAGGATCCATCTTTGCAGAAGCCAGCTTTCTGGTCTCGCAACTGAACTTGTTCCTTCATTCTGTTCAGGATGACTGTTGAACACTTTACCTGGGGTTGATAGAGGAGTTAGACCTCTGTAGTTTGCTCAGTTACTCAGGCCACCTTTCTTTGGGATCTTGATGAGATATCCCTCCTTCCAGTCTGCTGGTACCTTTTCCTCTAGCCAGATCCTTCCACACAGGATGTAGAGCAAATCTACTGATGTTTCAATGTCTGTCTTCAGTGCATCTACAGGAATGTTGTCAGGCACTGCTGCCTTCCCATTTCTCAAATGGTTGGTCCCATATTTACTTTGTTGGTCTGCTGTAGTCGATTGACAAGTCATTGTCAGCTGGCTGTATGTCATGGGCTTGTTCAGACGTTTTTCAAAGTGCTCTACCCATCTTCGTTGTTGGCCTTCGTTACCCATGATTGTCGTCCCAGCTTTGTCTTTAACAGGTCTTACTGACTTGCTGTATGTGCTGGAGAGTTTCCTTGTTATGTTGTAGAGTTCTTTCAAGTTTCCATAACTTGCTGCTTCCTGGGTTTCTGTGGCAAGACCATCAATGAACCTTGGCTTGTCTGCTCTTAAGCTTCTCTTTGCTTCCTTGTTGTTTCTACTGTGTCGGTCGTCCTCTAGTTCTTGCAGGACTTGAAACTTGTTAATGGGGGTTAATGGAGTATTCACTCCTTTTCTGTGCATTTTTTAGGAGAGTGGTGTTTTATAGCTGGCATTGGTTTGTCTGTCCAATCCATGCTTTCTTCACCTTTAGCTCTAACCTTTCCACGACAAGGTGATGCTCTGATGGTCCGTCCGCTCTTTTTATCACTCTCACATTTTGCAGGGACCTTGAACTACTTGCCAATGCAGACATGGTCGATCTGGCTCTGTTGAATGGTCTGGTGATACCAACATGCTTTTTGTATTCTGTTGTGTGAGAATACACTACCGCCTATCAACAGATTGTTCAGGGCACAGAGATCTTCAAGTCTTTCACCATTCTCGCTCAAATTGCCAAGGGAATGGTTCCCCATGACTTGTTCCTACCCGGTGTTGTCACTTCCAATCTTGGCATTCAGGTCCCTCTTCAGTATGGTGATGTCTCTCTAAAGGCATTTCTCCAGGATGGGATGGCGTCTGTTGTAAAACTGTTCTTTTTTCCTCCTTTTTGCTGTCATTTGTAGGTGTAGTCCAACACATATTGCAGGGGAGAGAGTTACAACTCCTTTTCCATCCTCCCTAAATATGAACACTTCTACCCACAAACAGTGTGTGTTCTCTAAGAACAGAAGTAATTCTTAGGAAGAACGCAAGGCTTCTTTAAAGCACCTTCACCCACTAATAGTGGCATGCTTAATCATAGCGCTGCTACAACATCCCTGCATAGATCAACGCCTGGGATGGAGCAAAGGGAAGGGGGCAGACAATGCAACAAAAATACTTGGATCCATGCAGCAAAACAAAACGATAACAAGTGTAATTATAAAGATAAAACTATCTTGGGGATGCCCTTAACTATCTTTATTCTTCGACTCCCCGGATAGGATTTAAATGGAATCAAAATAAGGATGACCTAGAGGGTAATTGGTGCCCCTTCATCCCTCCTTACTGTTCATTGTTTTGTCGACATGCTTCAGCCATTAATCATCGCCCTCAAGGGATTGTTCAGCCTTCCTCAGGACTTGCGATCCCTCTTACTTCATTCCCCTCAAAGAATAAATTAAGTTTTTAGGATATATTTATCCTAGTATAACACACACATTCGGATTCCCTGAAATGACAACGGACATAAGTACATCACAATGCATTTTTCTGTAGCACCGAACAATGCCTGCTTTCTGTCCATACTCTGTGCAGGTATTCATTCCCTTAAAAGGGGTCCATATATTGCATATATGGTCTCACTCATAGGCCATATTTGTCCATCTTCATGGTCAAACCACCATAACTTACAAGCATTACCCAAAAGTTAAGTGCAATCAAAAGAGAGATGGTACACGTAATCTGTCGCTAACAAAGTTTCACCAGGTGTCTCAGTGAACTGCCATGCAATCGTATGCTGCAGCATGCAATGGCTGCAAGCATGGCACACAGGTGTGTCATGTCATCACTTTTTTCTGCACCCTGACACGCAGCCTGCAATGGCATTTTGCATGTTGGTGTGAAGAGGTCCCTTAGGGTGGCACAATACATGCTGCAGCTCTTGGGATCCTCTTTAGCCTCCTCGCCCTAGGTACCAGGGGTGCCATTTACTAGAAGCTTACAATGGGCGCTAAAGGTATTGCCAATTGGGTTACAGTTTTAGGAAAGAGATATGGCACTGGGGACCTGGACAACAGGAACCCGGTGCACTTTCTGTCAAAATGTCATCAGACACCAGGCAAAAAGTGGGGGTGACATGTAAAAAAAAAAAGTCACTTTCCTACTCCTATTCCTTCACAAAGCACTACTGCCTGGACTCATGGAGAAAAGCTAATATAGCAGTCGGACAGGCCGCGTTATGGCACCTGTTTTCCTAAGTATGCCACACTGCGTCATTTGTGCATATTGCTTTATTGTGATATCTCTTTATCTCTCTCTTTTATTCAAGTATATGGCCATAGATGGGTTTTTATCAAAGTTTCTAGACATGTGACATATGATTACATCTGTGAATAGCATGATTACCTGTGAACTTTCACAGTAATTATTGTAATGGGTATCATGGTGGGATGTTAAGCCTCGCCCACCTCCAGGGGTCTCTTAATACTACTCACTTGTCAAATTCAAGCAAGCAAATCTATGAAATACATATTGCTGGAGAAAAGAACTAGTTACTTACCTGTTAACTGTGGTTCTCCAGTATTAATATCTTTCATAGATTTACAGGCGACCCGCCCTCCTCCCTTTTAAGACTCACCATTGTTTTTACCTCTTACTTTCCTTGTGTTACATATGCGTTAGAAATCTGAGGTATGATGGCTCTGCAGGGGATGAGTGCTTCAGGGTCTCTGATCTGATTGGTTGAAGTTTGAGTGAATTAAAACAAGGTTAATTGGTTAGCAATGTGTATTGTTTTCATTGGGGCTTTTAAAGCCTATCTATTAGCACTTCTTTTTTATTGATGTTACCGTGGGAGTCAAAACATGAATTACGGGGAAAATTCCAGCGTATGAATCTTTGAAAGATATTAATACTGGAGGGCCACAGTGCACAGGTAAGTAACTTGTTATATATGAAGATAGAGTGAATATAAACAACTATATTATATCTAACAGTAGCAATGGTTTTTGGGAAATGATCCTTAAACAATCTCTCGGTTCATTGCTTCTAAGTTAATTGTCCAGTAGTCTTGAGCTAATATGGTGAATCTCTTTTTATGTCAAACAAATGTTATGAAACAAAATTTGTGGCTAAGTCTACTGGCATGCCAGTTTGAGGCTAGGTTATTCCCAACCCGTACAATGATTTTTTGTGGTTTGCAGAATCAGAAAGTAAGAGTTAGATGTCTGTGTCATGTTCTCTGGGTTTCCAACTAATCAAAAGGCTAAAGTCTGCATAGCGTCTAAAAGAAAATCTGGAGGCGACAATTATGCTAGTGTCAGAATATTTCTCTTCACTGTCTGTCCAGTATGCATATGCTGAGAACACCATGGGAACACTTATGTGGGTTTTCCATATTGAAGCCACTAGGCTCCTTTTCTATGAAAGCTAAAACTGCCATTTTCTGTATGTTCTCCTAGCCAGACAGTCCGTGCAAGGGAGACGGCCTAATTTAAAAACTATATATGGTTTTGATGTGTCGGAAATCCAGGTAGCAGGCAATGGGGTGAAAGGTCCACATACATAATATGACTTAATTAAAAGAAATGTATATAAATAGTATGTTACAAAACTAAAAGGTTGAATCAGTGGTTAAAAACTGCTGGGGAAAATTCAAAATTCCATGGAAAATAGATGGGGCTCTCTGGGAACTGTCTACTTCAGTTCTTGAAACAGGTCCTTGGTCCACAGGTACAATCTAAAACTTTGAAACATGTCACCTAGTAGCGCTCCAGGGGAAGAGTAGGATTCAGATCTTTAGAGGCGCACACAGACATCCTTCACACTTCCGTTTCCAGGCTGTTGTGAGATCTAGTGGGCTGTACATACAGGCTGTTGTGAGATCTAGTGGGCTGTACATATGTTCTGAAAAGGACAAGCCTTCCTTAAACCACTCCTAACTGTCCATAAATTACCCCATCTCGCACTGTCCCAGAAATATGTGTTTCTTTTTCTGAGCAAGTGCCTTACAGCAGAAGATATATCTTTGCAAGTATTTGGAAACATGTTAGTCTTTTAGAGATACTTTGATTCTGATTGTTTTCTGGTTTCGTTTGTTTGGGCCTTTGTACATAAACATACACAATTTAGATTTTATGTATGCAAGCAGGCTATATAATTTAATTTCCTTACTATAAATGAAAAATCCAGCTGTAGTAAGGCTGTCTGCATTGAGCTTGACACAAACACCATTAGAGACATTTTGATTGTGGAGGCAATTCCTCCACAGACATAAGCATTTGTTAGTGGACTTGATGGTCGGTACTATTACAGCTAGCTTAAAATTTGTCAGCCACCTGTGTGGTAAACCCCTAAGGCCCCCCCCCCCCCCCCCCATGTTGACCAGATGTTGACACTGTCAGGTCTGCCTCATTTTATTAAGGGCTGTGCTGAAATTCAGAAGGGGCACCGTTTTAAAAGCATGTCTAACCGGTGTCTTTTAAATAGGTGTCCAGTGTCAGCCCATATCAGAGATCAAATTTCCAGAGGGCCAAAAAGACAAACACCTAGAAGAGCATCATAGAAAGATGGATTTAAAATAAATAAATCTATATCCTTCAGTTGTTGATTTCTGTCCCCAGATGACAGATAGCCAAAGTAGCATTTTTATGCAATTTCTTTCTAACACCACCTGATGCACTGCACCCATTTAAGAATTGGGGGCAGTTCACATCAGTTGGCAAATGCTTCTTGGTTGTATTGCCACTGTATTCTCACTGTTGGTGGATTTAAGGGTATTTAGTGTATGGCCCTCTTCCCGTTCTCCACTAACTTGTGAGAGCTTAACAAGTTTTACACATTTCTTAAAGTATAATGAAGAAAAAGAAAAAATTAATACACTACATCTTTTGGGCCAGTCAATAAAATCTAAGCAGATTTGCCACTTGCCATTAAAATATTTGGGTGTTGAGAGTTGCAAGATATATAGAGGGGTCCTCATGTTCTAGGTTTGATATCAGTTGTCCACCGGTAACTAAAATCATGGTTATGCCACACTTTACTGATAAACGTCATTATTATATCAATGTCTGTTGTGACCAGAAATCAACACAAACCTAACATTCAAGATAGCATTTCCATTGTTAGTGTTCTATTATTTAGCTTTGTTTTGCTTAACACAACAAAGTGACAAAATGTAAATAAATGAAAACTACTTCACATTTTACTACTTTAGCACGCAAAATGACATTGACTGGGTTGCACTAATTAAAAGCTCAAGTCAGCAGGTAAATGCGTTTGTATGACCTTGTGAGAAAATGTATAAAAACATTTGGCTTATGGATGCAAAGACTTGGAATCCTGACTTTCACTTGTTTCTTTCAGGCAGCTGATCCTCATCTTGGAGCTTTATAACCCCAATGATGTGTATGACTACTTGCGCCACATCGCGTTGACACTTTGCTCAGATAAAGTGTCTGAAGTCCGGTGGATTTCTTTCAAACTGGTAGGAAATTAAACTTAAAACTATTGATATTTGTCTTTTGGAACTAATTTAACTTCTGGTTTCCTATTAAGGATATACAGGACATAATTATCAATGGATTATCGTTAATTCAGTATCAGAACTGAGTCTATTTGATAGAGCAGCACTGATTGACTGATCAAAGAACAACAACTATGTTGCCTCGACTCTAAGAAGGATTCTTCCATGAATGAAGTGTCTTTTCTGAACCTGTTAAGACTGCCACCGAATGCCTACACCAAGTTATTGCCAATTCTATTCTAAGCGAGCAGTAGCAAGGCCAATATGTCTTGCTTTAATGTGCCAAAACATGTAAACAAAGGCATGCACAAATGCTTTTTACATGCTTTGCATACACAAATGTTTTTCCTATTAAAGCCTGCTCTACAGGCCGTTGCTGGAAACCAGTGGCAAAAAGGATTGCTTTCTCTATATAGTGCATACAGGAAACAAAGAATTAAATGTGACAAAACAGTTTAATTATTGAGTACTGTTCAGATCCAAAATGGTCCCTCCTGTATTCAAATGTACGCACGTGTTTTATAGGGCAAAATGATGCACCAAATAGTGAGTACAATGAGGGGAGGGTGTAACACATCTCAAGAGTGTGGCCATGGGCCCACTCTGTGTATATTTCAAACAATAGGTAGTAATATATCTTGCAGACATCTGCGCCATCAAGCCAGACCTAAAGTAAGTATCCATGGGGCCACATGTTCAATTTGAGTTGTAACAGACTCCACACACAATAAAATGTGTAATACTGCCTCCATCTCTCAAGCAGTCATGTTTGTGCTCAAACCATCAAATCACCAGAACATTGTCATGTATTGCTTCTCTCAAACAATATTTGTCGAAAGACGGCGATTGTGACTGACCTTCGATCTCCAGTGTTGAATAGTTGCAGTATAGAAAATGTAACAAACTGAATGTTTCACTTGCTGTCAACAACTGCTTCTTCTCTTTTCTGTAATCTGATCTCAGTGGCTTGGTACATGGTTTAGGCAAATGGGGATCAGGCCTGCCTTGCAAAACCTTTTAATACCAGCCCTGTATGACACCAAACAAGAACATTCAAACATCTTGAAAAGGGGTTGGAAGGCATCTTGTCCCAATTTTATAATCTGCAAAGGAGACCCAAATATTTATTGAACACTAGAATTTTTCCAAGACATTAGCAAAGGCATAGTTTTCTCACTTCTCGGAGAAATTCACGAAGGGTCCCAATACTTCAGTCCTGGCACAATTCCTTCTCTTCATAAATTGTTTATGTAGCGATAACAATTTGTGTACTGTTCCTTCAGGAGTTCTTACAGGAATGAATGGGCTGAGGACATTCCTGTCGTGAAAAGAGGTAATTGTCCCCACTACCCTTTAAAGTGTTTCAGGGTACTTGGAAAATGCACTTCTCACTATGCACAAGTGAGATTTTCTATGGTAAACATGGCTGTGTACACTTGGTGGAATATCTCAAGACTTTAATTTTCTGACCTTGGAGCACTTGAGCCGCCCCCTCCACCACTAAGTGATGTCAAATTTGGTAATAAAGTTTCCAGGAAGCGCCTCGGTATCATCCTATTGCCCCTCAAAGCTAGTGCAGTACACTGTGCTGCCACCTTTGGGAAATACATTATTTTGTTTTCAGCCGACTATACAGTGACCTATATATTTTTTTGCTGTCAAAATTCTTTTATTGAGCATCAATAGATAAAAGTAACAGCATAATCTGACAGAGACTACTAGCCGCAGATTCCTTCACGTAGAGTTATCCCCAGGTGTGAGACTGGATCCGGAAACTTTTTGCCACAGCATCCCTGCACGCCGGGCGACATCACGCGACTCCGCCCAGGGGTCGTCCGCTTACCTGTTTAAGGCCCTCTTTCTTCCATTCTTTTTTGGTAGGAACAGTGTGAGAATGCCTTCGGGCTTTAAAACTTGCACGTTTTGTGGGCGTCTTATGTCGGCGACGGACCCTCACCTCATTTGCATGTGGTGTTTGGGGGAGGATCACGGCTCCTCAGATTGTGCGGCGTGCCAAAAGTTGAAGCCGAAGTCGCGGCGGGAGCGCTGAATGAAACTTCTCTCGGCGCGTCTCTCCAGGTCGACGTCCTCCCCTCGGTCTGCTTCGGCGGACGGCTTCAGGTCCAGCCGTGGTCGTCGTCCTCGCCTTTCTCTGATGTCACGTGAGCGTCGCTCCCCGGTGGGTAAGTGTCGCAGTTAGTCTCCGGGGGCTGGTTTCTGGCCTACCGGGGGCATGGACTCTCCGCGGGTGATGCGGCACCGCGTGTCGTCCTATCCACCGTTTCCCGGTGTTGGGGCATCGAGAGTCCAGATGGAGACTTACTCGGCAGCTTTGCAGGCCTTCCTGGTGTCTCCTCCTCCTTCCACTCCTGGGGCGTCGACGGATCCCTCGCCTTGGGTCGGATCCAGGCTTGGAGGATGGGTGCGGCTCCTCTGGGGCACCTCCTTCAGGCCACGGCGTCTCTGCCTCGCCGTAAACCCCCGCGGGGGTCCCTGTGGTGTCGCAGTAGGTCGCCGGGGCTCAGGTCGGATCCCCGAGCCCCTCTCGCTCCTTTGGCAGGGTGGGCCTGTCTAAGGCCGAGGTGATGCCGCTACGGCGCCGGCAGCAGCTGGACCGTGTGGAGCCACAGGGGTCGGTGGACTCTTCTCGTCTCGCTCCGGGTCGAGGGCAGACCCCTCGTCCCTCTCCGGGCCCCTTCATACCTCCTCACAGGTGGCTGCCTCGTTGGAGGGCGAGTCGGAGGTTGCATCGTCCCTGGCGCCGCCACAGGGGTTGCCGGGCGACCTTCGTTCCTTCTGGGCACGGCCGGCAGAGGGCTTCGGGCCCCTCCTCGGTCCCATCCCGTTCCCCCACACAGATGGTTGCCTCGGCGGGGGTTGGGCCGGCGCCGTCCCGGTGCCGCTTTGGGAGTGGTGCGGCTCCAGCTCTACTCCGGTACCCGCTCTGGTCCGGGATGACTTGGAGGTCCTTTGACCGGCGACGCAGGATGGCGCCGGTGGCCTGCCTCAAGCAGCGGACTCTACGGCTCCGCGCAGGGGTCGTACCGCGGATTCGTCTTCAGACGCTCCTTCTTCTCCGTAGGCAGGCTGCATATTGGTATCGTGCTCCCCGGAGACTGGTCGCCGTGTGGTGTCCTTTTCACCAGCGTCTAAGGGTGGCTCCCCGCCCTTCCTGAGGCAGGGGTGTTCGTCGGAAGAGCGGCAGGTCCCTCATTCTTCGGCTCCTCCTGACCTCCAGGTCTGGCCCTTGCCCGCCCCGCTTGGCCATGGGGACGGCCGCCTTAGTTTGCAGCCGTCGCCCAAAGAGGAGCTGCTTTCTCCACTGCGGGGCCCTACGGATGCGGGTGCAGCCTTTGCTCACGCGGTATCCACCAGGGCTCTGGTGGGAGGGAAACCTTGCTTCCCTTTGAAGGTTCACTCCTTTCTGCCTTGACGGGGGCTTGGAGGCGTCCTGCCTCCAGGGACCCGGTGACTCCGCATCTTCTGCATCGGCACCTTCCGACGCCGCGTGACCCGGTGTGTCTGTCCATTCACCCCTCAGCCGCCAGTCCCCTTATGCGGACTGCTTTACCCTCCCTGCCGCCCCCGTTTGCTCCGCCGTCCAGAGAGACCCGCTGGCTGGACACTTGGGGACGCAACATTTTTGCCTCGACCAGTGCGGCCCTGTGGGCCCTTAACACTTTGTGTGTGCTGGATAGGGCTTCCTCCTGTTTGTGGGACTCGGCTGTGTCTCTGGGGTCTGCAGCGTCCCAGGAGTCTGCCCAGGTAGATTTGCGGCACCATGCATTGGATGGCCGGGAGCTTGCGGCATTTATTCTCCGCTCCGCTCTGGACGTCTGTGGCGCTGGGCCGTGCCATGGCTTCCTCGGTCGCTCTCCGCCGCCATGCTTTGCTTCGGGACGGCGTCTTCCCCGAAAATATTCGGGAGAGGCTTATTGATCTCCCATTTGAGGGCAGTCTGTTTCATGCCCCGGCCGACTCTGCCATTCAGAGGCTCTTGGCATGGCTCCGTCCTCCTCCTCCTCCGTCCCCTCCTCAGTGACTTCTGAGTTAGGGTTGCTTCTGGGCCTTCTTAGGCCGACTTTGGCTTTGTTGGCTGCTGGACGGCCCCTTTGTTGTTGTGTGTGAGTTCTGCAGGAGTTGTTGCGCAGACTTGGCCCTGAGATTGGGTCTTCTGCTTTGCTTGGGCTGCTGTCATGCCTGTAGCGGGGGTGCTTTTTTCCCCCGTGGTTCTTTTTTCCCCCGTGGTTCTTTTGTTTCTTCCTCTGCTGCGGAAGTTCTTCCAAAGAGGGTTCCCATATATTGGGACTTCACGTGCCCTATGTGGGGTTATAGCAGCTGTCATATGGCTTGCTCTCTGCTGGAGGGTTCTGGTCGTCTTTGGGTACCTGTTCTCCATGGTGTTTACGTAGGTTGCTTTTGCTTCCTGTGGTGGAGGCCCGGGCCTCGCCTCCTCTCCCTGCTCCCGTTCTGCGGTCTGGGATGTCGCTGTGTTCTCCCTTGCCAGGCGTTGCCTACTTGGTCTTCCTGGGGCCTCGGGCTGTTCTTCTTGCTGCTGGCCTTGACTGCTGGCATTTGTTCTGGTTGTCAGGCTACTCTCCATCTGGAATGGGCTCGCCTTCCTCTCCTTGGTTTCCTTGGGCCCTCTAGCCTTCTTCTTCTTCCGTCTTCCTGTCTTGGCATTCGGCGGAAGCTATGTTGCCTTGTGGGGAGTGGGGTGCTTCGGCCTCTCCGTCCTTGCCCTTGGTTCCTCTGCTGTGAGCGTACGAGCCTCTTCAGCCTTCTTTCCCTCCTACGTCCCCTTGGGGTCGGTGGGGTTCTGCTTGTGGAGGTTCCCTTGGCCTGGCAGGGGCACGATTCTACCTGCTCCACAGATCTGGTCCCCTGCGGGGGCCCTCTGTTCTGCTTTGGCTGGTGGGGTCCTTTCGCAGACCCTCCTTCCCAGGGGGTATTGCTAGGGTATCTATTCTACGTGAAGGAATCTGCGGCTAGTAGTCTCTATCAGATGTACAAGTTACTTACCTTCGGCAATGATGTATCTGGTAGAGACTATTCTAGCCGCAGATTCCTTCACGGCCCGCCCTTCCTCCCCTATTCTGCGAGGACCCTTGGGTTGGTCTTCGGTACTCGCCTCCCGGTGGGGAGCTGTGTCTCCTGTGAGTGCCTTCCTTGTTCTTGACGGGTGGCTCCATCTGGGGGCGGTTCATTCCTCCCTTGGTTCTTTGGAGGATGGGGTTTTGGTGCGCCGGTGCCCTGCTGCTCTGGCTACTCCAGGTTTGGTGGGGATTGCTTCTATCCTTGTCCTCCCTCCCCTCCCTTCCTTCCATTGCATTGCTATCCTCTGGTTTGAGGGTCCTCTGGCCATGTCTTGCCCTTGTGGGTGGTTGCCCTCTAGGTTGGGGTGGCTTGGTGGTTTTTTGTCCCTGTCTGTCTTGGGACTGGTCCCATTCCTTGCTCAGGATGAGGGGGGTGAGCTTCCTACGTGTGCCATGACTTTTATGCCTGTTCTTCCCTTCGGGGCACAGGGATGGGAGGTTGTCTATGTGCGGGCAGGGTGTCTACGCAGGTTTCTGCTTACTCTTCTTCTTTCCCTGCCCTTGGGGTCTGCGGTGTCGGCACTACCCTGGTGGTGTTGCTAGTCACCGTTTCTTTCCAATTTTTCTGCTCTTCGCACACTGTTTCCATGCTCCCACAGTTTTTTATCTAGTGGTTCCGCGTTGTGGTGCGGAAAACTTCTCCGAAGAAAACTGACGTGGGCGCACCGGGGTGGGTCTTATGTGACCTCGCTGACGTCAAGTACGCGGACAACGCCTGGGCGGAGTCGCGTGATGTCACCCTGCCCCCGGCACGCAGAGATGCTGTGGCAAAAAGTTTCTGGATCCAGTCTCACGCCTGGGGATAATTCTACGTGAAGGAATCTGCGGCTAGAATCGTCTCTACCAGATACATCGTTACCGAAGGTAAGTAACTCGTACAATACCAGTAGGGTGTGCAGGCCTCGGGGTCAAATGCGATCATCTAATTGACAGACAGTTTCACACGTCCCGTGGTCTGAGCGTACCCTCCACCAGCTTTGTAGACGATGCTGATTTGATCATAACAAAGCGGACATAACCATCCCAGTAATTGCAATTAACCTTAACTCCCCCCCCCCTACATCCCAGAACCTCCCCTCCCCCCCCCCCCCCCTCCCTGGTGGTGGTGCCTCAGGATAGAAACGAAAAAGTAAGCTAAAAGTTATCTGCAAAGCTAGTTTGTTGGCGCGGGAAGCAGATCGTTTGGCACATAAGTCTATCCCGAATGAAGCCTAGCGGGTCATTTTAAAGCTGTAAAAGGTGCATAGGCTCTCACCGAGGACGGGCACACTGCTGCGGGCAGGCCTTGTGAGAGGTAAGTAACTAATGGACCCCATTTAAGGTCAAAGACTGGATAATCATCTTTAAAAATGTCTGAGTCTTTCCATAGAGCGGAGTCTCCATAAACGTGCATGCCAAAGTGACGTCGCTGGTGTGCCAGGCTTTTTCCATGCCGCTGCTATGGTAAGCTTTGCTGCTCCTAGACACATCCATATGATTGCTTTATCGAACGACGGTTTGTGGTCCAACACTGGGGCCCTAACCCCTAATAGAGCCCTCTCAATATCTGTCCGGATTGGGTAACCTAACATATTGTTACGGTGCGAGAGTATTTCCTCCCAAATGGGGCGAATACTAGGGCAGTCCCACCAGATGTGACGGAAATCCCCCGGTTGCCCACATCCCCGCCAGCAGAGATCGGAGGTGTCGAGGAAAATCCGCCGAAGCTTATTAGGGTAGAGATACCAATCTAGGAGTGTTTTGTAGTGTGCTTCCCTCAGGGCCACTGATTTGTTGTCTAGTGAGATCTCCCCATAAATGTTTGCATTCTTCTTGACCTATATTTTTTCTTTTTTTTTGTGTTCATACAATTTTTTATTTTTTATTTGACAGAGTACATTTTGTTGGTTTATTATATGAAACAAAGCAGTTTTCTCTTGAGAATTATTGAAAGTATTATCTACTGTGATACTCGAAGGTGATTTTAACAAATCATGTGTATGTGTTATCACACATTCACCCCCAGAGGCACAGAATTTGAAATCAGTCAAGCTTTGAAGACATCTTTTAGACCAACACGAATGGGTGTTGAATGGCGATGTGTAACAAGACCTTTTTAAAAAATGGGACACTCTACAATTTGACCTGTTCACCACAAGAGAAAGTGCAAAAACCTCATGCCTTCGAATCCAGGTTCCCAGTATACAAGAACAATGCCTTTTATTAAAAAATGGATGAGGACATTTATCTCCCTTTCTTCTGATTCCTGCTGCTTCCAAAGTCATTGTCAAGACGGTGCAGTTCGAAATAACAATCAATACTCCTTGTTCCCTGTCACTTCAGCCTAACAAAAGATAAAGCACAAACCAGATTTTTTCTTCAGGATGTCAACAAAAATATTAAGTTGCATCCTGCACTGTGTGAACTTTGCCACCAGGCTCCTGAGTATCTACAATATGGCTGTCTGAGTCTACCTGATGACCCTGACAATGAACATCTTGGAAGAAGCAATCCTAGCATCCACTTGCTTATCTTATGCTTTCAAGTGGAAGAGATTCTGCACATATCTCAATTTCAAGCAATGGGGAGAATAAGGGATTTTAGCGCTCAATACACAAATATTTAAACATGAATGCAAACTTATGTGGTTTTTTAAAGAGTAGGGATGTCATCCCTGCATCCCTAAAATCCAAGAGGTTATACAATTAGCACGAGCCTCTAAGCAAGCACACGCAATAATGTTCAATACTGCCAATATTAGCCATCAAGTATATTCTCCGGTTCTTTTCTTTTATTGGTTCGAATTCTCTTCAAGCCAGGCAGCTCTGCTGAGGCAGTCCTTCCTCAGCAAAGCTGCCTACTGAAGCAAACAAAGACAGAAGGTGATCTGTAGGTGGAGATTTTCTGTGATCATTGGTGGAAGTCACTAGGTTTACCTTGAGAGTGGTTTTGGGGGAGAGGTAGTCAGTGGAAGAGACTGCCTTCTTAGACTACTTTTCTTAGATCATTTTTCCAATAATATTGGGTAGAGAATTCTAGCTTAAATGGTCGGGCGTCATCACCATTCAGACTAGTTTCACAATTTAAGTTCGCCATAGTAACTAAGTTATCTTCATTGTATAGTTAATTAAAACCATTATAAATATAAAATCTCGGGATGTCGTGAAAAATGCCTGCTCTAGAGAGGTGTTATCACCTCCTCCTCCCGGAAGGCTGGTAAACCAGCATATCAAGGTGGGAAGCTTCAAAGGCCTCTGCCGCCTTAGTTAAGCGAACCCAGGCTTTTCCAGACAAGGAAAATGCCACCCCCTGCTCTGGGCCCATCTGGCAGCAGGACAGGTGGGATAATTAGCTATGCAAGAGGTGTGTTACATTGCTAGGCTGGACACACCTCTAGGGTGACCAGTTGGAAGTGAACACAAAATTAGGAACTACACCATCTTGTATGGGGTGGATTTAGGAATTCTGGGACAGGATGATGTCCATTCCCCAATGGGAGTGGTCATCTAGGGGGTGTAGTATCCTGGGAGTAAGTAGCCCGTTGGCTACTAATCCTCACGTCCCTTAACACCGCTAAATTGATATTTAGGAGACCCCCTGATACCAGGGCATCAGATTTTGACAGACAAAAAGAAGTGGGCAAAGAAGAAGATTGCTGACCCCAGAACCAAGAAGCACGACTGACTTGGCGCCAACCTTGCCAGCCTGACCGCTGCACCTGACCCTGTGGAGCAACTGACTCATCCTGCTACTGTTCAGACTTCAAGAAACCGGAAGGGCTGCCAGTGCTTTGCCAATCAGCAAAGAAACTCCCTTGGAGTAGAGGAGCTACTCCCCGGCAGCCGCAGGCACCAAAGAAACAACGCCGGGTACACCGACTTGCTGCCTTTGGGGACTACTGACACAGCAGCCGCCCAGGAAGAGGTAGCAGTCCTCCTGCAGGTCAGGTCCATCCCTCCTCCAAGTGTGGGGACACCAGGAATGACCGGAGCCATACCTGGGGTACTGTACCCCTTGGTGCAGCCAAGGCTTGTTGCATCCAGTCCGAACACAAACGCTGAGGAAGACTGACCTGCACGTCGAGGCACTTCAGGGGCAGTGATACCCGCATCAAGGTGGCCCAGGTGTCCTGTTTGCCCCTCTGCAGCAGAAACAAAGAGTGATCCTGAAACCACTGCCACCTGACACCTCAAAGCCCCTCTGCACATGTGTCCCAGAGCCTGAGTCCAAAGGAGGTGACAATGCCAACAGGGTCCCCAGACCCACAAGAGCTGAGCACATCCTTGAGTCTAGCCAGACTGGACTTAGTCGCCACCTGCAGCCTTTCTGCAGGCCCCCTCCAACTGCAAGAGAACCCAGCACCGGACCGTACGCCAAAAGGCACCACTGCACCCAAGTCCCACAGCTCGAGGAGAAGTGGATCAAAGGTGTCCCCACATGACCGAGCATCTCAAGAGTTGAGCCCCCCCCCCTGTGGGTTCCCCCGTACTGGTCCAGTCCCTGCTTGCAGCCTCTTTCCAACCAGACCGTTCTACATTGAAGTGAATGGGACACCCGACGCCATGACACACCTCTGCACCCAGACGCCCCAGAGCCTCCCGAGGTGATCTGTTGGTGCGGCCTTGGACCTTGCCCCATACTCACCTTAAGTCTCGAAGAACAGTCCTGTAAGTGGCTAAGTGCCCAAATGCAGGACATGTTTTTCCCCCATAGGATAAAATTACCGCTTCCAAAAACTGCACTGTCAACTTTTGAGAAGTGTAAAAATTAATTACTTGAAAAGTACTTACCTGATTCTGATGATCTTGGTATCTAAATTCATATAAAAGTATGTTATTTTTATAAATCCGTGTTGGATTTTTTTATCTAGTGTATGTCTCATTACTGCCTTTGTGTATGCGATAAATGCATAGCACTACCTTTTGATATGCCTAATTGCGTGCCAACACTACCACAAAAGAGAGCATTTGGGGTGTAATTTGTGCCTCTAATTCCTTTGGGGTTTGTGTGTACTTTTGACACACTGTACCTCTTTTTGGTCCACTATATAGGGGCAGCTTCCTATAGACAACAAATCAATGAATTCCTCGAGCACTCATATCAACTGTTAATCCTCCATACATTTAATTGCCTATGCCATGGTAAACACCTAATCTCTTAAAAAAACAAGGTCTTCAGAACAAAATCACGGTGTGTGGGATTTCACTTAGACTGCATTCATTATCAGTTTTGTTATCTAAACAAAATTCCTTAAGACTTGCTAAAATAAACATGCGCCTAACTAAGGCTTTGATTCCTCCTGCAGAGATTATCCTAAAACCTTGAAATTACTTGATTGTTTATTCTTGTTTGAATCAACAGCCTATGCAAATTTAGATTTGTCGAGTTCCATAAACTTAGAGTATAACAACTGGGTACGTGACCACCGTAGATTTGGACTTAGTCCTCCTACTGTTATAAGTCACTTCTTCCAAAGTGTAAAATCTGCCTGTAATATCGAGGGCCCTAACACCTGAGACCCTCCTGCAGGATACTCTGCATAGTATAACAACACTGCAAAGAACTTGTTGGCCTGCTAAGAAAGAAAGAGGTTATTAACCACTTTAATGGCCCAAATAGTAGAAAAGCTGGACTCGGGCAGGGGGGGGGGGGGGGGGGGGGCGAAAGAAAGTTCCCTGTAGGAATTTTGCCGAAAGGGTTTTTTTCTCAAAAAGGGGTGTTCCTCCAGCAGAGAACATTCTGTTGGGGAACGCCCTGCGGAAATAGTAGAACAAAAGGAGTTTACTGACGTGAAGCCATCCCATTCATTGCCAGACTTGATAAAAGATTTTGGATTGTGACTATGTCCTCGCCAACGGGACCATTCCTGAATAGGTCAACCATTTATGAAGGTGATGAGTCTTGAGTCGTTGTAGGGCCCTATAGTGTGCAGGCCTGGGAATATCACCTAAATAGATGAGGACAGGGAGCTCTCCAAGTGAGAGATTTGACATAACTATGTACTCTGTTTCAAAAGGCTCTTTCATAGTTCTTGACTTACCGTCACCGTCTTCTTCAATGGAATGCTCAAGGTTGTTTCTTTGGAATCTCTAACAAACCCTGGGAACGTGGTTATCTAGGATGGGGACAGAAGAAATTAGTTCTCAATGATTACTAAGCCTAGTCCTCTCTAAAGTTTTACAGCTGTTTAAAGATGTTGGGAGGGCCTCCGCAGGCATTGATCCAAGAGTAGATTATCGTTCAGATAGACTATCAGATTAATGCCTCTTCAGGTCAGATGTTCTACTTCTGGTTTGAAAACCTTTGTGAAGCACCAGGTTGCTGACGACAGGCCAAACGAGAACATCTTGATTTCAACAGTTTGCTGCCAACTGAACTGAATAAACCTGTGATGCAGGAGAAAGATGGAAATTGTGAGATGAGTTCTTCAGATCAATACGTACAATCCAGTCTAGGTGTTTCAGGATATCTTAGATTAGATGGTGCCCCTCCATTTTGAAGTGGCTTTACACTACTCACTCATTGAAAGCCCCCTATCTCTCTTTTCTACTAGAAAGAGATTGTTTACTAAATCCCTGGGGTGTAGATCGACTGAGCATATTGCTCCTTTCTCTAATCACTCTTCGATTTCCAAATCTGATGGAAGTCGCCTGATCTGAGAATCATAGGGAGCATAGGTGACTTGCCTGTTGAGGGGCCCCTGAGAACTGTGTGTGGAAACCTTGGACTGTATGAAGGACCCAATCCATATGAGATGTCCAGTTGTGGATGAAATTCTCTAATCGACCCCCTACTTGGGAAGAAAGGCGAAAACATACCATTAAAGGTTGCCTTGTTAATGATTTTTATGAAAACCACCACTGGCACTGCATTGTCTCAAGCTTTGTGACGGGAAGAAGGTTCCAAATCATGATTGTTTCTTCAATTGGGCATGCCTGGAGCCATGCCTCCTGGACGGGAGTTGAGAAGTGTAGCGGCTGGCCAAACAGCCCCTGCCACGACTGACCCCTTAGAAAACCTATGGGGTGAAACTTCTTTTATTGGACATCTGCGCCTTATCAAGGGAAGTAAAGGAGCCACAAATTGCCCTAGTTACTTAATGGAAGGGGTCACCGAACAAACCTCCCTGGGCCACCGCCCCCACTTCTGAAGAAGCCAGGTCTCTACTGTTATCCAACTTTGGATCCACCTTTATTAACAAGGATCAGCGTAGAGCCTGTTGTGACAGGAAGGCCCTTTTTAGGCTATCAAAGGCACCATGGTTGACCTGAGGTCACGCGTGCATTTGTAGGGTCATAGGGTTGAGAGTCTATGGCCGTAGGGTCTCAAGAGGTGCCAGAAAAATCACCCACTTCTCGGCGCAGTCTAACATTCTCTTCTGAATAGATGTCTTCCAAGGGGATTCATGGCTTAAGATACCGCTTTGTGAATTGAGGCATTGACCGCCTCATAGAAGACATCATTCCAAGGGAGACAGACTCCTCCTCCACTTAGGAACTGTTGGTTCAGTGCATGACTGTATTGTTGTATTTTGAGAACCATTACTCAAATCCCGAAGGCTGTCTCTTTAATTTAATGCACTGGGGAACCCATGGCCATTTGAGAGTCCTTAGAGCTCACTTGAAGGGCAGTTACCTGGGGACACACAAACCCACGAAATTCAAGGGGGCAGTGTCCTGATTTAGGTCTTTCTTGGCTCTGGCTATGAATACAGACGCTGGTAAGGCATTGGAAAATGATTATACAGACCCTGAACAGGGTACCACACTATTAAAGAAATCCTTCCTTACAGACCGTTGAAGGGGCTCTGATCTCAATCACCACTGGGTGAAGTGGTTGGTGTACGTCTCTCTCAACCCCAGAGAGTTCAAAGACACGTGTGCCGAGCACAGAGGATTAAAGACATGCGTCCAAGTCCCATGAGCGGACAGCACCTCTAGTGGTCGAAGGACTGCACCACCCATGGTCCTGCCAGCAGTTATATTGAAGAGATTACAGCTGCGTAAAGACTGCGCACTGCGTTCCCCTAGCTGCATCAACAAGTGACTGTCTACAATGCACAATACAGTAAATCAATAATAAAATGGCCAATGAAAAGTGAAATAATAAGGGTGCTAGAGGCACTTATCTGTGGCTGCAGGAACACCGAAGAAAGAGGTATAGAAAGGGACATGGGACTATATGGTGAATTCTGGTGGTCCATGATTGGAGGGCACTGTTTTTCACTTGTTTCCCTGGTGTTTCTGGGAAGGTTAGTTTGATAATGTTAGTGGCCGCTGCTAATAAAATGCATGCAATTAAGCGAAGGAAGAAAGTGTAAACTGCGCCCCAGACAGTACATACAATCCTTATGGTCTGTTTACGTTTTGAAGCACATAGCTGGCCAATTTCTTTCAGACGGTTCCAGTAACTTCAATTCAGAACCCTCCTTCTCAGCGTGTCAATCTTGACACATCATTTATATAAGGCGATATCTACATGTGGTCCCTCATTTTTACAAACATTTTATACTATTTCCGTCCAAACTTTGCAATGGATTCGGGTCTCTTGCTGTGCCACTAATAAATCTCCCTGATTGGAGTTAACAAGTGAAGCAAGAGGATCTCTATTCAGTGCTAGATCATCCTGTTCTAGGAGGACCAGAACTTTGTTTTTTATTTCTGACCTAGCATCAAAGCTGTTACATAGGCTGTGCATACAGCCCCAGACTAAGCACAATTAAAGTAGATTGGTCTGCCCAACCGGTTGCCAGCAATAACTTCTTATGTATTCCACTTAGTCTGAACTAATTTCACAAGTGGTGATGGGCACCTCTGCACTTGTTCCTTTAAAGTATTAGGAAAGAATATGAATTTGGACTGACTTTGATAACTATACTTAAAGTGATGAAATATACTAGAAACCCTAAGGGTGCAGTTGAATCTCCTTGAATAAATAAATTTCCCTTGAAATTATTAGCAGTGAGAATTTCTCGTTTCTCTGCGTATACCTTCATTTACAGAAGGAGAATGGGTTACCCTATTAATTGTTACTCTGAAATGGCTAGTGAGAATTTTCATTAGCTTATGCCGGCGGCAGCTTGCGGTTACTGCTGCAGCCTGAAATTCTCAACCTCCCTTAAAATTATTTTCACACTTGCTTTGACGTGTCAAAAGGAGTGGTAACAGTAACGGCGTCTGAGAAAATGCTGGTGGCAGCTTTTTCCCGATATATAGAGTATTTGGTCGCTTGTATCCATCCTGCCTTCCTGGAGCGCCTTGCCCAAAGGGGATGTTTGGAGCTGGCTGTGGATTCCTCTGGTACCTGCCCAGGAAAAAAAACATCCAAAATAATTATTTGATTTAGGGCTTTCTTCAGTAGAGGTGGTAGTTGATGCTGGGTCTTAACTTGTGTCTGTGCTTATCGTCAATATGTGCTCAAAATGCGTGTTTTTGTGTTTTTTTTTTAACTGGAAAATGACTTCACTTTACGTGCATGTTATTACCATTCTCGCAGGTTGTCGAAATACTTCAGAAATTCTATGCAAACAATGAAAATGAACTTGGGATTAATTTCATCAACGAACTTATAGTGAGATTTCGACACTGCTCCAAGTGGGTTGGAAGACAAGCTTTTGCCTTCATTTGTCAGGTCTGTATTTATATGCATGCTCCTTTTTTTTTTTTAAAAGACCAGAGCAACCGATGTGCACTATATCCTCTTTCTATTATATAATGTTTTTAATTCCCAGTTTGTTCTTTGTTTTTCTAAGACTATTTACCATCATGCTCTCTTCCCCCTACAGTGCCGCCCTAAATCTGAGGACCTTGCCAAATGTCATTTTTAATACAATGTTTGTATTAAAATTTCTGAAAAACACACATCATCAGAGATAATGTTGCTCACAATAACGCACCAGTCATTATCCTTGGGCCCTTTGAATACGTTTTGGCGTGAGTCAGGGTTGCATGTTCAGCCAGAAAATGTTTATCACGCCTCTTTACATTTCTTGTATGTTTCCCCATTAGCGTGTTGCTTGTCTTGTGGTATCACTAAGTAGGTCTGACTTGTGCCCTAATGGTCCACTTCCTTGATCTCACCACAGCCGCAGGTTTGTCTTCCTCCAGCCTTCAGTCACGGTGCTTGGAACAATTTGTTGTACTGTGGGTCTGCCGCATTCTGGAGTATGTTGTCTACATATAGGAAGTCTTGGTAATCCATTCCTTCACTCAATGGAATAACCTCCCTCACTGGGTGTGACCTAATGCAGCATATAAGTGTTGTTACAGAGATTTGCCCAACACTACATTGCCTTTAATGTGGACTTGCAGGACAGTCGTATTATGGTCTCAGTGTTTCCAGGTAGTGGATAGGAGAGAGTAGGCGTCACTTGTTTGCCCCCTCCCCATATCCTCCAGTGTAAACCTTGCAGATAACTGGTCATTGATGCTCATCCCTTTCACTGAGTCTCTAAAGAAATTCTAGGTCAAAATTCATGCTCTTCAGAACCCGTGAATTAAAGCCCCTCTCGTCTGAACAAACCCTTTCTCAGCATCTGACACGGGTATCAATAAGAAGCCTTTGATGTTATACATCTAGCTGAGGTAGTTATTGAAACTTAACAATTCAACTAACCTGTCCACCGCTCAAAATAATTTCATATTGCCCTATACTAATTCACCACTAATCGTTTTTGGGTTCAAGCATAGCGTGCTACCCACCAAAAAAGCGATTTGACGCCTCGTCGGGGGTAGTCGGCACTATATAAATGCAATTGCAATTACACAAGTAGACCAGCATACATCCAGTTGATCAGGATTGAACAGTGACTTTTGTCATCAGGTGTTTATTTAGCTGCAAGCCTCATCCTGCAATCCAGCCTCATACATCATTTTTGTGCCTGTATGAAGAGAGAAATGCCTTGACATGATGCCCATTCAGCTTTTCTTTTTCCGTAACTCAGCCAGGACTTTAACTTTTTTGCTTACATCTAAGGAGTTTCCAGAATAGCCTCTTAAAGGACTGTGCCAGAAACCCATTGGGACCTGGTGTTCTATCTGGTTGCATTCGAGGTGTGCACTCTGATTTCAAGCATAACCTCTTACCTCTATCTTTTCTCTAACCCCAGTGAATAAACGATGCACTTTAAAATACTGTAGGACTTGAACATTAATGTTCCATGTTTCCAATACCACAAGCTACAAAGCCTGCTACAATATTCTGTGAAAGTATTGACTATAGTTTTACTCTCAAAAATGTCTGTCCTTGAGCATTCTTAATAGCCGCTACCCAGCACGTCAGTTCACCCCTTCTGCTCACCACAGGGTGATCTTTATGCGTTGTTCACCACGCCATCCAGGCAACATTGAGTCCCCCAGTGTTTGGCCCATGTTGCTTCTGTTATTAGCTTGTAATATTCTTCCTTCATCCATTCCATCACACGAAGTATCCTGTACTTCGCATCTTCCACGTATCACTTTTCCTGGGACAGTAGTTCATGCTTAGTCTGACGCCCCCCACCCCCAATCATTTCATGCTTGTTTGTGTAAGGAAAGCCGTGGTGCACAGCCCCCCAAGGAGTCACCCTTTTGTCAAGTATTCTCCCATATGCGAATGCGTGACTATCTCTGGATTTCTTGCATTTAATGCATCCAGTCTCCACAATCCAATTCTTCTCTCCCCCCCCCCCCCACCTCCCCCCCCCCCCCCTCCCAACCATGTTCGTGACCAGTGGGTATTCGTCACAAATACCCCTCTCAATGAACTCAATCTCCATAAGGTGCTCTTCGTTGGAACCGATGTAATGATGTGGTTTGTCCTGGCTTCGGCTGCTTGCGCCCTGGAAAAGTGTACTGCCTCTCAGTGCGTTTTGGATAAGGCAAATCTTAGTGCCTCTGCATATCTTTTCAACTCTGGGAGTCCCACATCTTCCTGACCTGCACGATCTGTCCCACTTTATGCTTCGTAATGCATTCAAGCCTCATTCCACATATCACCACCCCCTCCACCAGTTAAGCCTGGCGCGCCTCTACCAGCCTTCCAGCTCTTGCAGGAACGTCCTAAATAGTTGGGGGGCAAGCACACTCAGAATTTTCAATCCATGCCACTTGCTACAACACGGTAGTCCTGATTTAGCGCTCCAGTGTGCTTGCGCATGTTTGGTGTGCTCTAAATGGCACACTTTTCCAGGTGAATATCGCCTCTAGACCACCGTGAAGAATACTCCATGAATTAACTGCTCATACTATGCTCTGCCTGCAACCTGGGTTTCGTTCAACATTAAAGGTCTCTCGTGCAGAAATAACACTTCCGGTTCATTCCCTCTGACCGTCTGAGCCACTGTTGCTCTTTCGCTTTGGTACCTAAATCCATTGGGGTTACATGTCATAATTATTATGCCATTCTCCTTCACTTGTCCATGACCAATCCACTTTCTTTCAACAGTTGCTCGTGTCTATCTCCCATGTGAACTCAATTCTCAGCTTTTTCTCTTCCCGTTTATTTTTTGCTCCTTGGTTTATACTCTACGGTGCGCATGTCCTTTGCTAATTCTCTCTTGTTATTGTCACCTACTGTCAGTCCTCCAAACATGCCATTGGTCCCATTCTAGGTTTATCGTGCTTGCAGATTGTCTCACTAGTACTTCTGAGCTAAGACCTTGGTGGGGAAAAAGTTAGTACATTGCTGTAGTAAGTTTAGTTGAGTGATTTCTTGCGACTGGGTGTCCC
The DNA here is from genome assembly GCF_964204655.1 of Triturus cristatus. Taxonomy (NCBI): domain Eukaryota; kingdom Metazoa; phylum Chordata; class Amphibia; order Caudata; family Salamandridae; genus Triturus; species Triturus cristatus. The sequence goes on along the minus strand of NC_140590.1, from coordinate 1,533,686,936 downwards.
CACTAACACTTCATTTTAACTCTCCATGTCCTCCAGAACGCTGGACCAACAAGCTATCAAAAATTAGGACCATTGGAAATCTACTTATTCTGTATATGTTGCCATCACTGAACTTTATGAAAATCTGCATTATAAATAGAAGCATGTAGAGATGCATATTCTTTAGGACTGTCGTAGAAGACGGTTTGCAATATATATTTCCTGTCTATATATATTTATATATATATATATATATTTTTGGTTTGCAGGCTGTGGTGGAAGAAGAATGTATTCCTGCAGAACAGTTTGTAATGCACTTGCTGCCAAGTCTGTTAAGTCTTACGTCGGATCCTGTGCCCAATGTCAGAGTACTGTTAGCAAAAGCTTTGAAGCGAAGTCTGTTAGAAAAAGGTAAATGTATTTTCCTTACCTCCTCTTATGCCAGACTGCAAGGTCAACACTAATTGTTCGAGTTAAGTTTTTATGTATGTATGTGTGTATATAATTGTACAACAGACACAACTGAACTGCTGTCTACATATGTGCTGATTTTATTTTGTGTTTGTCTCTGGGAGCCTGCCTTTTGTACGCTATTCTGAATGATAGATTTATGTAAACAGGGGACAATTTAAAGAAACAATGGTGAATGGTCTCGGAAATTTGGAGCCTCTTTCTGATGTCTGCAGGGTAGTTTGCAGAATCTTTTGAAGCTATTTGAGTGAACAAAGTGTTAGCAGTTGGATAACAACCTGTGTATTTTGGACCACGTAGTAACTTCAAGCACAGAGTAGATTAGAGATGGGGCGATGAGAAATTCACTTACGTCTGTGATGGCAAAAATAGATTTCACTAGAACGGTATTTGATGAGGTGTGAATCCAAATAAGATTAATGAAACGGAGTAGGTAAGAAGTATTTATCATTATAAACAGGTGTTCCCAAACAGCCAGACTACACTGTCTCAAGTGTCTCAGAACGCCCCCCACATCAACATTCTAACCTACACTCCCTTGGATTCTAGAAATTCCATGGGGCAGGGAACTATGATACAAAGGTGGGGGGTAACTGGGAATATACCAATTACCATAATTACTGATAAATGCTAAATACAGATGTCATAAAATGTGTGTGTGTGCGCGTAAATATATATATATATATATATATATATATATATCGGGAATTCCAACAGTAATGTAATATATTTGTTTTTCTTCAGCTTACTTCACAAGCGTGGGCAATCCTCATCTGGAAGCGGTGGAAGGGGCTATTTTAACCCTACAGTCAGACAGAGACCAAGATGTTCGTTTTTTTGCAACCGCAGAACCAAAACAAAACAATACAGACACTAACTTCCTCCCATGAAAACCAAATGGACTTATCATAAACTTTCTACGCGCCGGCCCTCCGTCAGCTAACATATGCCATGGACTGTGAACTTAACTGCTGCAGCCTGTATACTCCATTTCTATAATACCATACTTTCAAGCTGGATCTGAAGAATCATTTCTATATCGGGTCAGAGGGGGACCTCCTTAGTGAAAATTACACCATACGCATTTGATAATTTTATAATATGGCTTTTTTAAATCAGTTTGTTAGAAAATAAACTGTACAAAGGGGTTAGTTATGGGTGATGTGGCAGTTGAAAGCGATGGGAGTCTGTGTTTTGAATTGCTCATGTTTGTTTTTATCCTGGGAGTGGGCGGGTCTAGGCTTCTGTTCGTACATGTGTCCATTCACACTCCGTCTCTTGTCTGTATAATTTGTTCCTCTTCTAAGCAGAACTATTTCCTATTTACTATGGACCTCTTGAACTCTGACCTTTCTAAGCATGATTAGGTGATTTAATTGGCGGACATGGTGGACTTCAGCCATTCTCTACTTACACACATATTTCTACTTTGGCTTTCTGTTACTATTTTATCAGCAGACTGCCACTCCAACTGCACCTATTGTAAGTTCTACTAAAATTTACTGTACCTGTTGATGACATGACAAAACTGAGACAATTGCCCTATCTGCTTCTCCCACTTTACACGTGTCTGGCAAGGTTTTCACCATGGAATTGATCTCGTTGATAGGAACAGGGTTTAAGAAATCCTCAATGTTTTTAAAGTAGAGCAGCAGGGAAGCACATGTCTTGTTCAGGTGTAAGATGTATGACCGCAGTGGTTTGGTAGATCGAAAGGTTTTCTTTTAAGATCCAGCCACCACATACGCCTATAGGTCCCGCCACACTGTAAAATGCACTTTACTGCATTCCTCTTATATTTATTCTAAAGGAATGAGCATGACACTGAGCTACGAACACCACAACCCCCCTCATCCTCAGCCCAAATCCTTGCACTTTTACCATACAAAATATTCCTCATGAGAAGTTAAGCTTTTTTCGTCTCCCACCCCCATGCCACTTGAGTGTCATAATCTCACAATTGGTAGTGTACATCCCAAGTCCTACTTTTAATTTGCTGTGTCTTCCCTTTGGACAAGTTCAGTTTTATATTATTTCAGCAATAATAGATCACCCGGTCAATCATTACTATTCTTGTTGCAGCAGTTGGTCTTTTTTCATGCCACGGACCTATAAATGAATAAAAGGAAAGAGCAGCAGCTGTAGCAGAGTTTAGGCTAATGTTTGGCGGGTAGAATTGGTTGATTCAGAAGTCCACATATGGTAGTCTGCCCATGAATCTCTAAGCCTCTTTCCTTCTTTTCTTTGGAAGAGATGCTTGTGTGTTTATAATATGTGGAGAGAGGTACACCACAATACAGTTGTTGAATAAGGCAACTTATGATCAGATGAATTAAGACGATACAGTAAGAGCTGTGAGTATTTCACTAGGAGGCAAATGGTGCCATATGCATAACGCCACTGAAGAAAAGGGCAAAATGTGTCAAATCCAGACTAATTTCAAAAGTATTTAAAGACCAGAAAACGAACATTTCAAAAGACTATGGTTCCCAACAATTTCTGAGCAATTCCTCCCGTTTCAAAGTGTAGCAACCATTCTTATCACAAAGATCTAGTACTGTAAATACTTAAAAAGGAAAAAATAAGATCAGTAAAAATCTGGTTGACTTACAGTAATTTATGTTGATAAATATTTTTTTAAAACCTGTGGATGACCGCTATAAAGCAGTTTATTATAGATCTTAAGTGGCTTATTAGCTATAAGGTTAGTAAGCTCACTTCTCCTGGATGCACTTATACTCCATTTTTATTTTTTTATGGTTTTCTCGTTTTTTGAATTGTTATTGTTTTTAACAGTAAAACAAATGTACATATGTGAATATGCTCTGGAACTTTGCAAACAAAAAATGTTTTTTTTCACAATGTCTAAAACCTATATCACTGCAAGAGAATCTTACAACGCCAGGTAGTTAACACAGCAGCACTAACATTGACTGTGATGGGGTTTATATTAATTTACTCTCAATATGTATGTGATGGTTTAAAAAAAAGATAAATGTTAACTTTTTCTGTTGTGGTTATTTTGCATGGTCTGATAAAAAAAAATATTTTTGTTGCACGTGCTAGCAAATCGAAGAGCATCTTGGTTTGCGGCATGCATTAATGTGGATCTAAGAGTACACAGTTGATTTCAGTTCTCCATCACTTTTTAATGGTATATGCCCGCTTCGCGTTGTTCAGTACCTCTGTCCTTTAAATGTCCTGTTGCAACAGTAGTATGAAATTCCCTTTTTTCTTCATTTTCTCAGTCTACAATCAAAATTCCAAGTTCACAAAACACGGAGTAAGGATACAATTTTGGATGAAGGAAATTACAATGTAGATAGGGTTGCATAATTTTGTCATGTAGCCCTCTGGTTTGCGCAATGGTCACTGTAGATGAGCCAGATAAAAATTGTAGTTAAAGAAATGTGTGCAACATCGCAGCACAAGTTAAAATAACAGTATATTTTATCGTTATTGATTTAGAATAGCTTTGAACTTAAATCATGATCAATAGAATTGGCACAATTTAATGTAAATTTTAAAGCAGCAGGGGAGAAAAAGGATAGCTTTTCTTTTTTACTGTGAACTTTTTTATATATATATAATTTGCTCACATTGGTTTTTGAGACATCCAGTGAAGTACTTTCCAATCCCCTATTGCCATGTTAAGCAGCCAAAGAAATTAATCTGAACATTAGTTGGAGTCATTATGACTTGTGTTGTTGGCAGAGCGTTGAATTTGAAATATAGTTTGTAGTTAGCCTGTGCAAGAGACCCATGCACCCAGCAGCTGTTTTGGTGGACGAGAGATGCTACACTTTTGTGATCGTCTTTTTACTATAATGTTTTCTTGAATTTCGTTTTGTGCACTGATAACCAAATTCCAGCTAAGGATATGTTAACCAAAAAAAGTTAAGTCTTAGTAAATTGTATTTATTGAGTAGGCTTCCCAGATGAGTACTGCAGGCATTTTCTGTGAGGACTTTTTTCTAGAGAAGTATGTGCTTCTGTTCCAGATACGATTTTTCAGACCAACACATTGACACCGAATGGGAATTCTTCCGAATTATGGCATAGTGATAACCTGATTTCCTGTGATCTTAAAATTAGCCATTTTAATTTCAACCTGAGGTTCCATTTTTCATTACCAAAAAAACATTTTTCATTTTCAGGTTGTAAGAGAAAGATGTACCAATGACTCGGGACGGAATCTCACTTACATTTATAACCTTAAAATAATTCTTCACTGTTATGTTACTGCCATTTGTATAGCGCAACAGCTGCCCCAGCATAGGCTGACTGTCCGGCACATAATCTCAAATCCGATTGAATGAGCGCAATTACAGGGAAGTCTCCTGATCACGCCATCCTTATGTAATATGCTAAACACAATAGTGATCAGTGCAACTATAATCTCTATATCGTGTAGCCTGTTGATTCTTTATTAGGTTGATGTGTGATTGAAGGTGCTCACTAATTCCTGTACCATCATGCCAGGGTCTCCATTCTCTTTAGATCATATCTGATGGTGTTGAACAGTTAGCCTCTTTTGAACAGTGATTCATCAACACCCATTAAGTGGCACCAAAAAGGTATTGAGGAGTTACACAAAAGTAAAGCAACTGTATTCCTCTACCACATTGGTGTGACAATTCCTTGTAAAGCTTAAGAACCTGGGCACCTGGAGAGAAGACTTTTTGGGTTGAGGACTAAATTCATAAGATTCCCATAACAGGAGCTTTGGGCACCACTTGTTCTAGCCTTCTTTGTTGGGAATTATGGCCTACAAAATTCCAGACCTTACATAGGGACTGATAAGTTAGGATATTCTAACATGATGGTACAGGAATTAATGAGCACCTAAATATGGATCTGCTATAGAAAGAACACACTATACTATATAGTGACCATAGATGCACTGATTACTATTTATGCATAGCATGCATGAATCTCACAAACACCATGAGATCTTAGCCTAACTGTAACAACCCTGTAACCTTTGGTTTTGCAGCGTGAATCTTTCTGGATTCACTATGCTGTGCATTATTCCGCCATCTTGTGGTTGAGTCCGGAATCGTAGTATTTTCTTTTTTTTCTTTTCTTTGTGGCCCAGGTAGGCGGCGACGTCCCACCATTTGGTGTCCTTCGTGACGTCGGCACGCTTCCTGTGGAAGCTCCCACCTTTGGTCGCCATCTTCAGATTCTTTTTTCCGCCGTTGGGTCTGGATCGTTACTGAAGAGTTCCAGAGTTTTGGAAGAGGAGGAATCAAGGAAAATCGAAGGAAATGGATGAAAATAAAGCTTTCAGCGACACCGGACTGCAGGTCAGGTAACCGGAGTGAGGAGGGAGAAGTCTGAATGACCAAAACCTCGACGTTCGATGGAGGATGCACTTGCAGGGGGCACCCTGAGCGAGGGGATGGACAAAACACTGTTCAAGTTTTGCACCAGTTGCCACCACAAGTATGCCCAGAAGGATCAGCATCCAGTCTGCAACCTTTGCCTGCCGCTCGACCACAGAAGCGAAGACTGCAACGCCTGCTCTGCGTTTACACCGAAGACCCTCAGAGTAAGGGAGAGGCAGAGAAGGGCGCACCACAACATGCAGGGCCAGGGGCCACCTCCATCGCTCCAAGACTTGGGTCTCTCCAGTGGAGAGAAGGACTAAATCGCCGAAGGACCAGAGGACTGCACGGTCGTCGAGGTCCATAAGAAGACGTCGAAGGAGGTAAGGGGGGAGTCGACCCCTAAACACTCAGGCGACACTCGAAAGAGTGAAGCAAAAGCCCCGTGCGACACAGAAGTGAAGCAAAGTCCTCGAAGGGAGCTCTGCCGTCGAAACACTCGACGAAAGCAACAGCTACCAGAGACAGTCAACCGAGCGGATCCTTCAAGAAGGAATCCCAATCGGCAAAAGCCCTCGAGAAACAAAGTTCGTCGAAGGTTCCCCTCAAAAGACACCTCGGCGCCGAGAAAAGAAGGGCAGACTTAGTTGTCGACGGCCACGAAGAGAAGTGCTCCAACCCTCGACGCCTAACATGCCGCCGAGATGGAGAGGAAGAAGAGGAGGCTCGAGGCCAAAATGGGGAGCATCCTTCAGCGTAAAAAAAAATTTGACGAGAAGATGAGCCAAAGCACCATCCCGACGAAACCCGCGGTCGAAGTCTGAAGAGACGACAAAGACACGGAACTCCCGAACCAGTCGAACTCTGGAACGAAGACTATTATTTCTAGGGAGAAGGCGACGAAGACCTTCAATCCTACCGGTACACGACACCCTCGGACGCACAAGACATGGAATGGCAAGAGCTCGACAGAATCGCCGGAAGATGGGGTAGACACGTACCCTTTGAGGCCCTCGCCGCCAGACGACATAGGGGTCTACAACATGGTCGTGCAGAAGGCTGCACAGACTTATGGGGTGAAAATGGAGGAAGAGAAGCCAAAATCATGTTTCCTCCGGGAAACTCTACTGCCACAACAAACTAGGAGCCAGTTCCTGCCCATGCTCACTAGTGTGCTGGATCAAGGAAGAGAGGCTTTTAAGGAGCCTGCAACATGCAAAGCTGTGACCCCCTAGAAGATATACAACCATTCTTCACAGGACCCTGCATACATCCAAGGTTCAGTGCCAGCCGACTCCATAAATGCAGCAACGGCTAGGAAAAGGGCCAATGTACCCACTAATGCCGTACCACCTCCAGACAAGGAGAGTAGGAGGATGAATCTCCTAGGGAGAAAAGTGGAGAGAAATGCAGCAATCCAATGGCGCATCTCTAACTCCAACGCCCTGATCAACAGGCAAGCTTACCAACACTGGGATGAAGTAGGACAGCTCCTAAAACATCTACCGGACCAGTACCAGCAAAGAGCTACTCACCTGGTAGAACTGGGGAAAAACATGGCGAACACATGCCTAAAATCAGCATTGGATGTGGCAGAAACATCAATCAGGTCAATGATGATAGGAGTGACTGAGAAGACACGGGTGACTAAGAATTTCGGGATTCAAGCCAGAGGTGCACAGCAACAGCCTAAACACACCTTTTAATGGAGAGCAACTGTTCGGCACGCCAGTCGACGACAAGTTGACACAGCTCAAGAAGGACAACGAAACAGCAAGGTCCATGGGGCAATGCAGTTCAGGGGAATGAGAAGAGGCACACCCACGAGAAGGCCGGGCGGTAGAGGAGGCAGCGTGCCCTCCACATCGCACCAAACATTCCAGCAAGGCTACCAAGGGAACAACCAAGGCCAGCAGCAGCAGAGACAGCAGCAGCAGAACTGGCAGTACCAGCCCCGGGGACAGTCCTTTCGAGGGTGCAGAAACGGATGAGGACAAACACGGAGAGGAGGCCGACAGCCCTCAACCAAGTGACTTCATCAAGGAATATGCCCCCACCCTAGCAACACCTTGGGGTGGGCGGAAGGACATAAAGGAAAACTACAGCCAAATTTTCAACGACAAACAGTACCTCGAACACTCAACACCGGTAGGGGGAAGAATAAGAGACTTCATCCAGGAATGGAGAAAGGTCGCGTCGGACAAATGGATACTGAACATCATACAATACGGATACTGTATAGAGTTAGAAAAACAGCCCAAACAGAAATCCAAGAAACAGGGCACACTCAGCAAAGGAACTATCGCTCTTGCAGCTAGAGGCGCAAGAACTGCTCAGAAAGGAGGCAATAGAGGTGGTACCAAAGGAACAAATGGGTTTATTCAACTTACTTCCTAGTGCCAAAGGTGGACGAGACACTAAGACGTATCCTAGATCTAAGATTCCTGAACAAATTCATAAGAACACAAAGGTTCAAGATGACTTCCCTACAAGAGGTAATACCACAAATACAACGAGGGGACTTCATGCCTACTATAGATTTAAAGGACGCATACTTACACATCCCCATCAACCACAAACACAAGCGCCTGCTAAGGTTTGTGATCAAAGCCACTACCAGTTGACAGTACTGGCATTTGGCCTCAAATCTGCATCAAGGGTGTTTACAAAATGCCTAGCAGCTGTCGCTGAACACCTACGAAGGCAAGGGAGCCAGGTCTTGAGAAGTTTTCTGAAGGTCAGAAGGTCTTCGGTCTGCCGTAGGCGGATGAGAAGGGTGTTCCATGTCTTGGTGGCGAGGTGGGAGAATGATCTGCCGCCGGCGGTCACTCTTCGGATGCGGGGGATGGTGGCGAGGGTGCGGTATCGGAGCTGGCGGGTGGGGGTGTAGAGGCTGAGTCGGCCGTTGAGATACGCTGGTCCGGTGTTGTGGAGTGCCTTTTGTGCGTGGGTGAGGAGCTTGAAGGTTATCCTCTTGTTGATGGGGAGCCAGTGTAGGTCTCTTAGGTGGGGTGTGATGTGGCTTCAGCGAGGGATGTCGAGGATCAGGCGTGCAGAGGTGTTCTGGATGCGTTGGAGCCGTTTCAGGAGTTTGGCTGGGGCTCCTGCATAGAGTGCATTGCCGTAGTCCAGTCTGCTGTTGACCAGGGCTTTGGTGACCGTCCTTCTGGTTTCGGTGGGGATCCATTTGAAGATCCTGCGAAGCATGCAGAGGGTGTTGAAGCAGGAGGAGGAGATAACTTGCGCCCTGCAATGCACGGTTTATAATCTCACATATTACATCACTCATGACTTGGTCAGTGACATCACTGATAAAATCTGAAATTACATGGTCAATGACATCAAGTGAGTGTAAGTTATTAAGATTTTATGAATGCTAAACATATACTAACCTACAAAAGTTGGATTAGTATACTAGTTGTACTACTGAGTGATACTTTCTCTAACATGTGATCTGAGTGGGTGTGTGACTGTATCAGTGTGGCTGTATGAGTGTGTGGGTGCATGCATGGTTGACTGGGTGAGTGAGTGGATTTCTGACTAGATATAGTGTGAGCGGTTGTGTCAGTAGTTGTATGGGTGTGAGAGTGAGTGGGTATCTGGTTGTATGGGGGTGTGAGTGGTTTTGTGGGTTTAGAGTAGGTATGTGAGTAGCTGTGTGGGTGAGTGGGTATGCAAGTGACTTGCTCAGTGGCTGTGTGAGTGACTATGGGTGAGTGGCTATGCGAGTGGCTGTATGGTTGAGTTAGTGGGTGTCTGAATAGCTGTATGAGTGAGTGATTGGGTTTGTAAGTGGCTCAATGGGTGAGAGTTTGGTTACGTGAGTTGGTGTGAGAATGGTTGTATTGGAGAGTGGGTGTCTGTAAATGACTATGGAAGTATTTGTATGGATGTGTGAAAGGGTATGTAAGTGGGTGTGTGAGTGATTGTATAGGGGAGTGAGTGACTGTTGAGAGGCTGTATGGGTGTGTGAGTGGGTGTATAGATGAATAAGTATGTGTGAGTAGCTATGGGTGTGTGTGTGGCTGTGTGAGTGGCTCTATGAATTAATGAATGAGTGTGTGTGGGTGTGTGTACTAGTATGGGTCTATGAATGTGTATATGAGTGGGTGTATGAGAGGTTGTATGTGGGTGTGAGTGGATGTGTGAATTGTTCTGTGGGTGATGTCATCAGTGATGTCATTTGAGATGTCATCAGTGACGTCACTGACCCTGTCCCGAGTGATGTAATTTTTGAGGTCATAAGCAGTGCATTGTGGGGACGTAAGTTATAGTTGGCTCCGGTAACTATAACTGCTGAAATTCTCAGATTTTTGTATGAGTGAAATCTGAGCCTAACTATAAGGTCCCTTTAACCTATGTTTTTTAAATTCTATTTCCCAACATCTGAAAGAAACACGTTAGTTTGATTCCTCACCTTAGAATATCCCCAGGCGTCAGACTGGATCCGGAAGATTTTTCGTCAGCAATACCCCTTGCGCGTCGCTAGGCGTCGTCTGCGGCTCCGCGTCCGTCGTCGGCGTCGTGCGCCGGAATGACGCCGTCGGAGTACTTAGACGCCGCCCTCGCGCGCTGACGTCAGTTCTTCTTTTTCCGCGCCAGTAAGCGCAGATCCGGGAGAGCTACCCCTTTTAGTCTTTTTTGACTAAGTTTTTTGATCTTGTCTCGACTCCGGTGCCGGTAGGATGCCTGGTTTCAAAGCCTGTGCTGACTGCAACCGCTGGATTTTTTTTTTTTTTTTTTTTTTGAAAACCTTTATTGTGCACATTTATGTCATCTTACAACGCACATTCACCGTCCAGGTGGTAAAGCAGTTAAATCAAGTGTACATCACCAGAGATAAGAACACGGCCATTTAGCCGACAACCCGGAGGTCCGGCGGCATTATTCAGGATGACATGCACGCAGAAGGGGGGGTGTGTGCGTTGTAAAGGGAGTAGGCGCGGAATGTTACGTATGTGCTTTTTTAGTTTTAGAGGTGTCTCAGGTGCATGCTATCAACGGTAGAGGATGGCGCTGTGATCTAGCCCACTCCACAGCTATGCCGGCTGCCACCCAAGCCCCAAGTCAGTGACCCAGCGGACGTCACCATGTCCCCAGAATGTAGAGGCCTCCGGGTGGTCGAACGCCAGTAGCGCGCTCAGAGTGCAGGCCGCAGCGCGGCAAGGATAACCCAGTATAGCTCACAGCTACACATATGGCAGCGCAGAGAGCTGGCGAGCCTGGTGTGCAGCATCATAGTCCTTATCTATCCCGTGTATGCATAGCAAAAAGATGTGCTAGGGTTAAGGTCATAAACTCAAACAGGGCTGAGGGGGAGAGGGGGAGTGAAGAAGGGGGGGGGGGGAGATCGGTCTGCGGCAGAGCAGGAGGGTCATTGGCTGTCAGGCTGGGCTCGGCAGGACTGCGCGATGTGCGCGGGGGGTCGCAAGTCAGGAGAGGGGAACAAAAGAGACAGAGGGCTTTCAGGGAGGTCAAGACTCCCTAGTGTCCGCGTCTGCACCCGCCCACCAGTATCCCCAGGGCGTCAGGGGCAAGCAGGGGCAAAAAGGGGGGGGGGAGGGAGATAAGCGTCGTCCTCCCAGCAGCCCCAAGGCCGGCGCTGTCCCGTCAGCGGGGGTGCAACATATTTCAGGGATTCAGGTTATCCCCCTATCCCGGCAAGCCCCCTGGAATGTCCCAAGGAGAGTGTCCCAGAGGTGTGCGATGGGGAACTTCCGGAGCCCTGCCGTTTCCTCGCGAAGGAGCACCACGCTCTCTGCTTGCGCCCAATTAACAAAGGAGGCTCTCCAGTGGCGTACGTGCGGGGAAGCCACTGCCTTCCAGCGCTTGGTAATCATGCGTTTGGCCGTGATAAGACCCATGTCCCAAAAGCGTGCCTGCACCTTATTGTCTTTTGTGCGCCTGTAGAGCCCTAGAATGCACGTTTCCCATGTGTGCGGGAGCCGCCCATCTGCGCCGCACGCGAGCAGTGACAGCACCGTGTCCCAGTATGCCTGTATCTCCGGGCAGTGCCATAGCATGTGTAAAAGGTCCGCTCCCGGCAAGGAGCAGCGCGGGCAGGTTGCGTCTGTCCTCGCGAAATATCTGTTAATTTTATCAGGGGTGAGGTATGCGCGCTGCAGGATGTAGTACTGTATAAGTTTAAAGCGGGGGTTGCGTGGGATGTTCGTTGGGCCGGCCAGTATCATCGCCCATTCCTTGTCCGTCCAGTCTCTTCCCCTGTCCGTCGCCCAGCGCTCCCTCGATGTTATTGTGGATGGCTGCGAGTGCGTCTGCAGCGCCTGCGCCAGCCAGTGTACGACGTGCGCGCCATGGCCCATAACGTGTAGGTATTGCATAAAGGTATGTGTCGGAGGCTCATCTGTCATGTCACCCCAGGAAGCCGTGAGTGTGCGCAGAATGGAAGCATGTAGGAGGAACTGCCCCGCCGGGAGGGTCGAGTCTTCAGACAGGTTGGCGAACGTGAGCAATGCGCCATCAGCATATAGGTCACTCAGCGTGTCCACTCCCGCCTGGTCCCAGCCAGCTAAGCGAGTCTCCGTGAGCGGCCCCGTCGGGCTGGGCATACCCAAAAGTGGCACGCTAGGGGCATAAGGTTTCGTAGCGCGCGTGAGACGAAGGCTCCTCAGAAAGCATCTGCGTGCCACTGCCAGGTAGATCTGGGAGGGGCAGGGTGCGCGGGTTATCGGATGGAACAGCGCATTAATGTGCGTTTGCGTCCTTGTAGCCATATGTGTGGCCGTATCTTCGAGGTGTTTGCCGCTCAGCCATCCCGCCACCCATTGCATCTGCGCTGCGAGGTAATACAGCTCCAGATTAGGAACCGCCAGACCCCCCGAGTCTGTGGGCATATATAATTTAGTCAGCGCCACTCGCGGCCTTCCCTTGTTCCAGATGAGCGAACGGAGCAGTGCCTCTAGGTCTCGAAAGAGCCTGACGGGCACATACAGAGGCATGTTCGCGAAGTAGTAGAGAAGGCGAGGTAGCACAATCATTTTGGCTAGCGCCACACGGCTGGGCACGTTCAGGGGGAGGGTGTTCCAAAAGCTAATTTGCGCTCGGATAGAAGCGATCGCTCGGCAAATGTTCCCTTCCAAGACATCCGCCGGTGTGCGGTAGATTTGGATCCCGAGGTATCGAAAAGTGGTGGGATGCCATTGTAGCCTGTCTCCCCCCAGCCGGATGTCACATTCCTGTACATCAGGGTTGAAGGGGTACGCCCCCGACTTGGCCCAGTTAACCCTGAGGCCCGATATTCCTTCAAAAGTGCGGAAAACGCCAGCGAGGGAGGCAGGGATGGCAGTTATGTCCCTGACGTACAGTAGCAAATCGTCTGCATACAGTGACACGGCGTGTATTCCATCCGCCAGCGGGATTCCCCATTCCAGCCCGTGTGCTCTAAGGGTCGTGGCCAATGGCTCCATGGCCAGTGAGAACAGCAGTGGCGACAACGGGCAGCCCTGGCGGGTGCCCCTGCAGACCCGGATGGTGTCCGAGATGAGGCGGCCCGTGCGAACCCGGACTGTCGGTCTGCCGTAGAGCAGGCCAATCATAGTCTGGTATCCCCCCCCCAGTCGATATTTCTCTGTAACCGCCCGCAGATACGGCCACTCCACAGAATCGAAAGCCTTCTCTAGATCCAATATGAGGCATCCCGCTCGCGGCCACTGCCGTGTAGCGTACTCCTGCACCCGGAAGAGGCGGCGTATGTTAAAGGAAGTGTGGCGTGTGGGGACGAACCCGTTCTGGTCACTGTGTACTAAGGTGGGCACATGGGGGGCCAGTCTTCTAGCCAAGGTAGAGGCCAAGATTTTATAATCTGTGTTCAGGAGTGCCAATGGGCGATAAGAGCCCACCTGTGTACCATCCTTGCCGGGTTTAAGAATAGAGACCAGCGTGGCTTCATTTAATGTGGGGGGCAGAGCGGCAGTCTCTGCTGCCGCGGTGTACATCTTCAGCAGCTCCGGAATGAGAATATCCGAGCCGGCCTTGTACATCTCGGCCGGCAGTCCATCCGGGCCCGGCGTTTTACCATTTGACAGGTTAAAGATGGCTTCTCGGAGCTCATCAGGTTCCAGGGGGGCACCTAGTTCGTCCTGCTGCGCAATAGTTAGGTGCGGCATTGGCAGGGGGGAGAGGTAGTCAGCAATAGCCATAGGAGGAGCCGTCAAACGGGAGCGATACAGCCCTGCGTAGTGAGCCGTGAAGGCATCGTGAATACCGGTTTGCGTGTACACTAAGTCCCCCCCTTCCGTCCGTACAGCCGCCACTGGTGTCGAGCGGGTCTCCTGAGAGATGAGCCACGCTAAGAGTCTGCCAGGTCTGTCGCCCAGGTGATGCGTCCTCGCCGAGTGCGCGGCATAGTTTATGTTTCGGAGCCGCTCTAAAAGGCGCACGTGCTCTGCGCGGGCCTCTTGTAGCGGACCCCCGTCGCCAGCCACAGCCCCCTCCTCCCGTGGCAGTAAGTCCGACTCCAAGCTGGTCAGGTCCCTCTCCAATTGGAGCCTTATGTGTCCCTGTGCGCGTAGGCAATGTCCCCTGAGTACCACCTTAAAGGCGTCCCATTCCGTCTGTGGAGTTGACGCCGTGCCAGCGTTGTCCTCGAAGTATTGCGCAATGCATGTGAGCAAGTTGTCTCGGAAAGCCGCGTCCAGCAGCAGCGCAGGCTGCAAACGCCAAGTGGGGACAGGAGGGTGCGGACGCGCCCAGGCCAGTGACATAAAGTGTGGGTTGTGGTCCGAGTGCGTGCGGCCCATGTATTGTGTGTCTGTCACGTGGGGTAGGAGGGCAGCGGAAACCATGAACCTGTCCAGGCGGACGTGCAAGTCGTGAGCGCCGGAGTAGTAAGAGTATGTCCGCGCCCCCGGGTTGCGTTGCCGCCAGACATCATGTAGGTCCCACTGTGCAGCCCACTCCAGCAACGCTTTGGTGGCTCCCCGTGTAGAGGCATTAGCGGGGGGTGGGAGGGAGCGGTCCAGCGCTGTATCTAGTGTGCAATTGTAATCGCCCCCTATTATCCACGAGGTTGCGTGCCATGGTGCCAGGACCTGTGAGATTCGCGCCAGAAAGCCGCCCTGATCTACATTGGGGGCATAGAGGGACATTAGCGTGAGAGGCTGGCCATCTAATCTGCCCTGCGCAGCCGCATATCTGCCCTCCCCATCCACCGCCACCTCCGTAGTTACCCAGGGGGTCCCAGGGCGTATCCATATCAGCGTGCCACGCGCATAGGAGGAGTACTCCGTAGCGTAAAGCTGCCCCCGCCATCGACGGCGCAGCGCTTGCACCTCAGCACCGTTTAAATGGGTCTCTTGGAGCAGTGCTATGTTGATGCGGTGGCGCTTTAGGTAAGAGTAGATTTGATAGCGTCTGGTTGGTGTGTGCATTCCCCTGACGTTCCAGGTGCATATTTGTATATCAGTCATGTCAGCTACTCATGCCTGCGCGCCATCCCTCCTCCCAAGGTGTGGTCCCCCGGTCGGAGACCCCCCAGCTCCAGTAGCCCGTCCCAGCCGTGCAACTGTCATAGGTGTCATATTCGCAGTACCATGATCTCCAACAGGGTAGTGGGGTAGGGAATAGGGGGAATACAAAAAGCCTTAACATGGCAACAAAGTCCAAATACCAAAAGGTCGGCCACACAACAGGTCGCCGTCCAAACACTCAAGTGAGCTCGCAAACTATACAGTCTAAGGGGGTGCTCGTGGTTGCGTTCAAACAGGAAACAAAACAATGCAGTTACGGGTGTGCCCAGTGTCCCTCCCGGGTGCTGCATGCAAGCCTCCACTGGCCAGCGGACGCCCAGCGTCCCCTACTCCATGCTGCGGCAGCTGTACGTTCAGGTATTAGTCCGGGGTGTGAAAAAGTGTCAGGGGGAGATGTAAGCCCCCTCCTCCCAGGCTGGTCAAGTTGCTGCGGGCCGGCGCTCCCCCGCGTCCGCAGCGGAGGTGCGTGAGCTGCAAACGAACAAGTAGGTAAAGTACTTACAGTGGCCAGCGCCGCATTTCGGTTCCCCAGGGCAGCGGCAGTGTGATCGGTGGCAGGTCCAGGACAGCCCCAGGGCCAAGCGGGGCAGCCAGGCAGGAGCCCTGGCGGGTTCTCGTTATGTAGGGAGCAGCAGTCAGGGCCAGCCGCCGTCAACCAAAGAGATCCACGGTCAGGGGTGTGACCTCCGGGGGTCCCCCAGAGCTCTGCGTGTCCGGCAACCCATATATCGCCTCGTCATCTGTAGAAGACGCTACTGGGCTGGCGCCCGGGTGGAGCGACGGCGCCGGGGAGTTGCTGATTTCCGCCACTCTGCGTAAAGCATCTTGTTGTTCTTGTTGGACCAGAGCCGCCGGCGGGGAGTGGCGTGCTGCCTCCCCGTGTAGCGGTGGCGTGGATGATCGTCGGCGGCGTCGCCTCCCCGGGCCCCTGGACTGTTCCATCGCGTTGGCCCCCGGCGCCCTTCGCGGCGCGTCAGGCATACCTCCATCCAGCCAGGTCGCAACCTCCTCAGGGTTCATAAAGAAGTGGGTCTTGTCACGTAGCACGACTCGTAGTTTAGCCGGGAAAAGTAGCGAGTATTTTAGGTTTGCCTCCCGCAGCCTCCGCTTGACAGCCAGGAAGGAGCGTCTCTGTCCCTGAACTTTCGCAGTGTAGTCCGGGAAGAACATCACCGCAGCGTTCTCGATGGTGACCTCCCCGAGGTTCCTGGCTTCGCGTAGGATCGCCTCCCGATCTCGGTAGTTGAGTACTCGAAGGAGGAATGACCTGGGGTTAGAGCCCGGAGGGAGCGGCCGCATGGGCACTCGGTGGGCTCTCTCCACCACGAAGTGGGGGGAAAGTGTGCCAGCTGGAAGAAGGTCTCGCAGCCAGTCCTCGACCTTACGTGCGGGATCCGCTCCCTCCCATTTCTCTGGGATGCCCACGAGGCGAATGTTGTTTCTTCGTGCCCGTCCTTCTGCATCCTCAGCCCTGCCCTCCAAGAGGTCCATTCTGGTTTGGACTGACTGCAACCGCTTGATGTCGGTTACGGATCATCACCGCCGGTGCCTTTACTGTTTGGGCCTCGACCACGACGCGGAGTCGTGTTCGGACTGCAAGGCCCTGACCTCGAAGGCTAGACGGGAGCGGTCCCGTAAGCTCCTCGAGCTTCGCCACTCTGCTCCGCGCCCCTCTCGATCCCGGTCCAGGAGGAGGTCCAAGGATCGGTCGCGGAGCCGCAGCCGACGTCATCATCGCTCGTCTGGCTCCAAGTCTTCGGGTAAGTCGAAGCACTCCAAGAAGTCCAAGAGGCGACACCGCTCTTCGGACTCCCCTTGCCGGTCGCGCGACTCGGCCGAGGGTCAGGGTGGATCCACCCCCGCGGCTCCAGCGGAGCCGCAGGCACCGCGCAAGTCCCCATACCCACCGGTCCCTGGGACTGACGCGGCGCCGGCGGAAGTCAGTGCCTTCCTCGCGGCCATGAGGAGCCTGGCTCCGCCGTCGACGCCCGCTGGCGCGCCTTCGGGCCCCGCGGACCCGACTGGGCAACCTTGCATGCCGGCGGCTCCGGCCCCGGCGCTGTCGCCGGCTTCGGCCCCGACGCCGCAGGTTCCCGAGGGACTCGTCCCTGAGTCCCCGCCGACACCGGTCGACCTCGTCACGCCTCCTCCGCCGGCGTCGACACTGGTTCCACCTCCGACGCCGGCTCCGCTCGGCGTCGAGCCCCAGTTCAGCCCGCTCCGGATCCGGCGCCATTACGGCGTCGATGGACGCCGCGTACGGCGCCGTTAGAGACACATTATGTCTATCATCCGGCTCCGCTCCTTCCTCCTGTTTACCAGGAATCGGATGACGGGGGCGACTGGGAGGGGTCCGAGGATCCTATGGCCGTTCAGGCTCAGCTGTCACAGGACTGGGCAGATGAACTGGGGGAGGCCAGTGGTCTGGATACCTCTCCAGACATTGGATTCATCTCTCCTCCGACTGTGGCTTCGGAGGAGGGTGCTGCTTTCTCTGTGGTGCTGCGCAAGGCGGCCGCAGCCCTTGGGCTCGAGCTGCCTGCCGTGGCTGTGAGGACTAACGTCCTCACTGAGGTGCTTCAGTCTGCAGCAAGCTCCACTGAGCCTCTGCTGCAATTCAATGAGGCCCTCATTGAAGTTCTGCAGGGCACCTGGTCTAAGCCCTCCACAGTCCCTCCTGTGGACAGGAACGTCGCCAGGCGCCACCGCCCTGCTCCGGGCGACCCCAGTTTTCTGTCCCAACACCCCACCCCCGAGAGCCTGGTTATCCAGGCTTCTACCTCCCAATCCTCCTTCCCGACCGCTCCGCCGGACCAGGATTCCAAGAGACGAACAGTTTGGCAAAAAGCTGTTCTCCTCCCTTAGTTTGGGTCTGCGGTCCTTGAACACCGCCTGTCTTTTGGACCGTTATTCCCACTCTCTGTGGGATACGATGGAGGACGTGCTGCCCCTGTGTCCGGAGGAGGCCCAGACACGACTTACCCAGGCTCTGGCCGATGGGAGGGATGCAGCACGACATGCAATCCGATGTGGGCTTGACACTACGGACTCGCTGGGTAGGGCGATTTCTACCATGGTGGCGCTTAGACGTCACGCCTGGCTTCGGTCCACGTCCTTTTCGGGGGATGTCCAGAGCACTCTCATGGACATGCTCTTTGATGGCACTCGCCTTTTTGGTGAGAAAGCGGACAGTGCGCTGAATCGCTTTAAGGACTCCCGGGCTACGGCCAAGTCCTTGGGCGTCTCGGCCCCGCGGTCGCAAACTTCCGCCTTTCGCACCTTTCGTGGCCTAGGAAGGGGTGCCTCCTCACGTCCGCCTAGCCACCAGCCGCAGAACCAACCTGCGCGCGGTCGCGGACGTGGTTTCCGCCGAGGCGGTTCTGGAGGACGACGCGGTCAGCCCACATCCACCCCGGCAGCATCCGCCTCCAAGCCTTCCTAGTCCGAGCTTTCCGGCCCATTCCTCGCCAGTGGGCGGCAGAGTTCGCCATCACCTGCTCCACTGGCGTACCATCACCTCGGACAGGTGGGTGCTGCAAATCGTCCGAAGGGGCTACTCCCTCCCCTTCGAGACGACCCCTCCAGCCATGCCACCGCAGCACCACCGTATCTCGGAGGATCATTTGAATCTTCTGCAAGAGGAAGTTTCGGCCCTCTTGGCCAAAGAGGCCGTCGAGCATGTTCCGAGCCCAGAAGTAGGTCGTGGTTGTTATTCCCACTACTTTCTGGTTCCCAAGAAGGGCAAAGGGGGCCTACGCCCTATCTTGGACCTCAGGAACTTCAATGCCTTCCTCCGGAAGGAACGGTTCAAAATGTTGACTTTGGCTCAGGTTCTAGCTGCCCTCGACCCTGGAGACTGGATGGTAGCATTGGACTTGCAGGACGCATATTTTCACATCCCTGTCCTGCCGGCCCACCGGCGTTACCTGCGGTTCACGGTGGGCCAGGAGCATTTTCAGTTCACCGTGCTCCCCTTCGGCCTCACCAGTGCCCCTCGGGTGTTCACGAAAGTGATGGCGGTGGTCGCAGCTCATCTGCGCAGATCAGGGGTTCCAGTCTTCCCCTATCTCGACGACTGGTTGTTGAAGGCGGGCTCGCCCCAGGCAGTCGTCTCCCACCTCCAGACTACGGCGGATCTCCTGGATTTGCTGGGGTTTTCCATCAACGTGCCGAAGTCACACCTGAGTCCCTCTCAGACGCTCCTCTTCATCGGAGCGGTTCTCGATTCGGCGCAGTTCCGGGTCTATCCTCCGGAACAGCGGGTCCGGGATATTACAGGCCCTGATTCCCATCTTCCGGCCTCTATCCTGGGTTTCGGTCAGGCTAGTGTTGCGGCTTCTGGGGCTGATGGCCTCCTGCATCCTACTAGTGCATCACGCCAGGCGGCGCATGCGGGCTCTGCAGTGGGACCTGAAGTTTCAGTGGGCCCAGCATCACGGCAACCTGTCCGACCATGTCTTGATCTCGGAGGGCACTGCACAGCAGTTGCAGTGGTGGCTCACGGACCGCGATTGGGTCACGGGCAAGAGCCTCTCCCTTTCCCAACCGGAGCATGTCGTAGTGACGGATGCGTCCCTGCTGGGATGGGGTGGCCATATGGGAGAGGCGGAGATCAGAGGCCTCTGGTCTCCGGCGGAGTCTCGCCTCCACATCAACCTGTTGGAGTTGAGAGCGATCCGACTTGCACTGAAAGCCTTCCTTCCCTCTGTCAGGGGAAGTGTCGTGCAGGTGTTCACGGATAACACCACCGCCATGTGGTATTGCAACAAACAGGGCGGGGTGGGGTCGTGGACCCTTTGTCAGGAGGCTCTGCGCCTCTGGACGTGGCTGGAACAACAGGGCGTCACCCTAGTGGTTCAACATCTGGCGGGCTCTCTGAACGCCAGAGCAGACGAACTCAGCCGCCGGTGCATGATGGATCACGAATGGCGTCTGAACTCCGAAGTGGCGCAAGGTCTCTTTCAGCAGTGGGGAGAGCCTTGGTTAGATCTATTTGCCACCGAAGAGAACGCGCAATGTCAGCAGTTCTGCGCGTTGGAATTTCCAAGGCGGCACTCGCTCGGCGACGCTTTTCGTCACGAGTGGAGTTGCGGTCTGTTGTACGCCTTTCCGCCTATACCACTTCTGCCCAGAGTGCTGAAGAAGATCAGGCACGACCGGGCCCAAGTCATCTTGGTGGCTCCGGATTGGGCACGAAGGTACTGGTATCCCGAGCTACTCAGTATGTTGACCGATCCTCCGATACGTCTGCCCCTTCGGGAGGATCTTCTGTCGCAGCAGCAGGGGACGGTCCTCCACCCGAACCTGTCCAGCCTCCACCTCCATGCGTGGAGATTGAGCGGCGGCAGTTGATGTCATTTGACTTGCCTCCTGAAGTCTGTGATATCATTCTGGCAGCCAGGCGTCCCTCCACAAAGACGGTATGTGCCTGCCGGTGGAACAGATTTGTGGCATGGTGCACAGCAAAGGCTGTGGATCCCCTTTCCGCCCCTCTTTCTGAGGTTCTCCTCTTTCTTCTTTCTTTGGCCCGGCAGGGCTCTGCCCTGGGCACCTTGCATGGTTATCTTGCTGCCCTCTCTGCCTTCTTACGGCTTCCTGATCAGCCTTCTCTTTTCAAGTCCCCTGTGGTTCAACGCTTTCTTAAAGGCATTACTCATACGTTCCCTCCTGTTCCTTTCGTAATGCTTCAGTGGGACTTGAATCTTGTTCTCACATTTCTGATGTGCGCTCCCTTTGAGCCTCTTCACAATTGTCCTCTTCGTCTTCTGACGCTTAAGACTGCATTCCTGGTAGCCATCACCTCGGCTAGACGGGTGAGTGAGCTCCAGGCTCTATCGTCCAAGCCTCCTTTTCTCTCTGTTCATCCGGACAAGGTTGTCCTTCGGCCTCGTCCCTCTTTTCTACCGAAAGTGGTGACTCCTTTTCATCTTGGGCAGTCTGTCACCTTGCCCACCTTCTTTCCGCCTCCGCATCCTGCCAAAGAGGAAGAGAGGCTCCACCGTCTGGACCCAAAACGTGCGCTCTCCTTTTATCTGGACCGCACAAAGCAGTTCCGGGTGGACGACCAACTTTTCGTTGGATACGTGGGTGCTAAGAAGGGAAGAGCTGTGCACAAACGGACCATCTCCCGGTGGGTCGTTTTGTGCATCAAAATCTGTTACTCCTTGGCGAAAAAGGACCCTCCTTTTGGGCTGCGCGCCCATTCCACTCGGGCTACAGCGGCTACTACTGCTTTGGGACGGGGAGTCCCGTTGCAGGACATCTGTCAGGAGGCTACGTGGGCTTCGCTACACACGTTTGCCAGGCATTATTGCCTAGACAGCCAAGTCCGGAGGGATGGCTTCTTTGGCCGTTCTGTCCTCCAGGACTTTCTGGTGTGATCTTGGTTCGCAGACCCACCGCCGGGGATGGTATTGCTTGGGTATCTATTCTAAGGTGAGGAATCTAACTAACGTGTTTCTTTCAGATGAACAAGTTACTTACCTTCGGTAACGATGTATCTGTAAGAAACATTAGTTAGTTAGATTCCTCACCGACCCGCCCATCCTCCCCATTCAGCGAACTGACATCTAGGGTTAAGGCTATCCCTTTCAGGGCCCTAGAATTTTTTGGCACCAGTGTCGGTATCTTGCATGGCTCTGCGTTCCTGGCGCGGAAGGCTATGTACAAGAACTGTCGTCAGCGCGCGAGGGCGGCGTCTAAGTACTCCGACGTCATTCCGGCGCACGACGCCGACGACGGACGCGGAGCCGCAGACGACGCCTAGCGACGTGCAAGGGGTATTGCTGACAAAAAATCTTCGTGATCCAGTCTGACGCCTGGGGATATTCTAAGGTGAGGAATCCAACTAACTAATGTTTCTTACAGATACATCGTTACCGAAGGTAAGTAACTTGTTCTATAACGACCCTGTAACCTTTGGTGTTTTAAGTGCAGTTCAAAGGTTTTTTTAAATTCTATTTCTTAACTATAAAGTCCCTGTAACTACCAGTTGTGTTTGCAGAGTGGTGGAGGAAGCGGACAGGGTCTCCGACCAGCTCTCAGCAATCCCGCTGTGTGGGACTTAATGCTGGTAACAGGAGGGCTTCTTGGCCCCCAAGGACCCTCAGTATCGAAAAGGACATTATCTCCCAGCAAGTAGTGCACCAGGAGGTGCATTTGCAGAGTGGTGGAGAAAGGGGGCGGGCCTCCCATGAGCTCTCGGCAATCCTGCTGTGTGGGACTTACTGGAGGAAACAGGAGGGGTTGTTGGCCCCCAAGGACCTTCACCAGCCAAGGGTAACTTAATACCCCCACAAGTTGTACGCTAGAAGGCCCCTTTGCAGAGTGGTTGAGAGAGGGGGTGGGCCTCCGGCAACTTCTCCCGGGGCTGGTCTTTAAATTTACGGGGAGGGAGGCCGCGTGCCCCCCGACTAATTTTGGCCCCGGGTACTCCATCGGCCAGGCCCTTTTGCAATGAGGTAGAGGGAGGAGAGGGGAGTCACGCGCACCTCTCCCCGATTTCGGCACCGGGACCCACATCCCCCAAAACTTGTAATGGGGGAGCAGGCCGAATTCGTACTTTGGTCCCCCATCCCCAAGGGCCCAGCCTATTTGTAATAGTGGACAGGGCCCCTCTCCCTGGGCTGCTTTTCTACTCGGGGATTCGTCCTCCAGGTCCTGGCCATTTACAAATGCTGTGCAGCCCCCCTTCCTGGGCTGATTTTAAACCCCGTCCCCGAGGGCTGGATATTAGTCCTGGGTGCTCCCAGTTTGCAGTGGGACCGAGAGGGGAAGCTCAAGGCCCCTGTGGTCCCTGCTGGCTCCCCCCGTTCTGCGGGAGCTGGCATTGCTTTCAGACAGGGAGCTGCAAAACATGCTGCTCCCTGTGTCTTAAAGTAATTAGTCTGGTCCTCTGCTTGCTTGACAGCTGGCAGGGAACAGGCAAATGCTCAGCTTCCAGCAAGTGGTTAAAGCTTCCACCAATCCACGGCAAACAGCAATGTCCTGGGTGTGGGCACCCAGGGACATAGCAGGAGACGGCCCTAGGGGGTGGCGGTCCCAATGGCCATTATTGGATATGGATATATATATATATATATATATATATATGCATGCACTCCTCACTGCCGAAGATTAAAATCTAATATAGATTGTCAAGACGTGGTGTATTCCTTTTCTGAGTGAGAAGTGCATGCTTATATTACGGACCCAGCTTGCGAGGTCTGTTCGACGACGCACCCACTGATCAGGAGTGCGGTGGCTGTTCCCAAACGCTGTGGAAGTATATATATATATGTATATATTCGAGGCATATGAGCTCCAGAATACATACTTGGGCATAGATCGCCATTTGGTGTTGGGCTTGGATGTTTGCACTTTGTTGTCATCTTGGAAGAAGTCTTTGTAGTCACAAGGTAGGTGACTCCTCCTTTGGACGGTAGTGCGCATGGACATCGACTCCATCCTTAGATTGGGTTTTTCCACCATCGGGTTCAGATGTGACCTGCTGTGCTCCGGTTCGGCACCGTGTTTCCAGCCCTTTTTAATGCGCAACCCATCAACACTCGACGGTATTGTTTCATTTGAGTGCCCTTCGACGCATTAACCTTAAAATCCTTGATTCCTGTCATCGACGCGGGCCGCTGGGCCTATCGGTGCCATTCGGCCCTACAGCTAATGGAAAGGACTCCATTAAAAATATGCCCCCAGTGTGGAGCTAAATTTCCACACACCTTTGCCTCTCACCAGAACACAAGGAAAGGCCTGTGCTTATTTTCGCTCCAAAAAGACTATCCGTGATCGCCGGGCTCGAAGACCTGTTATGGCTCAACAGGCTGCACCGGTTCTGGACGACATTTTCAACGAAGGCCCCGATGTTCCAGAGGCAGAGGATTCGGAAGAGCTCGAGATAGTGTATGAAGCTAACGACACCGACTCCGATGACCACATCACTCCAGGTCAACGAGTGAGTTCAAATGTCCATGCCCCTGCCCCATCCGAAAAACAAAATGCTCCGGTCAAAACTTTGCCTGAAGGCTTAGGTCGAGACAGAAAGAACATTTCAGAAGCCCCACCTCCAGGCCCGGCTCTGAATCCAAGTCGCATCTTGGTACCCATAAATCTGAAAGAGACACGTTAGTGATAGATTTCTTACCTTAGAATATCCCCAGGCGTCGGACTGGATCCTGAAAGTTTTCGTCAGCGGTACCCCAGCGCGTCGGTAGGCGTCGTCGTGCGGCTCTGCGTACGTCGCTGGCGTTGTAGCCGCTGAGATGACGTCGTCAGAGCTACCTAGATGCGCCTAAGCGCACTGACATCAGTTCTTTCTTTCTTTTTCCACGCCAGCAAGTGCAGATCCGAGAGAGCGGTACTCCTAGTTATTACTTTAACTTGGTTTTTGAGAACTTGTTTCTCTTGTTTTGTCGAGTCTCGACTCCTGGTGCAGTAGGGATGCCCTGGTTTAAGTCCTGTAGGGCCTGCCGTCGGAACATGTTGGTGGCGGACCCGCACGACGTGTCTCTTCTGCTTAGGTCACGCCCATGACCCCGAGGCGTGCCCCGATTGTCGGGCCATGGCGACGAAAGCTTTGCGGGAGCGTTCCCAAAAGTTGTTGGAGGCTCGGCAATCGGTTCAGCGCCGATAGAGGTCACGCTCCCGTGGGAGGTCGAGGAACCTGTCGCGGAGCCGACACCATCGCTTGTCGGACTCGGGGACAGGTAAGTCAAGGCGCCATAAAAAGTCAAAGAAGCGATGTCGCTCTTCGCCTACCCCTCACCGATCACGGAACGCGGTGGAGGGGGCAGGTGGTTACTCCCCCACGGCTCCTGTGGAGCCTCCATCGTTGCCTGCAGCCTACCCACCTTTCCCGGGTTCGCACGCGACGCAGGAAGAAACAGGTATTCCTGTTGGCCATGCGCTGTTTGTTTCCCACGTCGGATCATCCCGGAGCGCCTTCGGGACCCGTGGGGTGGTTCTGCCCCCGTGCCACCGGCACGATACACTGCGGCGCTGCCGGCTCCGGGGACGGTGCCGGATACAGCGCCCGACCTGGATTGGTCTATTACCCCCCGATTCCCATTCCAGGTGGGGAGTTTATTCCATTTCCCCGGGCACCTCGTCCTTACCGGCCTCTTCAACAGCCGGTGGACGAAGGGGAGTACTGGGAGGGGTCTGAGGACCCTCTTACAGCTCAATGCGAGGATGAGCCGGATTGGGAGGGTGATATGGAAGGTCCAGGCGATATGGATTTCTCTCCACACCCTGGTACATTGTCCCCTTATTCCGTGGCTACGGAGGAGATTGGGACTTTTTCAGTGGTGTTGCGTAGGGCGGCTGAGGCTCTTAACCTCGAGCTCCCTTCTGTGCCTATCAGGACCAATCTCCTGACCGAGGTGCTGCAGCCAGCTTCCTCCTCCGCGGAGCCGCTGCTGCCCTTCAACAATGCACTTACTGACATCCTGTTGAGCACCTGGAACAAACCTAACTCGGGGGCATTCCCTTCTGCTTCTCCGGACAAGGAATCTAAGAAACTGGAGCAGTTTGGGAAAAAGATTTTTACTTCTGCCAGTTGCGGGTGGTGAATACTGCGTGCCTGTTGGGCCACTATTCACATCCTGTGTGTGACACCGTGGCACAGGTGCTGCCTCAGTGCCCTGTGGAAGCTCGGGCGGTGCTCTCCCAGGCCATTACCGAAGGGAGAGATGCTGCTAAATTCACTATCTGTTGTGGACTTGACAAGGCCGATTCCCTCGGCAGGGCACTTTCCACAACGGTGGCACTCCGTCGTTACGCTTGGCTCAGAACTACTGGCTTCTCCGGGGATGTCCAGAACACTTTGTTGGACATACCCTTTGATGGCACACGCCTCTTTGGTGACAAGGCGGATAGCACCCTGGAACGCTTTAAGGACTCTCAGGCTACGGCCCAGTCTTTAGGTCTCGCCACCACGCGCACCCCCTCACGGTCTGCTTTTCGTCCTTTCGAGTTCAGGGTCGAGGCGTCCAAGCACGTTCCTTTCAGAATCGCCGGCCAGCGCAACCGCAGTCTCAGCGCAGCCGCAGTCGTGGGGCCCGCTGTGGTGGGTCCCGAGGCCAGTGGGCAGGTCAATTCACCACTGCCCCTGCCACCACCGCCTCAAAACCTTCCTAGTCCGGTGTTTCAGACCCACCAGACGCAAGTGGGTGGCAGGTTTTGCCATGACCTCCCCCCACTGGCACACCATCACTTCAAACAGGTGGGTTCTGCAGATAGTCCGAAGGGGCTTCCTCCCTCCCTTTCGAGTCTACCCCTCCAGCCATGCCACCTCAGTACCACCGCATGTCGGGGGATCATTTGGCACTTCTCCAGCAGGAAGTTGTGGCCCTCTTGGCCAAGGGGGCATCGAGCGCGTTCCGACGCCAGAAGTAGGTCATGGTTGTTACTCCCACTACTCCAAAGAAGGACAAAGACCTGCGCCCTATCTCAGATCTCCGGAACGTCAATCGCTTCCTCCGGAAGGAGAAGTTCAACATGCTTACGCTTGCTCAGGTCTTGTCTGCCCTAGAACCGCAAGACTGGCTGGTAGCGTTGGACTTTCAGGATGCTTATTTTCATATCCCCATCCTGCCAGCCCACCGGCGTTACCTACAGTTCACGGTGGGCCACGAGCACTTTCAGTTCACCGTGCTCCCTTTCGGCCTTACCAGCTCCCCTCGGGTGTTCACGAAAGTAATGGAGGTGGTCGCAGCTCATCTGTGCAGATCAGGGGTTTCAGTCTTCCCCTATCTTGACGACTGGCTGTTGAAGGTGGGCTCGCCCCAGGCAGTCGTCTCCCACCTCCAGACTACGGCCGACCTCCTGCATTTGCTGGGGTTTTCCATCAACGTGCCGAAGACGCACCCGATTCCCTCTCAGAAGCTCCTCTTCATCGGAGCGGTTCTGGATACGGCGCAGTTTCGGGTTTATCCTCCCGAACAGCGAGTCCGGGACATTCGGGCTACAATTCCGATCTTTCGGGCCTGGTCCTGGATTTCGGTCAGGAAGACCCTGAGGCTGCTGGGCCTCATGGCCTCCTGCATCCTGCTGATCTCTCGTGTCAGATGGCATATGCATGCTCTGCAGTGGGATCTGAAGGTCTAGTGGACACCGCATCGGGGAAACCTGTCCGACTACATCCAGGTCTCCGAGGGTACTGCACAGGACTTGCAGTGGTGGCTCACGGACCAGCGTTGGGTCAGCGGCAGATCCCTCTCCCTTCCCCAACCGGAGCACACGGTAGTGGTGGACACGTCCCTCCTGGGATGGAGCGGCCACATGGGAGAGGCGGAGATCAGAGGCCTCTGGTCTCTGGCGGAGTCCAAGCTCCATATCAACCTTTTGGAGCTCATGGCGATCCTACTTGCACTGAAAGCATTCCTTCCCTCCGTCAAAGGGAGAGTAGTGCAGGTGTTCCCAGAC
This sequence comes from Triturus cristatus, assembly GCF_964204655.1. Taxonomy (NCBI): domain Eukaryota; kingdom Metazoa; phylum Chordata; class Amphibia; order Caudata; family Salamandridae; genus Triturus; species Triturus cristatus. The sequence goes on along the minus strand of NC_140590.1, from coordinate 1,533,659,251 downwards.
AACACCACCGCCATGTGGTACTGCAACAAGCAGGGTGGGGTGGGGTCGTGGACCCTATGTCAGGAGGCTCTACGTCTCTGGATGTGGCTGGAACGTCAAGGCATTTCCTTAGTGGTTCAACACCTGGCAGGTAACCTGAATGCCAGGGCGGACGAACTCAGCCGCAGGTGCATGTTGGATCACGAATGGCAGCTTCACTCAGAGGTGGCCCAAGGTCTCTTTCAGCAGTGGGGAGAACCTTAGTTAGATCTATTCGCCACCGAAGAGAACACGCAATACCAGCAGTTTTGCGCGTTGGAGTTTCCAAGGTGGCACTCGCTCGGAGATGCTTTTCGTTGTGAGTGGAGTTGTGGTCTATTGTACGCCTTTCCGCCTATACCACTTCTGCCGAGAGTGCTGAAGAATATCAGACGCGACCGGGCCCAAGTCATTCGTGTGGCAACTGACTGGGCTCGAAGAGTTTGGTTTCCCGAGCTACTTAGTATGAGCGTGGATCCCCTGATCCGACTGCTTCTTTGGGAGGATCTCCTGTCGCAGCAACAGGGGACGGTCCTCCACCCGAACCTGTCCAACCTCCACCTAATTGTGTGGAGATTGAGCGGCGACAGCTGATTCCATTTGACTTGCCTCCTGAAGTCTGTAATGTGATTCTGGCAGCCAGGCGTCCCTCCACTAAAACTGTATACGCCTGTTGGTGGAACAAATCTGTGGCATGGTGCACAGCGAAAGCTGTAGATCATCTTTCTAAGGTCCTTTTGTTCTTTCTCACTTTAGCCCAATAGGGCTCTGCTCTGGGCACTATCAAGGGCTACCTTTCTGCTCTTTCAGCCTTTCTTAGGCTGCCTGATCAGCCCTCTCTTTTCAAGTCCCCAGTTGTCAATAGATCTCTCAAAGCCATTACTCACCTTTTCCCTCCTATTCCTTTTGTGATACCTCAATGGGACTTGAACCTGGTTCTCACATATTTGATGTGCGCTCCCTTTGAGCCTCTTCATAACTGTCCTTTGCGGTTATTAACTTTGAAAACTGTCTTCATGGTGGCCATCACCTCCGGTCGGCGGGTGAGTGAGCTCCAGGCTCTTTCCTGTAAACCTCCTTTCCTGGCGATTCATCCGGACAAGGTTATGCTTCGACCACGTCCCTCCTTTTTACCAAAAGTAGTGTCTGCCTTTCATCTCGGGCAAACTGTCACTCTGCCCACTTTCCGCCTCCGCACCCTTCAAGAGGAGAGGCTCCACCGTCTGGACCCAAAACGTGCGCTTTCGTTCTATCTCAACCGCACACAACAGTTCCGGGTGGATGATCAGCTCTTTGTTGGCTACGTGGGCGCCAAGAAAGCCCGGGCTGTGCACAAGTGAACTATCTCCCGATGGGTTGTCTTGTGCATTAAAGCCTGTTACTCTCTGGCTAAAAAGGAACCTCTGTTTGGGCTGCGCGCCCATTTTACTAGGGCGACAGCAGCTACTACAGCATTGGGATGCGGTGTCACCCTGCAAGACATCTGGACCTCGTTGCATACTTTCACTAAGCACTATTGCCTTGACAGTCAGGTCCGGAGAGACGGCTTCTTTGGCCGTTCGGTTCTCCGTGAATTTCTGGTGTAATCTCACTTCGCAGACCCACCACCGGGGTTGGTATTGCTTGGGTATGCATTCTAAGGTAAGGAATCTATCACTAACGTGTCTCTTTCAGTTGCATAAGTTACTTACTTGTGTAACGATATATCTGTAAGAGACATTAGTTAGTGAAAGATTCCTTTCCGCCCACCCATCCTCCCCGTTCTGCGAACTGTTCTCTAGGGTTCAGGTCATCCCTTTTAGGGCCCTAGTTCTATTGCACCAGTAGTCTGTCTTTGGCATGGCTCTGCGCTCCTGGCGCGGAAACGTTGTGTACACAATTGACGTCAGCGCGCGTGGGCGTGTCTAAGTAGCTTTGATGACGTCATCTCGGAGGCTACGACGCCATTGATGTACGCGGAGCCGCACGACGACGCCTACCAACGCGCTGGGGTACTGCTGACGAAAACTTTCCGGATCCAGTCTGACGCCTGGGGATATTCTACGGTAAGGAATCTATCACTAACTAATGTCTCTTACAGATATATCGTTACACAAGTAAATAACTTGTGCAACACCATCGGTACCGAAATCAGGGACACACCCTATTCCCGTGGTACCCAAAAAGGCCTTGGTATCTAAATCTTCGGCACCGAAAGACCATAAGGCCTCGGAACCAAAAAAAACCTTTGAATCAGAAGAAGTTTCCAGACTCGACACAGACATCAAAGCCGAAGGAGCAAAAGACACCTTCTATGGCTCCAGAGCCCAAATCAAAACCACGATCGGAACAGAAAAAATCGGCACCGAAAGCAGACAACAATCAGGAAGAACTACCACATCCTATCGATCCAAAATAAGACCTTACATGTTGACCCTAAAACAGGCCATATTGTCAATGTTCAAGCAAAGAAGAGGAAATCAGATACCTCACACTCTCCTGAGGTACCTGTGAAAAAAAGAGACTTTGCAACTTCACCCTTAAGACCCTGTTCTCCCTACCAAACCTTTGTCTCATACAAACTCTCCTATACCCTCTTCTTAGACTCTCTCTAATTCTTCCATACTCACCCTTACCACCACAGGATGAGGATGATCTAGGGGACGGGGGTGGACACGATAAGGATCCTTTAGATGACCCTGATGATAACACTATTCCACCACAGGATACATGGGATGATTACAACAATCCCACAGATCCTCCAGACATTCCTGATCCAGATGTATACCCATCTAGGCCATCCCCTCCAGATGACAATATAGGTTTTAGTCAGCTCATTAATAGGGCTGCGCAATATTATGGAGTTAAACCACATTCAGAACCCATGGACGAGGATTTCCTACTTGATACATTTGCTCAGTCACAAAAATCAATACGGACATTACCCATGCTTATAGGTGTCATTAAACGTGCACCAGACATATTTAAAGACCCTGTCAGGACTAGGATTCTCAATCCTCGGATTGATAAATATAAAACTGCCCCTAACTATCCAAAGTACGTTAAAGGACAACTCCCTTTTGATTCTTTAGTAGTCTCAAATGCAAGAGAACGTGTTAATTCCCAAACCTCTGGTGATGCTCCACCTCCAGACAAAGAGTCTAAACTGCTAGATTCATCAGGCAAACGAGTTGCCTCCCAAGCAGCCAATCACTGGAGAATAGATAATGCACAAGCACGTCTTGCCAGATATGACAGGGCTCACTACGATGAGCTTGAAGATCTTATTCAACATTTACCCGACCAATACAAAGCCAACGATCTGGTCCAACAGGGCAAGTTAATTACAAACGCATCCATCAAATGTGCACTCGATGCAGCAGACACTGCATCTAGATCTGTCAACAACAGTGTCTTACTTTGTAGACATGCATGGTTGCACATTTCTGGTTTTAAACAAGAAGTGCAAACAACTATCTTAAATCAGCCGTTCGATCAAGAACACCTCTTTGGCCCAGCTGTGGATGCTGCTTTGGAAGAAATGAAAAAAGACAGACACTGCAAAATCAATGGGAGCATTACAATCTCAAACACCACGAGGTTCCTTTTGTCGCTCCTTTTATAGGGGCGCATCCAAAAACATTAGCACAGACACTACTTCCTCCTACAAGAGTCCCACACAAACATCCCCCAACAAGGGATATTTTAGAGGTGGGTACAGAGGAAATAATAACAAGGGTAGAGGCCGAGGTAATAACAACCGAACCTCCCCTACTACCAAACAATAACTTCCCTCCAGACCATTCCACTCCGGTCTGAGGAAGACTCTCACAGTTGCTACCTGTCTGGAACTCCATCACTGAAGACAGGTGGGTAAAACAGATTATCCAGTATGGTTACTGCTTGGAACTTACCGCAACTCCCCCAACCATACCACCCAACCAACGTCCAATGTCCACGGAACATCTAACGCTCCTCAAACAGGACGTTGTCTCACTTCTTCAAAAGCATTCAATAGAACCAGTTCCCCATCAGCATCAAGGAACAGGGGTTTACTCCCTCTTTTTTCTCATCCCCAAAAAAGACGAAACTCTCAGACCAATACTGGACCTCAGACCTTTGAATATTTACATACAATCAGACCATTTTCACATGGTCACTCTTCAACAGGTCCTCCCACTACTCCAACAAGGCGACTTCCTTGCCACTCTAGATCTCAAGGACGCCTACTTCCATATTCCTATACACCCTGCTCACAGGAAATATCTAAGGTTTGCAGTAAATGATCAGCACTGTCAATTTAGGGTCCTCCCATTCGGAGTGACCACAGCACCCAGAGTCTTCACAAAATGTCTAGCAGTAGTAGCCGCCCACTTGCAAAGACAACAAATTTATATGTTTCCATACCTATACGACTGGCTCATAAATGCCAAGTCATACAGCCAGTGTGTTCACCACTCTCACCAAACAATTCAGCTGCTCCACAACTTGGGGTTCACCTTAAACCTCACCAAGTCAAATCTTCAACTGTCCTACATACCTCAGTATCTAGGGGCCACAATAGACACTTCCAAACGCTTGCATACCCCAATCCAGTCAGAATAGCCAAGCCAGTATGCAAACCCTCATAACAAAATTTCAGCCCCAACACTCACTACCAGCTTGAGTGTTTATGCAACTAATAGGAATGATGGCCTCTTGCATTCTCATAGTACCTCACGCAAGACTCCAGATGTGCCCTTTACAAGAATGTTTAGCATGTCAGTGGAACCAGACTCAAGGTCAACTTTCAGATCTGGTGTTGGTGGACAGCCGCACACTTCGCTCTCTGCAGTTGTGGAACACACAAAACCTTTACAAAGGGCGGCTGTTCCAAGACCCAGTTCCACAAATAGTGCTAACCATGGACGCATCGCTCACCGGCTGAGGAGCCCATCTCTTACAGTCCACAGCTTTCCAAACTTTTCATGTTGGTGACACACTTTGTAGACATGCATCATTTCGCGACACGGTAATGCAGTGTAGCGAGCAAGACCAAACCACCTAAGGAGGTTTCGTGGGGTTTGACCCCCCGAGAAAATTTAGAAAAAAAAGTGGGCTAATTGTGCATTTTCAAGCAAATGTTAGAAGGCATGGAGGTTAATAAAGCAATTGTGAGTCTGTTCTAACAAAGACGGTGACTGGCAAAACTGGGTGTTAATCAGTTTTTCACTTATTTTCTTTCGCCTCTTGTTTTGGTATCTTTTGTCTCCTGATTTATTTCTTGCTTTATTTATTTCATTTCCAGGGTGAGAGAGTTTTTGATTGGAGTTTGAGAATGCCCACAAATGTACGAGCTCTGGCCGTTCCCAAATTTAAAAGGCTACCCATGGCATGAGTTTTAGGCTGGAAATGAATGTTTATGGTACCTTTGTGATTTGACCCCCCCCCCCCCCCCCCAATCAATAAATCTGTCAAACGCATCATCTTTCAAGTTTTTCTAGTAGTAACTGGAATGTGAGTTAAAGGGTTTGCTTTGTACAGGCGGATTAGGACACAAGGACAAGGTGAAGGTAGGACCGTACCTCATTGCTCAACACTGCAGCCACATATTTGTATATTTCCACTGTTAATTAAAAAAAATGTACAAAGGTTAGGACCTTTGTACATTTTTTTTTAATTAACAATCCATTCATGAAAGTTTAACACAACCTCAAAATTATTATCTGCACCTTGAGGACAGCATCATAAACAATAGCTCCCATAACGCAAAGCTGTATTTTTATTTTTTTTAATTCTACAGCTTTAACTTAAAATTTTAAATCTTGTTCTCTTCATTTTGCTGTAGGCAACCAAAGGGCATAGTGCAGTATTTCACTAAAGATTTTCAGTAAACTTTTCCCTATTTAAAAAGCACATTTTAAAGCTAACTATCTTTAAACTAAACATGTGATATATAAAATGTATAACGGCATGTTACATGGTTCAGTGTTGCCATCTGGTGTGTCACGGACTGAATAAATAAACAGCATTTTATCCCGCTGACAGTTTGCAGTCTGACGTTATGATTGGGCGCTGTGGGGGACATCACATACTGCTTTGGAGTGGGGACGCCGGGGAGTTTTGAAAAAGTTGCGGCTCCGAGTTGGTTTGATTTACAATCGGCGCCACAAATTCAATGATCATGGCACCGCTCCCCCGCTGCTACAGGCAGCTCATACCTGCCCGGGCCGCCGCAGACAGTGCTCTAGCTCAGCTTATTTTACCCCTTCCCGCGCCTGATTCAGTCTGAGCCGACCTACTCCAGAAGGGGGAGACCTGACCGTGACAAGGGAACTCACAGGAGTCTAATCGCCATCTGTGGCGGGCCGGGCGGAATTGGAAACCCGATTGGCCGTGTCTTGTGGCCTTGCGAAAGCTCAGCCTGCCTGCCGCAGCCAGCCCTTGCAGAACAGAGTTGCTGCCTCAGCCTGCGACCACCAGCTGCCTTCGCCTCAGACTCCACTCTGGACTGACTCTGGATTTTTCTGCTGCTGGAGCAGAGCTCCAAGTAAGTACCAACCGGAGTCTTAAATTATAGACCGTGAATCCCTTATCTTCATTTTCTTTTGGAGAAAGTGTCTCTCATACCTGTTGAAATGTCACTTATCAATCTGAAACCTTGGCAGCTATGCATGATCATGCGACACACCCACACATGGCAGGTGACACAGTACTGTGTCCCGACACAGAGTTTGGAAAGCTGTCTTACACCATACAATTCAGGGCAGGTGGACCCCTCAACAAAAAGTGCTCCACATCAATCACCTGAAATTACTGGCAATCTTCCTAGCATTAAAATCATTCCAGACACATGTTATCAACAAAATTGTCCTTTTTCGCACCGACAATATGACAGCAATGTATTATATACAAAAACAAGGAGGAACACATTCTTTGCAGCTTTCTCAACTAGCGCAAAGCATATGGAGATGGGCCATCCCACAAAAGATATCCCTTCTAGCTTAACATCTTCCAGGGGTACACAATCAGATTGCAAATCTGCTCAGTCATACACAGCACATCCACGAATGGGAACTTCATCCACAAGTTCTTCCATCGATTTTTTTTTTTTTTTTTTTTTTTTTTTCTCACATGTGGGGCCCCCCAGACATAGATCTGTTCGCCACACACGCAAACGCTAAGTGCCCAACCTTCTCCGCTAGGTATCCACATCCATTGTCCAAGTGCAATGCGATATGGATGAACTGGTCAGGCAGAATTGCGTACACTTTTCCGCCACTCCCGCTTATCCCATTAGTAGCTCGCAAGCTCAAACGACAGTCTCTCAAGATGATTCTGGTTGCTCCAACATGGGCCCGGCAGCCATGGTTCACAACACTCTTGGAAGTCTCAGTAGTTCCACACCAAAAACTACAACTCTCCCCAAAGCTTCTTACACAGAACCATGGAGAGATAAGGCATCCAGATCCAGCTCCACTAAACCTAGCAATCTGGCTCCTGTAGTCCTAGAGTTCGGTTACCGCAACCTCCCACCGGAATGTATGAACATTATTAAAGAAGCTAGACGCCCTACTACTAGAGCTTGATATGCAGCCAAATGGAAAAGATTCTTCATTTACTGCAATAACAACAAAATTGACCCACTAGATACTTCAATTCAAAACATTATTTGCTATTTTCTGCATCTACAAAGATGTAATCTGGCATACACATCCATAAGACTACATTGTGCTGCCCTTGCTGCTTACCTACAAAACAGACAATATTTGTCATTGTTTAGTGTACCTGCTATCAAAGTGTTTATGGAAGACCTTAAAAGGATAATTCCTCCAAGAATCCCACCCTCTCCAGTGTGGAATTTAAACATTGTCCTTACTAGGATCATGGGTCCTCCATTTGAACCTCTGCACAAATGCAAACTGCAGTTCCTTACATGGAAAGTAGCTTTCCTTGTCGCAATTACCTCTCTCAGGAGAGTAAGTGAGATCCAGGCTTTAACCATACAAGAACCATTCTTACAAATACATCAAAACAAGGTGGTTCTTAGAACAAATCCGAAATTCCTTCCCAAAGTAATCTCTGCTTTCCATCTTAATCAATCTGTGGAATTATGTGTTTTTCCCCCAAAACCAGATTCTGTAGCAGAGAGCGCCCTTCACACACTTGATGTCAAAAGGGCTGTACTTTATTACATTGACAGAACTAAACCTTTTAGAAACACAAACCAACTGTTTGTAGCTTTCTCTCCACATCATAAAGGAAACCCAATCGCCAAAGCTGGAATTGCCAGGTGGATAGTCAAATATATTCAAATATGCTACCGGAAGGCAAAACGCACATTAATAATTCCCTCTAGAGTGCACTCAACACGCAAAATAGGGGCTTCCATGGCATTCTTAGGTAACATTCCCTTAGATGACATTTGTAAAGCAGCAACATGGTCTACAACACACACCTTCACTAAACACTATTGTGTAGATGTGCAACTAAAACAACAGCTTCTGTGGGCCTGGCTGTTCTTAAAACACTTTTTCAGACCCCTGCAACAGATAAGGATGACCACCGCTAACGCACAAGTCTATGCACAAGTATGTATTTTGCAGCTCATATGCCTCGAACGGAAAATGCTACATACCAGTATGCATCTGTTCTTGGTATGTAGAGCTGCAGAATCACATACGCCCACCCGCCTCCCCGGTACCTCTATCTGTTCAAGACTTATCTTACTTAGAAACATTATACATGGACATCTTTTCTCTTTCTTACAAACTCCATCAATTCCTTTCATGGCGAAAAACAATCTAAGGATGGAGTCGATGCCCATGCACACTATCGTCCAAAGGAGGAGTCACCTATCTTGTGACTACAAAGACTTCTTCCGAGACAACAACAGAGTGCAAACATCCGAGCCTAACACCAGATGGCGATCTATGCACAAGTATGTGATTCTGTAGCTCTACATGCCAAGAACAGATGCATACGTGTGTGTGTGTGTGTGTGTGTGTGTGTGTGTGTGTGTGTGTGTGTGTGTGTGTGTGTGTGTGTATATATATATATATACACACACACACACGTACTGATATCCCTCGTTCACCCTCCTTTACATCACACACTGTTCGCCGAGGGCGCAGGAAGACAGCACTGAGCATATCAGAAGACAGCAGGATCGGAAGTTCCTTTGGCAAAAGATTTTATTCTTTTTAATTTTTTCAAATTTCAGCAAAGTGCAATGTGTGTGTGTATATATATATGTGTATATATATTATCTACTGACAGTCGCCAGTAGATAGTTATAGTTAGGACATATTTTCCATAGGAAATTCGCAACATTCTATTCCCAATAACTTTGGCGCCGGTTGACGAATCTTCGTGAAATTTTCAAAACTCGTGGGGCGCTCCAGGCTGCTCCTATCTTGAACGTTTCGAGGTGGTTCGTCAAGCGGGGGTCGAGAAAAAAGGGGGGTCCCAAACGGAATTACACCAAATTTGGCAACGAGGTAGTTCTTGTTTCAGAAAGAACCCTTTTTGTTAAATGGTGTAAATCCGTTCAGTAGTTGCTGAGAAAATCAAAAGTAAAAACACATATATATCTATGGCCGCAGAGGATCCGCGCACCCTCCTGATCACGAGCTGTATGCTAATTGGCTGTCAACACTCCAAACCAGGAAGTGTTGGCAGCCATCTTGTGCTTCGGTAGAACCAAGGCACAAGAAAACAGAAAAAGTAATGCGCAAAACCCAAAAAGGGGGCAGGGTAAAAACACCCTGACCCCCTAGGCCTGCTCAGGGGGTCCCACAAGGACCCCCAGGGCCCAAAAAAGCATTTATTTAAAAAAAAATCGGCCGAGATTCACGCAGCCAGCGCGAATTTCGGCCGAAATTTTTTAAAAAACGAAGCGCGGTCTCCCACGCTTCGTTAATATTCAGCCCCCGGGTGGACCAAATCCCAGGGCCAAATTATGTATTGGGATGGGGGCTCGAAGGGGCCCCCCAGCACTGGGGACTGCCACCCCCCGGGGCTTTTAAAACATATTGGCGGGGGGGCTCACAGCCCCCCCCTGCCCCAGGGACCGCCACCCCCTGGGGCTTATCTAAAATATTTGCAGGGGGCTCACGGCCTTCTCCACAGCCCCGGGGACCGCCACCCCCCAGGGCTTGTTTAAAAAAAAATAAAATAAAAAAAAACCTGTGTGGGGGGGCTCGAGCCCCCCACACGCCCCGGGGACCGCCACCTCCCCGGGGCTCTAAATATTTAAATTAGGGGCTTTGTATATGTTGGGAGGGGGGCCGCAAGGCCCCCCTCCTGGAGCCTGTGATGGCCCTGGGGACTGCCACCCCCCAGGGCCGGCTCCTGCAGTGTCCCAGGGTGGCCACCCCCGGTACACTGCAATTTGCTATGGCAGGGCGTGAGCCTCAGGGCTTCTGCCCTGCCATAGCAAACTCTGCTTTGATATTTGGAAGAGAATGCAGGAAACCTGCTCTCTCTTCCAAATACCAAAGCAGATTGCTTTTCCACATGGGGAGCTGCTAAGATGCAGCTCCCCATGTGGAAAAGCAATGCCGGCTCCCCCAGGAGGCAGGGAGCCGGCTGGGACCGTGAGGGCATTGGTGCTCCCTCCACGTCCCCAACGAGGTGGTCAGGCCCCGGGGAATGGGGTCCCTGGGGCCAGAAGTGGCCAGGGAGGGGGCCACGCGGCCCCCCTCCCGAATAATAATTATTAAAAAATAAATTTAAAAAAACGCAAAGGAGGGCCCCGGTGGATGGGGTCCCCGGGCCATAAATGGCCTTAGGAGGGGGCCATGCAGCCCCACTCCAAAAGAATATATATAAAAAAAAATGCCCATGCGCCGGGGGATGTGGTCCCTGGGGCCCGGAATTGGGCACTGGAGGGGTGCCCACGCGGCCCCCTTCCCGTTAACATATATATATTTATTTTTAACATTGGGGGTCTGGCCCTGGGGGATGGGGTCCCCAGGGCCGAAAAAAAGTAAAAAAGGGGGGGGGGGGGGGCTACACCTCCAAAAAAATAAGTTAAAAAAAGATACGTGATCGTTCCTAGGCCCTGCCCCCTCATGGAACCCCTCTGCAAACGCGCCCTGTGGCGCATTTTAAATTGGGGAATTAAATCCCCTTCAATACTGGGAGTCCCTGGGGGCCAACTAGCCCACCAGGAACCTCCAATATGTGCCACGGAGCTGCGTTGCAGAGAGGTGTTCTGAGGCCACACCCCTTTTTACACCTCTCTGCAACGCAGCTCTGTGGCGCTTAATGGAGGTACCTGGTTGGTTAGTTGCACCCCAGGGACCCTCAGGATTCAAGGGGAGTTAATCCCCCAACTTAAAACGCGCCACGGGGCGCGTTTGCACAGTGGTGAAGGGAGGGGGCGGGGCCTGAGGTGATATGTGTTCAAACACGCTCTGTGGCGCGTTTTAAGTTGGGGAATTAATCCCTCTTCAATCCTGAGGGTTCCTGGGGGCCAACTAGCCCACCAGATACCTCCAGTAAGCACCACGGAGCTGCGTTGCAGAGTGTTGTAAAAAGGGGAGTGGCCTCTGAACACCTCTATGCAACTCAGCTCTCTGGTGCACAGTGGAGGTACCTGGTGGGCTAGTTGGCCCCAGGGACCCTCAAGATTGAAGAGGAATGAATTCCACATATTAAAAAGCGCCACAGGGCGTGTTTGCACACATGTCACCTCAGGCCCCGCCCCCTTCCTTCACCATTGTGCAAACGCACCCCGTGGCGAGTTGTAAGTTGAGGAATTAATTATCTTTCAATACTGAGGGTCCCTTAGGGACAACTAGCCCACCAGGTATCTCCAGTATGCGCCAGGGAGCTGCGTTGCAGACAGGTGTTCAGAGGCCACGCCCCTTTTTACACCTCTCTGCAACGGCGCTTACTCGAGGTACCCAGTGGGCTAGTTTGACCCTAGGGACCCTCAGGATTCAAGGAGACTTAATCTCCCAACTTAAAACGGCCACAGGGCGTGTTTACACAGTGGAGGAAGGGAGGGGACGGGGCCTGAGGTGACATGTGCAAACACGCCCTGTGGCGCGTTTTAAGTTGGGCAAATAATTCCCCTTCAATCCTGATGGACTCTGGGGGCCAACTAGCCCACCAGGTGCTTCCAGTAAGTGCCAGAGAGGTGGTCTAGGCCGTGCTCCCTTTTACACCTCTCTGCAACGCAGCTCTGTGGCGCTTACTGGAGGTTGGACCCCAGGGACCCTCAGGATTCAAGGGGACTTTATCCCCCAACTTAAAAGGCCCACAGGGTGTGTTTGCACACATGTCACCCCAGGCTCTCCCCCTCCCCCTCCCTTCACCAGTGTGCAAACGCACCCCGTGGCACGTTTTAGGAGGTAGTTTTAATCCCCCTGCCCTATTATATACTAGGGCTTACAGAGGAGGTCATGCTAATCACGGGGGGGCCCAACGCATAGTGTTCCCTAGTGTATGTAGGTGTTTTCACTGTATTCTAAGTGTCTTAACATAGCACTGGCTCTAGGACTGGTTAGTCACTCAGTTACCACCAGTACCCGTCTGAAAATATTGAGAGTACAGGATGATTTTGCAACAAGGCTTTTTTCTGCTCTTATGTTGGTTCTTCCTGCACATGTCTTGCTTCTTCCTGCACTTTTATTCGTCTTTGTGGACTTCTGTTGCTTCTTTCTGCATTTCTTTTGCTTCTTCCTGTGCGTTTTTTCTTCTTTCTTCACATGTCCTACCTCTGTAGGCATAGTTGGAAACTAGCATTTAAAAAACCTTTGAAATTCACTGAAAAAAAAGATAGGTTTCAGGCACGGTATAGTTAGGAATTAGCATTTAAAAAAACCTTAGAAATTCACTGAAAAAAATATAGGTTTCAAGGTTGTTATAGTTAGCTGGACATTTCACTCGTCCAAAACCATTGAAATTCCCCTGTTATAGTTAGTTCAGCTAACTATAACTCGTGCGCCCGCAATGCACTGCTGATGACGTCACATATTACATCACTCATGACATCTCAAATGACATCACTGATTACATCATCCTTGTGATAGCAGCAGACCTCCTCTCACCCTAATATAACCTTTGATACACACATTCAAAAATAGAAACTAAAATTTTCAAAAAAATGGACATATCAATACCAGTTACAACAACCTATTCAGTAATTCCAAGATCTATATACACATCCACTCATTCACCAACAGTCCTATATAGTCACTCATACATGTACTCACTCATCATATGTACTCATACACCTATACATCCTGTTACACACCGCCACTCATTCATAGAGTTACTCACACACAGTCACTCATGCTAATAAAGAATCAAACATCCATTTACTGGCATATACAGTTATACACACACCACCACACTTACTTCTACAGAAACTTACACATACTTACTCTCTTAAGCAATCACTTATAGAAACACGTACTAAAAACATATGTAGTTACTCATAAAGACACTATTGAGACAGTGATTCACTCTGTAACACACCCATACACACACTCATCCACCCATACAGTCCTGCACACATGTTGTCTTCAACACATACAGTGAGTCTCTCGTTCATGCATCTATGCACTACATAATACCCCCCACCGAACCAAACAGACACCCATACTGATACTCAAAAAACCAAGTAATAACCCATATAGACACTCATGTAGCTACTCACCAACCCAGTCACTTATACACAGTGAGAGACGGATACAGATATTTACATATTTAAACATTACTCAATAACACATGTATTCACTACGATACACTTAATCAGTCAGTTATACAATCAATTTTTCATTAAACAAAAACATCCATTTAGACACTTATATGCCCATTTATTCTTCCATCGACCTTGAGATATACATATATAAAACCTATTTAATTTTCAGAAACACACACATTCACTGGATGATGTCATCAGTGATGTCATCAGTGATGTCATTTGAGATGTCATCAGTGATGTCATGAGTGATGTTACTGACCATGTCATGAGTGATGTAATATGTGACGTCATCAGCAGTGCATTGCGGGCGCACGAGTTATAGTTAGCTGAACTAACTATAACGGGGGAATTTCAATGGTTTTGTACAAGTGAAATGTCCAGCTAACTATAACGCCCCTGAAACCTATGGTTTCTTCAGTGAATATATATATGTGTATGTATGTGTATATATATGTATGTGTGTATATATATATATATATATATGTGTGTGTGTGTATATATATATATGTTTGTATATATATGTATGTGTGTATATATATATATATATGTGTGTGTGTGTATATATATGTTTGTATATATATGTATGTGTATATATGTGTGTGTGTATATATATATATATGTGTGTGTGTGTCTATGTGTGTATATATATGTGTGTGTGTGTGTATATATATATATGTGTGTGTGTATATGTATGTGTGTGTGTGTGTATATATATATATTCACTGAAAAAACCATAGGTTTCACACATGTTATAGTTAGCGGAAATTTTACTGATAAAAAACCAGTGAAATTGCCCCGTTATAGTTAGTGCTGGCAACTATAACTCACGCGACCGCGATCCTCTGCTGATGCTAATACTGTATTTAGACACTTATTTGCCCATGTCTTCTTCCATACATTTTTAGCTATACATATATTACAAATATTTTTTTTTCATAAAGACACATATGTCATCAGCAGAAGATTGCGGTCGCGTGAGTTATAGTTGCCAGCACTAACTATAACGGGGCAATTTCACTGGTTTTTTATCAGTAAAATTTCCGCTAACTATAACATGTGTGAAACCTATGGTTTTTTCAGTGAATTTGCAAGGTTTTTTAAATGGTAATTCCTAACTATAACGTGTGTGAAACCTATGGTTTTTTCAGTGAATTTGTACGGTTTTTTAAATGCTAAGTTACTTTACGCCATTCGAGGCGTGCGCGCCCACTTAACGCAGTTCGTTCCGTGCACGGTTTTTATCAACTTTAATAAGCCCTGTACATTTGGTGGCCTTCGGCCACCAAAAGCACAGGGGGTGGGGTCAATGTGGATAGTGTTTTTTTTATTTCGATTTTATAATTTCATGTTGCCAAAATGTAGTTTTTTTTACCTATTAATAAGCCCTGTACATTTGGTGGCCTACGGCCACCAAAAGCACAGGGGGTGGGGTAAGTGTGGATAGTGTTTTTTTTTTTTTTTTTTTTTACCGTACGCTTACGGTAAGCGTACGGTAAGCGTACTCGGCGAAATTGCCGAAAAAAAAATAAAACCGTTTTTGCTCTTGGGGGAT